>NW_028277750.1:372121-744243 GCF_059751315.1 Micrasema longulum
ACCGTATTTCACCTTCACACCCATCGCCATTGTTAATGAGAGAACCTAGATAAATGAAATTGTTGACTCTTTCTAAGTTGCGTAGTAAGAATAATGGCGCTACTTTATTAGCTCGATCAATGATCATAACATTAAAATAATAATAATAATAATTATAGATAACTTATATAGCGCCATTTTTGTAATATAATACCTCAAGGGTGCATTACAAAGTGATTATATAAAGATAAAAATTTAATTTTAACTTTTTATTTTAAGAAAAATAATGTACATTTTCATATTACTTTTCCACCACATGCTAAGAATTTATTCAAATGATTTAGAGAACAAGTGGGTTTTAAGTTTCTTCCGAAACATCACTTCACTCTCACAGTTTCGGATTTCTGCTGGGAGAGCATTCAACGCCGTAGGGCCTGCGACCGCAAATGCACGTTCGCCGAATTTAGTGCGCTGTTTGCGTAGAGGTATAATAACTTTTCCTTTCGACGTAGATGTAGCTGATCTAAGCGTAAGACGTCTGTCAGCTAGTTCATCTGGAATGCAGAGTTCCCTTAGATATTCTGGAGCAGAGTTGTGCAGTGACTTATACATAAGCCAAAAGAGTTTGTATTCCACCCTTTGTGGAAAACGTAGACAGTGCAATTCCCGAAGTAGTGGAGTGATATGACTGAATTTAGAGATTACAAAAATAAGTCTCGCTGCGGCATTTAATACAGCCTGTAGGCGAGTCATTGGTTGGTCAAATATAATGGTAAGCTGCGCATAATCGCTTCTATAGGCGGTTCGCCCCTGATAGCTTGTATTTAAATGATATATGTGCTCGTATATTTATTGTACGCCAGTGGAATGAAATATAATAAAATGTGTCAGTTAACCGCAGGTTCGACTCGGAATATTCGTCTCCGCTAGTTCCGTCTCGTGTAAATGGATTTCCATTGTTTGTTTATGGAACCGCGGAACTGTATATTGTATAACTTCACTAATAGTAACTAGTGGAACTATTTCGGTCGCCGAATGCAATCGAGCTACTTGGCCTATACGCAACGCATGTAGATATACGAAATTCCACGATTCGGTCTGCACATATATTCGTTTAAAATGTGGTGTTAGACCTTAAGTTAACACAAAAATTTGACCCTTCAGGCCTCATTTTAATATTTTTTATTTTAATTTATTGCAACAGAGAGGGAAAACATTATTGAGAAGGGAATATGAGGTCTAGACATTTACAGGGCTTATGACCTGTCGTTGGCTGGTTTAAGTTCACATTGAGACCATGATAAAAAAATTAAATGATATAGGAGTAAAATCTCAAGAATACAAACTATTAAAATCATACTTAACTAATCGGAAGCAGTATACCTTTGTAAATGAAAAAAAAAGTAAAATACAAACAGTAAATTTTGGAGTCCCACAAGGATCTATTTTGGGTCCACTGTTATATATTTTATATATTAATGACTTATCACTGTATAATTTTAAAGGGAAAATTATTATGTATGCCGACGACATTGGACTTTTTTATAAAAATCAAACAGACGTATTAACAAACAATGACATAAACGAAGACCTTACTATATTGACTAAATGGACAAACACAAACTTACTTACACTTAATGATAAAAAATGCAATATTATCCATTTTGAATCTAGAAAAAAATGTCACAAAGTAGATGCTTACATAAACAATGAACGACTAACTGAAATTGAACATGTTAAATATTTAGGACTAACAATAGACAGACAATTGACATGGACAATTCATATCAACAATTTAATTAGCAAAGTGGCAACTTTATCGAGTCTATTTTTTTCAAATCAAAAACTTTGTTCCAATAAAGGAAAAAATTTTAATGTATGAAGCATATGTTAAAACTAAAATATGTTATATGCAACTACTATGGGGAACAGGATATCAAAATGACATAAACAGACTACAAAGACAGCAAAATAAAATATTAAAGTTAGTATATGACCTTCCCTATCTAACAGCAACTAAAGAACTTTTTGAACAAACTAAACAATTAAACGTAACTGAACTCTTTAAACTAGAATCTTTAAAATTTATTCATAAATTAGCCACTGATGTAATTGTAGACGAAGAATTAAAACTTGAAAAAAATTGTAGTAAACATGAACACAATACGAGAATTTCAGAAAAATATCATATACAATCTTTTAAAACGAGAAAAGGACAATCGAGACTTATAAACCATGGACTGAAATTATACAATAAACTACCAGACAAAACTAAACAAAAGACTCAGGCAACCTTTACAAAAGATGTTAAAAATATTATTATTAACAGTAGAATTTGAATTTTAAAAGTGAAAATATTTTGTTAAATGTATGTAACCCGTAAGGGTTTATCAATAAAATTTAAATAAAAAAAAAAAAAAATAAAAAAAAAAGTGGCCACTTTACACATTGTGTAACATTCACCATTCTGCCCATGTTTAAACATCCACATTCCCTCAACTCTTCCATCTGCTGACTTGTGTGAAGAAAAGGAGCTGAAACCTTTATTATGTGGATGATATTCACCCGGCTGAACCAAATCACCCACTAGGCAACGCCTGAAAACAATTTTCCAATTTTTATACTTCTTATTTTTTTCATTTCATTTTTATTTTCCATTTTCATTTTTTTTTTGCATTACAGTGGTGAATTACATTACAGAACAACCAGGCTTGAGAAAAAACACATTTTAATTTTTGTGTTCTCACCGGGAATCGAACCCGGAACCTTCCGTGCGTGAGTCGAGCGTATTGACCACTACACCACGGAGGGCACCTTTTCTTTTACCAGGTAGTAATTCAACAATGTTTGAGTATGTCTAAGTGCTTGCAGACTGGCTGGATTTCCACCATAGGGAGTTGTTCATATTTAAATTTATTGCAACAGAGAGGGAACACATTATTGAGAAGGGAATATGGAAGTCTATGCATTAACAGGGCTTATGACCTGTCATTGGCTGGTTTAAGTGGCCACTTTACACACTGTGTAAAATTCACCATTATTTTAATCGTTTAACTGCAACTGTAACTACAGATAGTCAAAATAAATCTTATTACTTTCTAGAGTTACGAGGGTTAGGTGAAAAGTTCTCGGCCTGACAATGAAAGACTGCGATTTTCAGTTAAAAAACGATTGAATTTTTCTACATAATCTCCCTTGACTTCAACACGCTTAATCCAGCGTTTTTCCAACATCAGTATTCCTTCTTGGAAGTGAGAGTCTGGAAGGCTGTGAAAATATTCATCTACGGCACTTTCAACTTCTTCATTGGACGCGAAGCGCTTCCCAGAAATATATTTCTTTAAGTTTGGGAACAGATAAAAGTCTGAGGTTGCCAAATCAGGAGGATAGGGGGGATGGTTGAGCAAATCGTATTGCAAATCCCGCAGTTTTCCCATCGCCAATTCACCCTCGTGTGCAGGTGTGTTGTCCCGGTGAAAGATGATTTTTTTCTTCTTCAAGCCAGGTCTGTTTGCGCGAATTTTGGCATCCAGCTGTTCAAGAAGTTTGGAATAATATTTGCCTGTAATCATTCTGCCTTTTTCAAGGTAATCAATTAACAGGATCCCTTTCGCATCCAAAACACTCTGGCCATGACCTTGCCGGCAGATGCGATCGACTTTGCTTTCTTTGACGCTGAACTACCGGCTTCCACCTACTGCTTGGATTGCTGTTTCATTTCTGGCGTGTAGTGATGGATCCATGTATCATGCATGGTGAAAAATCGCCGCACAAAATCGGTTGGATCCTTATTGAATCGGTTCCAACATTGCTGCGAAAGTCGTTTGCGCATTTGCTTTTGATCAGCATTCAGCAAATGCGGCACCCATCTCGCGCAGAGCTTTCGCATCCCTTATTCTCCGTGCAAGATGTTTTGTACCCTTTTTTCCGATATCCCTACAGCCTCAACTATCTCACTCACCTTCATTTGTTTATCGTCTAACACAATATCATGCACCTTTTCGATGGTTTCCGATGTGGTGGCGGTTTTTGGCCGTCCTTCACGTGGGTCATCTTCAAGGGACATGCGACCACGTTTAAATTCATCTGCCTACTTTTTAACGGCTGACATGGAAGGAACAGAGTCCCCGTAAACTATTGTCAACTTCGAATGAATTTTCTTAGGGGTTCATCTATCTAAAACGAAGAATTTTATGACCACACGATATTCAATTTTATCCATTTTGACGAAAAACACGCAAGACGTCCACTGCAAAAATTTGTGTAAGCAAACTACTTGAGAGAACAAGTTGAAACTTGTCATACAAACTAATGTGCACCAAGGCAGGCAATATATTTTTTTTGCTGATTGCAATGCTATTTCTGGGTCAGGCCGACAACTTTTCACACTACCCTCGTACTAGACATTCCACCCTGATGTTGCAAAAGCAATAAAAAAATAAAACAACTTTCGGCCAAAGAGGATTGGTCTTCTTTTCCATTTAAGTGTAGAACCTTCTTCCATTGTCCATAAGAACAATTAGAAAATACTGTCACTAAAAAATTGCCATTAAGAATTGGATAATGGAGGTGGGATGCGAACGGATTGATGAGTGGATCAGGCCAAATAGGTAGAAATATGTTTCAAATGAAACACTTTGTAATTTTTACCACGTAAGAGATTAATATATTATAACAACTAGTTTCAGGTATTCTGAATTACCCATCATCATGTGTAAATATAAACAAGGTAAACTCATCATCTGTTTATATATACACCTGATAATAGTCAATTCAGAATACCTGAAACTAGATGTTTTATAATATATTTATACCTCAGAGGCAGACGGATGCTAATCCAGAATTTGATGCAATGTCATTTTGATTTTCGTATCCAGTTTATGATCATGTCCACTGATTTTGAAGACATGTAAGTCTTATAATGAAAGAACCTATGTATTAAGCTACTGAAAGTATAAATTAATGCTATAAATTATTATTTTTTATTTATTTTTATTTATTTATTTAACTTTTTGTACATAATGTTATTTGTACATTGGCGGGCTTATTGCCAAATGGCAATTTCTTCCAACCAACCAATAAAATAAAAGTTTTATTTTTATAATTCAAGTTACAGAACATATTCAATAGAAAAAAAAAGATTAAAAAGTTAAAATATATAAAAATAGAAATAAACGTATTTGTTTATAAATTACCTTAAATCAAAACTATTACTCAATGGGAAAAAGGAAAAAAGAGGAAAGAGGAAAAAGGAAAGGAGGAGAGATTAAAGAAGAGAAAGGAGATGTTTCTTCAGACGTGATTTAAACAGAGATAATGTAGTAACATATTTGATGGTGGATGGGAGATGATTCCACAGTCGAGCCGCATGGACACTATATGAGTTAGAGAAGAAAGAGGAATTGTGTATGGGTATTAAGAGAGTGCCTTGAGAATGAGAACGAAGAGGTAAACCATGAACTGATAAGCGTTGCAATTTTTCACACAGGTATATAGGAGCGTTAGGATTATGAAGTACATTGAACAGAAGTGAGAGGGAGTGATAGTCTCTCCGCTGTCTAATTTTGTGCCTACGATAATCAGAAATGTGGTCTAATTTCCTAAGACCAAAAATGTACCTTATGCATGTATTCTGAAGTCGTTCAAGTTTATCGAGTTGCTCACAGCTTAAATCAGTCATGGAAACATCAGCGTAATCTAGAATGGGTAGTAGTAATACTTGTACAAGGGTGCATTTAGTACTAATGGGTAAGAATTTTTGCAACCTTCTCACGTAGAGATGGATTCTTAAGGCTTACGTGGAACATTTGACGTTTGGATTTGCATCCGTCTGCCTCTGAAGTACAGAATTAAACTCATGTGGTTAAAATTATTAAAAGTAAAAAAAAAATAAGTAAAGCTGAAATAATACATAATGTAATTTATGAATAGAGTTTCAATTTGTAAGTTTTGTGTGTTTTTATTATGTTTCATATGTAATTGATATTATGATTTAAATATGTTAAATAAAACATTTAAGTTAGTAAGTGAAAATTCTTGATGGAAGTTCATTGTAATTTATTATATAAATAAAACACGAGTGATACTTTAATCCACAAATTTGGAATATCCAGTGACCGGTTTCACCAGTCTCGAAGATGTCGCGAAAGCGATGAAACCGGACACTGGATATTCCAAATTTGTGGATTAAAGTATCACTCGTGTTTTATTTATATAATAAATGTTTAATAAGGCATGTTTCAAAATTATATAAAATGTCTCCCTCGGCACGGGACACCCCAGTGAGGGAACATTATCATTAATGCAAGAAAAATAATACATACTTAGTAAAAGAACAAATAAATAAATATAACAAGTTTTCAACAATGTTTGATTATGTCCAAATGCTTGCAGACTGGCTGGATTTCCTCCCTAGGGAGTTGTTCGTATTTAAATTTCTTTCAACAGAGAGGGAAAAAGTTTTCGAGAAAGGAAAAAAGAAGTCTAGGCATTTACAGGGCTTATGACCTGTCATTGGCTGGTTTAAGTGGCCACTTTACACACAAAGAGAATCTCAAAGGATGAATCTCACCCACGTGATAAAGGTTTCAGCTCTTTTACTTCACAAAAGTCAACAGATGGAAGAGTTGAGGAAATGTGGATGTTCAAACATGGGCAGAATGGTGAATGTTACACAGTGTGTAAAGTGGCCAGTTAAACCAGCCAATGACAGGTCATAAGCCCTGTAAATGCCTAGACTTCCATATTCCCTTCTCGAAAACTTTTTCCCTCTCTGTTGAAAGAAATTTTAATAACAAGTTTTACTTAAATTTTAAGTTAAATCAAAATCAAATCAGAAACGGGTTGTGGTTTTGTGTCTAGTGGAAATGAAAATGGCCACCAAAATTGAAAAAAATGTGTAAATTGTAAGAAGACTTATTTTTCTTTTTTATTAAGTAAATACGAGGGTTGTGTAAAAAATAAGGTTCTCGATTTTTTTCAGTTTTAAGGCATTTTTTATTTGATCCGAAAAGTACATCATTGGAAAACTTAATTTCTTAAATATTTTTTTAACATAATCAACAGATTTTTCAACGCATTTTTGTTGACGACTAATCCACTTTTGGAATCCAGCTTCTAAGAAGTTCGCCGCCAGTCCGCGGAGGAATTTGGTGCTTTCCAATTATGTATTTTTCAGTTCAAATAAAAAAAGCCTTAAACCTGAAAATAATTTGAGAACCTTATTTTTTACACAACCCTCGTATTCTATCACTTCTTCACAATATTTTAAATAATCCCACTTCGCCTGTTTATCTGAGAGAGCTCATTCAACCTCTTTCACAACACGGACTATCTCTTCGTTCTAGTAACGAGAGAACCCTTTTAATACCCTGTCATCGCTCTAATTTTTTTGCCTCCTCTTTCACAGTAGTAGCCGCTCGATGTGGAATAATCTACCCACTAATGTTAGAGACGCCCCTTCATTATTTTCATTTAAGTCAAGATTGAAATGTCACTATCTAAATATTTAAATTGTTTCTTTATCCTTCTTCTTTCCTTCCCATCCCCTCTCCTCTCTTCATAGTATAGTGTTATTTTAGTGTTTATCTTTGCTTTTAATTTTTGTATAAAATTGTAAGATTCAATATGTCCTTGTATTTATAATTTTCTCAAACTGAACGGTTTGGGTAGGTAGGAAGAAATTGCCTTAAGACAATATGCCCGCCCTTATATGTACATGTATTTATTGTATATTTCATTTCATTTCATTTTTTTTTTGCACCACAACAGGCCAGGAGGCCCAATTACAGTGGTGAATTACATCACAGAACACCCAGGCTTGAGAAAAATCACATTTTAATTTTTGTGTTCTCACCGGGAATCGAACCCGGAACCTTCCGAGCGTGAGTCAAGCGTCTTGACCACTACACCACGGAGGCCGCCAAAATATATGTATATAAAGTGTCAAATAAATAAATATATATATGAGTCAAGGGTATTGACCACTACACCATGGAAGCCGCCAATAATATAAGCTTATCTGGAACATTTTTTGGACGTGACGACACTTGATCCCTCTGCTGGTCATTCCCTTTCTTTTGGGGACGACTTTTTAGCCTGGATTTGTATGAAGTGTCATCTCTATATATTACGTCTCAATGGATTTAATTCGATTTTATATCCTTGGTCTGCAGGAAGCGAGCAATATCATGTTTGGTGACCTTTATACATTATTGTAACAATTTTTTGTTTCGTTTTCTTACTGTGCACACAGTAGTCATAAGCAAATAGGCATTTTTTTGCAAAAGTAAAGCATAAAACCTGTGTGTGTCATATCTACACTGAGTTTTGATTTGTGAATTTCTAGGTATTGTGGTATTTCTTAAAAACTTAAAAACATTGTATCATATATCGCATTAAAAGTTTTAAACTGCTAATTTCTCTAGGTCAAATGAATCGAAAATTTTCGAATTAAATTACTTTATATTATTTAACAAATTTTCAGAATTTTGGAAAAAAACAGCCTTTTTGCTTATGATGGCTGCATAGTAATCACACAAAAACTCTTAAATATTCTCCATCTTTGTTGTAACGTGTAAATCAAGTTATTTCGCAGTTTCCTTATGAATCGAAGATCAATTTACGAAAATATAGTCAAATAAAGATGTGAAAGACGCACGAAAGTTAAAAAAATGATTTAACTTCTAGATATTATGACAACTGATCAAAGAATCAAAATCAATGTTGCCAATGAAATTAACAAAATAATTACAGAAATAGTTCCCAGATTAAAAAAGAAAAAAAAAAATTAAGTTCTTTATAACTATGCAACAAGAGGATCTAAAAATAAAAGACTGGAAAAGAAATCAATAGAATGTCCCAGAACTAACTCATGTACGAGGAAATACAGTTATTTAAGGAAATGCCAGAAAACATAAAAAAATAAAAAAGTGTAAATATATTTAAAACAAGCTGAACCCGGCAATGATTTGCTATCGCAAGATTTGAGTACATACTCGTGTATAAATATATATATATATACATATATAAAATGAACACAATCAAAAGTTTGATATCAATTATTGTATTTAGTCCAAATTGAATATGTACTTATCATAGAATTAAGAATAGTCCAGAAACCGCATACGCACATCAAACAGAGGGCGACTAAACTTCTCATTAATGAGTAGGTTTACGTTTTGACCCATTCTTCCGACCATTCTTCATTCATTCTTCGTTCGCATTCTTCATCTAACTTCTTCCAACCAACTGATAAAATAAATTTTATTTTATTAGGTAATTCAACAAAGATACATACAAGAAAACATACCATTTAAAAGCATTCGTCGTAATAATTTAATATGCATATATATCTTCAATTATAGAATTACACAAAATACGTTAAGTTGTAATACATATTTTAAAATATTTTTGTTTATACGGGATACAATACAATAAAAAATAAGTTGTACGTGTGTACTTATTGAATAAGATTTATTCCTAAGAGATTATTCGCAAAAGCTGAGAGAGTATCATGAAAAATGTCAATTTTATTGTTTCGGCAGTATATATTATATTCCCGACACATGCGAGCCATAGGTGTGTGGTATGTAGCATTATTTGAAAACAAGGTCAGTTTAAATATTTCCCGATGTCTGAGTGTTCTCAATCCTGCATTTATTTGTATTTTATTTAGAAGGTTAGTATCTACTTTGTAGTTTAATATTTTATACAGAAATTTTATATCGAAAACAACGCGGCGTTTTATCAGAGAATTAAAATGAAAAAGAGTTAGAAGTTGCTCGTAATTTGAATTTAAACGTGGGTTAGAAATTCGGAACTTATACATAAGGTACTTTAAGAACTTTTTTTGAACAGATTCTATTGAGTTTATATGGTTTTGATATTGCGGACTCCATAAAGGTGTTATTAAGATTATTTAAGCTTTCACATTGATCCAAAAAACGTATTAATTAGTTATAGTAATAATTTTAATAACACCTTTATATTATCAGATGGTTGGAATTTGGCAATGAAACCACAAATGTACAATTTATATAAAGAAATAAAGAAATAAACAAAAATACGTATCCAAAATATAATTGATAAATAAGTATTCCAACATGGTTTTCCTGTCACTGTCTTGCGATGCCTTCCCGATACTGTGCGAAAAAGACAACGGCATGTCAGACCTTTTGTTACGTTTCGTTGTCCCGTTTTCCGCATCTCAAAAGTCAACAGATTTTGTTTCTTAGAATAAAATTTTCTGTATCAATACGTTTTGCGTTTTTCAAAAATTGTTTGTATTTCGTGCGCCGACAGCAGATAAAACTGTGTCTAGTTCCATATTAAACCATTTTTGTAAAAACGAAACAAGAGGGACACGCCAATAGTAAATATCTCTAGTGTGTAAAAATTCACTGCTCTAGCGTCATAATCCAGAGAGAAAATACAGGAATACGTTTGTAGAAAAATAGTTAGATCGCGTTTCCTCTTAAGATTAAAAATTAAATTTAAAATACAAACTTTTTTAATAAACAAAAATACAACGTTATCTAAATTATCCAATATATGTGCATTTTTGTCCGATGCAACCCTGGAAAATCGATGAAAAACACATTTTTCCACATAACTTATTGAAGATTTCATTATTTATATAAACCTCAAAGACGTGAATTAGAAAATTTCGCAAAAAATCGCACGTAATTATTTCATTTAATTTTTTCATTTCATTTTTTTTTTTTGCACCACAACAGGCCAGGAGGCCCAATTACAGTGGTGAATTACATTACAGAACAACCAGGCTTGAGAAAAATCACATTTTTTAATTTTTGTGTTCTCACCGGGAATCGAACCCGGAACCTTCCGTGCGTGAGTCAATCGTCTTGACCACTACACCACGGAGGCCACCAATCCGTCAAGCCATTTTCGAGTTTTTGCGAGATTAATAGCGGCGATTCATTTTTATCTATACAGGGTGTTCATTAAACCCTGTCACATCCGAAACCACGATGATCAGTATGAGCAAGAAGACAAATTAGCACCTTAAAAAAAGTATTTAGAACAAGGAAAATTTTAAAAAAATTAAATATTAAAAAAAAACAAATAGTTGCTTTGGAAGAAGTGAGGGAAGCGCGACGCAGTATCAGACTACCCCCTCACCCTCCTCGTTTCTGCCCTGCAGAAGTAAGAAACCATTTGCTTTTTTTATATTGTATTTTTTTTAAAAATATTGGTTAAAAAAAAAATTTGAATGTGCTAATATGTCTTCTTGCTCATCGTGGTTTCGGATGTGACAGGGTTTAAAGAACATCCTGTATATCGTGGGCATACAAGAGAAATTGACCAAGTGACAAAATCAATAATATTCATGGGAACCATTTTAGTGTTTTTCTAGAGTTCAATTGCTTCTCAAAGATCAGATTTTTCAAGTAGGAGGTTGATAATTTTACGTTACATGAACGGTACTTTCAACTTTAATGTAAAGTATAAACTTATTAAAAAACATTATCACCTTTATTTATAAAAAAAAACTTATATAATTTTACCTGTAAAATTTGTCATGAAATTTTGCAGATAATCATTTTTGTTTCGTTCATTGAGGGAGGTAATATTTTATTTTATAACTATAAATTATGTTTTTGGGATTTTTTATTTCAATAATCTATTTTTTCATATTTATGAAGGTTAAATAAACATAGAAATACAAAATTTATGAAAAAGAACAAATAATTAAGAAGTGTTACGTAATAAATTACGTAATAAATTTTATTAATAAACTTTTTATCTTTAAAAAAACCGTATCTGTCAAATACAAAACGTATACTAACTTACCAACCACTAACTGTAACTAACTCTTTACTGGCGACATCTATCTGCAAGTAAAATTGACTAACTGTTCCTTAGTCAATTATTTGGATCTTAAATTTACTAGTAAAAATGACTATGTGTGTTGGTCAGTTTTACTTGTCAAAAATCTGTGAGCTTCTATCAAATAGCCACATATTTTACAAATTAAATTCTTTTTGGAGTGTCGGATCGACTTGCCATTTTTACCAGATAAGCATTATTATTATGGATAACTTATATAGCGCCATTTTCGTAATAAAATACCTCAAGGGCGCTTTACATTGTGATTCTATTGTTAAATTAATTTAATTGAAGCTTAAAAATTTGTAATTTAATTAAAACAATTTATTTTGTTGTCACGTGCTACGGATTTATTCAAATGATTTAAAGAACAAGTGGGTTTTATGCTCATACGATGTCAAAAAGTCAATAATCTCAATTTTATCATTTTTGCAAATGATCACTTTTACTTGTATAACCACGATATATTAAATGTAGAGTATATATGTAAAAAATACAAGGATGCTTATATTGTAAATAGTGAATATACATAGGTTAATATAAGTGTACATATTAAACAGTTTGAAAATTATAAATTAGGATAGTAGGTGCGCAATAGTAATAAATAATTCAACAATGTTTGAGTATGTCCAAATGCTTGTAGACTGGCTGGCCTAGGGAGTTATTTATATTTAAATTTATTTCAACATAGCGGGAAAACATTTTTGAGAAGGGTATATGAAAATCTAGGCATTTACAGGGCTTATGACCTGTCATTGACTGGTTTAAGTGGCCACTTTACACACTGTGTAACATTTGCCATTCTGTTTATGTTTGAACATCCACGTTTCCTCAACTCTTTTATCTGTTGACTTTTGTGAAGTAAAAGAGCTGAAACCTATATTACGAGGGTGAGATTCATCCGGATAAATGCCTAGACTTCCATATCCCCTTTTCAAAAATGAAATAAATTGTAATATGAATAACTCCCTAGGGAGGAAATCCAGCCAGTCTACAAGTATTTGGACATACTCCAACATTGTTGAATTAACTACCTGGTAAAAGAATAAGTATACAAATTTGGAAAATTGTGGTCAGGCGTTGCCTAGTAGGTGATTTGGTTCAGCCGGATGAATATCACCCACGTGATAAAGGTTTCAGCTCTTTTACTTCACAAAAGTCAACAGATGGAAGAGTTGAGGAAATGTGGATGTTCAAAGATGGGAAGAATTGAGTATGTTACACAGTGTGAAAAGTGGCCACTTAAACCAGCCAATGACAGGTCATAAACCCTGTTAATACCTAGACTTCCATATTCCCTTCTCAAAATGTTTTTCCTCTCTGTTGAAATGAATTTAAAGTAATAAATAATGTTAAAATAAGTACAGATGTAAATACTACGTTGTAAATATATATTAGACTGTGTTTATAATAGACTAAATAAAATAAACGATAAAAAAAAGAAAATATCACACGTCGTAAATGGTGAAATTATTGTCACAAAATATAAGCGGTTTAAAATGTTGTAATGTGGCAAGTGATTAAAAACTTACCCAACGTAAACATATGAATATTTTAATCCCGTGTTCAGTCTTGAAAGTAATAATAACTCAGAAACAACATCAAAAAAGATTTTAATTAAAAAATCAATCAGCGAACAGTTTGGCTTATATCAATGTAATCTCTGAGCCGATTGTAAACTTCAAAAACATTTCAAATTGGTTTGATGCGCCTCCCGTCACAAAAACTTGTCAAAAACACATAAAACCACACTGAAAACTACGCAAACCAACACATTATATTACTGTCAGTAATTTATGAGTAATTGTGTTTGAAAAACTCGCGATTTTGGAAGATTTTTCGAGGTTACGAACGGCGACACGCTCCCGCCGACATTTCATCGCGAACTGGAAAAGCTTTGGAAAAGTTCAGGTTATGATTACGCTGGGAAAAACGAATTTATTTATGGAGCTCTGTTGACAAGAAGGCGAACTAACGATTTGGAATAGTATTTCGAATGATTTATCGCTTTTTAAAAACTGACTGAACAAAACGTAGTAGTTTTTGTAACAGACAAATAAACTTTAAATTTGAATGAAATGAATATTAGAATAATATCATACAACATTCTAAAACGACCAAAATCGAGTTGAGGAAAGTAAATTCTAATCTTATAGGCATAAATTAACTTTGAGGTAAGGGCAGTAGAATGTGATTTCCTCAAAATACCAGGGTCTGCAATAATGAGGAACTTCAGCCCTACGGGAAATTTGATGCATAAAATATATTCTTAGGCGCGGTAAAAATGAAATCATTAAATTGTACAGCAAAATTTCATGAAAATGTACGAAAAAAATATTATAATAAAAATCAACTATTTTGAACGACGTCACAAGTTCTTCCGAATCAACCAATGATAGTAAAAATTAGAGCATTAAATTGTACAGCAAAGTTTCATGAAAATGTACGAAAAAAATATTTAAAAAATATTTTAATAAAAATCAACTACACTACGACAACTCACCAATCAGCAGAACTCACCGACAAGTGCTTGTGATGTCACGGGGGGAGTATTTTAAAATTACACAACTTTAAAAAACTAAGCACTGATAATACGATACAGAATTTTTTATTTTTTTTGATTGGCTTAGTTTGATAATTAACAAATTATTTTTAAAAAAAAACTCAACTCACTCATCCTATAAATTTTATACATTAAAAAAAATACACATTATACAAATACGACACGTTTTAGAGAAGGGATAAACATGTCAATGCTTATGTCACTGGCAGGTTTAAATGGCTAGTTTGCGTTCTGCCTATATTTGAACATCCATATTTCTACTACTCTTCCGTTTGTTGAGTTTAGCGAAACCTTTATTGATTCGGATGATTTTATTTTTTTATATAAGAGTTGCATTATTTTTTACCTTGCTTATAGTATCATCATCATCATCATCAGGCGTCTCTTGTCCAATGTTGAACATAGGCCTCCCCCTTTAGTCTCCATCTATCATTATGGGGGGTTATTTTGGACGGCCACAATTAAGTAGCTCCATACCACGCTGTCCAGACGGGTTGGTATGGGAGATTTTTCGGATCTCCTTCCTTACGGGCAACGGGGACTTAAGTCCGAGCCAATGTCACGGTTATTCCGCCGATTTTTGGTCGTCAGAGCCTCGTCAGTTATCTAGCAGAGGAGACCACGAGCAGGTGAGGTTGACATTTGGGTTGGCCAGGTGTTCTTTCGCCAACGCCCTTCCCCCCCTTATAATATACAAGGTTTTAATTCCAAAGAGAAGACTTTTCTGCAGTTAAATAACTTTAAATTTAAGCGTTTTTAGGATCAGAAAGAATACTTTAGAGTGGGCCAATCAGAAACTTCTCACTATTTGCTCATGTGAAGAGGAAACCACTTAAAACTCTTCAGGTGAAGCCGGCCAGGCCCGTTGACAGTAGTCAACAGGCCTCCTGTTTCACTAGAAGAGTGTTCGGCATTTCGTTTCCTACTTTGATTTATTTTGCCAATTGCCTGCACGATAATGACCATGTATGATACTACCTTTTGTGTGAGTTCTTGATTGATTCGGATGACATTTTCTGACTGAATTATTCTACTACTACTACAACTACTACTACCATCACGCCATTTCCCCGTAGGGGTAGGCAGAGAGAATGGACCACCACACACGTCTATCCTGGCATACACTCCTAGCCTCTTCCACATTCATACATCTTGTCATACATGCCCTTCGGTTCTGTCTGCTTTTGATATGACCAGACTTAAGATTTTGGTTTATCTGATCATGCCACGTCTTCCTTGGTCGTCCTCGTCTAACGTTGCCGTGAATTATTCTCTTTTAAAAAAAGTCTAATGTCCAGTACCTTCCAGTAGCAAATGGTGATTTTATTTACAGGTAAGCTATAAAAAAAATATATATTTGTACCTACATAGGAGGTACATAATATACACTATAAATTGATTTTTTCTGTGGTTCTGTGTGATACAACAACTCTCATCCATGAAATCAACTCAAACGATGTAACTTCGTTATATATTATATTATATAGACATATTATCCGTGACTTTAATATATACTTCATTAAAAAATCAATAAAAAATACCATTATGAATTCAGTCGATATTAGGTATTCAATTGAAATGTCAGCTGGCCGCATTGTTCTAGTTATTAATAGTGCTAAAAACGTCCGCGTGGAGCGCTTTATGTCCTGCAATATGACGCATAAAAGTATCTCAAAGAAAAATAGTCCTTAAAAAACAATATTTGAAATACTGTTATCTGTAAGTTAAATCTAGGAGAAAAAACTCGCACTGGGGTTAATACATTCAAAATATAGTATACTTATTTGTATGAAAAATAGGCTGGAATAATCGGCTAGTTTCTTGGCTCACCACAGGGGCTTGGCGCGCTTTATTATAATTTATATTTATATTAGACAAAATTAAGAAAGGTCTTTTGCGATGGTTCGGTCATGTGGAGCGAATGAATGATGAAAGAACGGCTAAAAAGATTTATGATGCGAATGTGTCTGGTTGTAGAAGTCGAGGAAGGCCGAGAAAGACATGGCATGATCAAGTACAACAAATTCTTGAAAGTGGTCATGTGAAAAGTCGGAATAATCGACGTGCGTGCATGAGAAGATGTATGAATGTGAAGGAAGCAAAGGAAGTGTGCCAGGACAGAGTGGTGTGGCGTTCTATCCTCTCTGCCTACCCCCCTGGGAAATGGCGTGATGGTTAGTTAGTTAGTTAGTTAGTTTATTAGAATATAAATAAAAACGGTGGAAATGATTCAAAATAAATATGAATTATTTATTTGTTTTTTGTAAATAAAGTTACAATAAAACATTATTATGGTTAGTCAAATATAATGGTAAGCTGCGCATAATCTCTTCTATACACGGTTCGTCCCTGGTACCTATATAGATTGTAACAATATTTCATATGGGGAAGTTGGAGGACATCGAAACATCACTCTAAGTATTAATTTTTCTACATTTATTGGGGGGTTCATGACAGAAGCCGTGCAACCTCCCCAGCCCACTACGTCATAGGTTGCCACTGGCAGGAAAAGAGTAAAATTCACTGTTCTGAGAGTGCCATTACTGACTAGTTTGTGTTAATTTGAGCTCTTGTTCTCTTCATTTACGCAAAAACGGGTACAACTTGCGTTTACACCCTTTTTACATCATATTCTCTTTCTTTAATTTACAACAATAAATCAATAAATCATAGCATCTTCACCGCACACTGCGCAAACATCGCAAGCAACTTTGGCAAATTTATTCCATCGATTGAAAATGCTCAATTTCGTCTTCTTGATATTCCACTTTGAAAACATATAATCAAATAAAGTCATATAGGGTAAACCAGGGTATTGTCGGCACCCCCCGGTAATTGGTACTCTTTTATTCAAACTAAAAAAGATGGTTAGTAATTTTAGTATTGAAAACGGAGTACTAAAATTTATCAAGTTTAATTTTATTCATATTAAACTGGCCACAATTAATCGTTGTTATTATGTTGGTAATCCTACTTAAAACCATCTGCCAGTATGCTCTAACATGTGCGAGAAATTGAGAATTTCTCAATTTTTTTTAAGGATAGAGCTGTGAAATTATGTTTACCAGTGATTGAATACATGTTTATTAAGTTAGTTTTGTTTTTATTTTACTAAGAAATTATCTTTTTAATGAGTGCCAACTATACAAAGATTTTTTTTACAAATCAGATATTGGCACAGTGCCACATTTGGATTATTGGCACATGCCAATCAGTATTTTTCATGCATTATTGATATTTTGTTTTTTATTATTTCCGACACATAAAGTTAATTGTTTTAGCATTTAGTACAAAAATTATTGGCTTATATATACAAAGAAATACTCAGAATTTTTTTTAAACTAGCACTGACTAATTTTTAAATAGAAAGAGCGTTTCTATCTTCATCTGATTTAGATTGAGTTATCATTTGTCTTTTTGTTATAATATTAAATCCATTCAATAATTATAAAAAATACAACGTCTTTTTTTTTCCATATACACGGAAATTTTAAAGGTGCCAATAACGGACATTATTACTGTTCCAATTATGAACTAGAGGTGCCAATAAATGGCTGAAATAAAATATTTTCATTCATTTTTATTTATCTCAAAAAATTAAAAGATCCTCTAAATATCAATTAAAAATATAAAATCAATCATTTGTTGATGCAAAAAAAACGTTTGCATTCAAATGATGATTTTTAAATTTATAAATAAATATTGACTTAATCAATACGCTTAAAGTGCCAATCATTGGTGGTTTTACCTATGCATTTATTATTTTGGTGCTAATTTTCAAATTTGAAGAAAAAAAGACCCAACTAACGCTAACACCTAACCATTTACAGACTATTCTATGTCTACTAATTTTAAGAGGCTTTTGAGAGTGGTGACAGTAGTAGAAATAGACATACTTCTTTCTTATCTGAATGTATCGTGATTGAATGTAAAAAAAAAACAATTTTTTAAAGGCAAGGCAATATCTGATTTATAATAAATGTAGCGAGTAAAGGAATGACGTGTATATTTATAATTATTATAGATACGTCAGTAGTCTGAACATAAAAAATTAAAGAACTTATCTGTTTAAAATGATATTCGTTTGTTCGAATGATAGTTTAAATTTAGACGGTCAAATACTAGGAATCTGAAAATGCAGATTTAATATAGATGCTAATCGATTTCTCATATAGTCCAGAAATAGAGACGGGAAAACATGTTGTAATCGATAAACTACATTATTTTAGTAACAGAATTACGATCATCTTAATCGAATGACGAGATAAAAAATAAAAAAAATTATTAAAAAAGGTAAAAATATGTACAGAAAATATAAAAGGAAAAATAATGAAACCCACTAAACCGCGAAACCGGTTGTCAGCAGGTTTCTTATTTTTCCTTTACAAAGAGAAACGTTAGAGAAATTATATAAATTTAAAAAGTAATACAAACATTATTAAGAACTAAAAGCATAACTAATTTTTACACAATTTTTTTTTATTTTTTTTTTATTTAATGCACAAAATACACAATTTTACATAGCCACAATTATATGTTTTTTTATGTCCCGACTTGTTAGAAAATTCCGTGTTAAGTCGGGACTCTTCGATATATAAATCAAAAATCAAAAATAGTTATTTACATATTAAAATAATATACAGGTAATCAAAAAAATATGCAAAATAATCAAAACAGTATACAAAATATACAAAATAATAATAGAAAAATAAAAATTATAAAAATTTATAATACATGTCGAAAATGGAATCAAAAGTTATATAATAATACGTATGACAGTGATGACATACACATATACGATATACGTATATGGATAATAATGAAAACAGCAGCGATGTTATGCATTTATTCCCGGAGCAATCTCATACAGTGGTCTCTACCCCTCGATACAATCCAGTTATGGATCTTCATCTTAAATATGGACGTTGTTTTGGAGAACTTAATATGTTCATCCAAGACGTTGAACACTCTCGAAGCTATATATGAAAAGTGTCTCCGAGCAAACATCGTACGCGTTCTCGGTATTAAGTAGTTTAGGTTGCGCGAAAGCCTCGTACGGGCATTCGGTTGGGACCTCCTTCCGTAGTCGCCCGACCAGAAAACTGTCAATACATTCTTGATATAGATTTGACGAATATCAAGAACTTTTAACAATTGAAATAATAATAAAAATTATAAAAAATAAAATAGATGACATTAAATGATAATCAATATAAAGCTCTGTTACACATAAACCATTTAATTATTTTATTCTTAAAATCTTTGTCAACATTTTCTTTTAAAATCATCTTAGAAATTTTATTAAAAATTTTAGTAATTTTATAAAAAAGTGTTCTTTGGCCATACTTGTTTACAAACCTCGGTACTGACAAGCTTTCGCGTTGTGCTAGCCTTGTATTATGTGAATGTAAATGCCTCTTCTGGTAATTACTATCAAATCGGTATCTAGTAACAAATTTGAGCCATAGAATAGCATTTACGGACAGGCACCTTTGCTTTTTAAAAAGTTCGGGTACCTCTTCCTTGTCAATTCTAGGTGATCTGTTAATTAACTTAAGAGCCGAGGTTTGTAAATTATTTGTAGATTATTCAACAATATGCATAAATGAAGAGTGGGGAATTGAAAGCCCCCTCCACTTACCCGGATTCGTTCTAGAAGTCTGGTGTCGTCATTTCAGGTCCGGATTACTAATTCAACAATGTTTGAGTATGTACAAATAATAATTTAAAAAAATTATATTAAATAGATTGAAATTTGCAGACTGGCAGACAGACTTTTTTTTTGAAACGGGGATGGAAAAGATTTTTGAGTAAGGAATATGAAAGTCTAGGCATTTACAAGGCTTATGATCTGTCATTGGCTGGTTTGAGTGGCCCTTTTTACATGACATTTACCATTCTGCCCATGTTTAAACATCCACATATCTTCAACTCTTCCATCTGTTGACATTCGTGAAGTAAAAGAGCTGAACCTTTATCATGTGGGTGAGATTCATCCGGCTGAACCAATTCACATACTAGTCAATGCCTGAAAACAATTTTCCAAGTTATACACTTCATCTTTTACCAGCTAGTTTAATTCAACAATGTTTGGAGTATGTCCAAATGTTTGCAGACTGGCTGGATTTCCTCCCTAGGGAGTTATTAATATCTAAATTTGTTGCAACAGAGAGGGAAAACATTTTTGAAAAGGGAATATGAAAGTCTAGGTCTAGTCGTTGGCAGGTTTAAGTAACCACTTTAGACACTGTGTAACATTCACAATTTTGCTCGAGTTCAAACATTCACATATCCTCAACTCTTCCATCTGTTAATTTTTGTGAAGTAAAGAAGCTGGAGTGTACAGGAGTTCTGAAAATGCCTTTATTTATACAACTTTAATGAGAAAAAATATTTATTGAAAATTATTTAAGGGGTATTTTAAACTAATTTCGTTTTAAGTTGTGGTCATTATTTATGCTTATTTTGTAGTAAAACCTTTAAAGCTCTATTTCCGCATATTTTAGTTTAGGCGTGTTGGACAAAAACGAACTGAAGCGACGACATGTTTTTTTAGTTTCGTTAGTAGGGACCGTCGATATAACCAACATAGGTGGGGTTTTCTGGAGGAAGATGACACGAGCTGCGATTGTCGAGGTGCAGGATGATCCTCATCTGCTGCCATGTCCACACATGTGGCTGACTAGTGAAGAGGATGATTTGAGGATGGCGGATGACAAGGCGATATCTATCGCTGCCCATTGGAGTGGCAAGGTCTGAAGTTCGGACCCGACAAGTAAAGTAAAGTAATGACGACTTTGTTTAAAACGTATCTGGTTAACCTTTATAATTGGGCAACAGTCCGGTTGTAAATATTTTTCTTCATCTTCTACTTAGCGCATGCCTTAAAACCTGTTTTTTAAGAAGGATTAGCCACCTGAGAGGTCAATTTCCAGCTGTCAATCCATCTTTTTGATAGTCTGCCTGGGAGCCATCCACTGTGGAGAAACCTGGATGGCTCCATTCTCCTCACGCGTACATACCAATGTCTTTTCCGTTGCGTCCTCCACCTAGAGTTACCATATGATAGGCGTTTGCCGCATTTGACGGACATTTGAAGAATAAGACAGGCGTGGGACCCTCATAGCTCTGAGATGGGCATTTTTTTATTTCGCGCGAGCAAGTTCCTAGCATATAAATAATCACGCCCCGATAAATCTATCAATTTATTTTTCAGAATCTACAGCTCTTAAGACAGGCATTTTTCAGAAAAATCTGACATTTAAGGAACCCTGTGATTTAAAATAATACATACATAACAAACTAATATGTCAGGCGTATATATTATAAAAATACAAAACATACTCTTGTCGAAATAGCAGGAGAATCCTGCTCCGGAAAACCTCTTCGGATACATGGAACAGATCAACATCCAGAGCGATGTTGTTCAGCATAGCGGTAGCCCTTCCAACAGGCATAACCATCGGTAGATTGGTCCTGTATATCGGAATATGAAACAATGTATGCTGAAGCTGTCTTAGGTAATTATCAGAAACATACAAACCAATGCTCAGCATAATCTCAGGATTATCGATCATACCGCACAACAACTGATAAAAATGTGCAGTCAAATACACATTCCTTCTAGTCTCTAAACTGTTGTAGCCGAGCATACCCTGGAGAAACTCGGTCGGGTAGAGCCAAGGATAATACCCGCACTCTCTCATGTAGAGATATCTCAGAAACTTCTTTTGGATTTTCTCTGTCATAAGAGAGTACTTCAGTTCATGTGGCCCCCAAATCATCGAGCCACTCTCGAGTCTACTTCGCACCGAGGAGTTGTAAAGAGTTCTCAGTACGCGGGTATTTTCAATAACCCTGGCAGTACGCAGAACGCATCCTAATATCTTCAAATTTTTTTTTAAACATGTGAATGCTAATGAAAATCTCATGGTTCGTTTTCATTGCATGTAAGCTAAGCATACCCTGTAAAAACTCGGTCGGGTAGAGCCAAGGATAATACCCGCTTACTCTGTCTCGAAGACTTTTGCCAGATATACTCCTGGGAGTTTTCATTTCTGACATTCTTAGCATGTTTTCAAAAAACAAAAAAAAAACAGCATAATCATCATTCCCTTACCGCACCAAATGGTGCATTGGGAACTGCATTGGCACACCTATTGCAGTGTATCTTGATCACATTTGTAACATGAAAGTAAGATGATTAGTCTTTCAGTCCAGGTATTATGAAATATTTTAGTGTAAAAACACATTTTCAAATAAATATATCATTTCAACCACGTCGGGAATCGAACCCGAGACCTGTTGCATGGTAGGCTAACGAGGCTTAAAAAAACAATTATTATCAAAACCGATGATTATTCGATTATTTCAACAACAGGTTGATGCAATAACATCACTATTCTGCAAATACACCAATAGTGACATGTTTATGTGTGAACCAAGTTGAACATCCACGTTTTTAAAATAGGAACGTAAGCAAATGAATCACTCGAATATCGAATAAACGATGCCGTTTTGTTTTCCCTCCATCTGTCATTGTTTACTAAGGAACCTATTTTAGTATTCCGTCCGAAATTCGGATCGAGATGGCCCTGACCGAATAACAGAATTAAATAAATAATATAATAAAATTATCGTTTTAAGAGAATATGCGGTAGCAGATTTTCTTTTACTACCTCGCAAATGCTTTTCTGAATACTGTGCCAAAAAGATAACTGTACTTCGGACTGATAATACCTAACTAAAATCGCATTTAAATCGTTTTTTGCATACCATGACATAATCAATTTTGTTTTTTTTTTTATAAGTGTATTAGAAATACATTTTCAGTCTCAGTATATTTTGTTTTTTATGTGCTTGTTAGGTTTTTTTTTTTATGTTCGCTCCTATAAAAGACAATTTATCCTAAAATAAATTAACGGTTAGGACACGCCAATGAGCTGTCTATAGTGTGAAAAAATCAACACCTTAGGAATATAATCTAGGAAGAAAATACGGGAATACGATTATATGAAAAATACATATAATACACAGTGAGTATTCTTGATATTCCCGTCGGATCTTTATTTCGTGAATGCGAAATAACATACGTTACTCTAATAAAGTTGAAAGTTAAGAAAGAAAATTGAAATGAAAGAACGCAAATTACGCTATACATAACATAAATTCATCGAAATCATTAGTACCAATGGCTAACGTATAAAAAATTTTTCAAGCGCGCGCCGTGCCCACACAAGCCCAAATTTAGACCCCTGCGCGCAGCGCTGTGACGTCAACTGTGACAACTCTCCCTTCGCTCGCGACAAACTATTTCCCGTAGTTGATAAAACGGGGTATCCAGTTACAGTTTTAGATATTCTGTAATTTTTATAGTATTTGCACCCTCAAAATTACACAAATATTGGTCGCGGCAAAACCTTACATGACACCGAGAACGAACCGTTAGGTGTTCATTCGCATGCACAACAAAAGTCAGACCGCGTATCCTCTTAACTTTTCCCTTACTGTCCCAAAAACATCGGCGCGTTACGGTGCTGTGTAGTCATTACACATGCAAAAAATACGAGATTATAAATCGGAAAAATGTAATATTCAGAGGCAATTGCTTCTTTTATTTATAGTTGATGTCCAAAAGTGATAATATTTTTAATCTAAAAGAAATTCGGACCTACGGGCCTCAGTTGATCGGCCTTTCAGGCCTCAGTTGATTATTTAGAATCACGGGCACAGTGAAATTTCACCTTTTTGAGCCTTACATTTTTTTTGCTGTTTGGAATAATCTAAATATAATAATGAACCGGAGTGTGGTCCCGTGGCTAGTGTCGCGGACCCAGGGATCAGAGGTCCGAGCATCGCACCCCGCTCTCCGACAACTTGGTTCTAATTTTCTAAAATTAAATAGTTTGGGTAAATCATAAAAACACAAATAAATAACTTTGTTACAATATGGTATTGTAGGATGGGGTGGTGCATATGCCAATATATTAAACCATCTTAAAATAGTACAAAGATTAATTATTAAAGTAATTTTTAAGAAACCCTGTACATTCAATACGGAACGTTTATATAAAATATTTAAGGTTCATGCAGTAGACACTCTTTATAAAATAAATTCTATTATTCAAATTTATAAAAAAGAAAAAAAAAATAAGATGAATTACTCACTCAGATACCAAAATAATATTGAAATTCCTAGGTTCCACACAAGTAATGGTCCAAGACGGGAGTGTTGTCAAGTTACGGAAGGTGTTGACCTCGCTCTTTCATGACATTGGTCGCAGGGAGTCAGAAAAGTTGATATATGCCACGGATTGGAGAACCTTACTGGATGTTAAAAATATAATATAAAAAATAAGGAATAATTTAAAAAATATATATTTATAGATGACAACCATGAAGTTTCGCATAAATAAATTGTCTATGTTTTTATGAATGTATGTATGTGCATACGCATGGGTGTATGTACGTGTGTGTGTATGTACATGTGTATTTATGTGTATATTTATATATACATGTGTGTATATATGTGTATGTCTGTATGTATATGAATCAAAATGTGTATCCGAATAAGTTTATATTTTGTTTGTCTGTGCTCTATATTAATTTGTTAAGTATTATAATATATTAAAATGTAATTGCCTAGCTTGGAACGGGGTATGTACCCTTGTTAGCTGGGCAAAGTGAATATGGAATTGTATTTTGATAAAAAGTGTGAATAAATAAATAAAAAAAAAAAAAAAAAAATAGCTTTGTCTTCAAAGGTTTAAAAAAATAAAATAATCTCCCGAATGAACTCAAAACTAACTAACTAACTAACTAACCATCACGCCATTTCCCCAGAGGGGTAGGCAGAGAGGATAGAACGCCACACCACTCTGTCCTGGCACACTTCCTTTGCTTCCTTCACATTCATACATCTTCTCATGCACGCACGTCGATTATTCCGACTTTTCACATGACCACTTTCAAGAATTTGTTGTACTTGATCATGCCATGTCTTTCTCGGCCTTCCTCGACTTCTACAACCAGACACATTCGCATCATAAATCTTTTTAGCCGTTCTTTCATCATTCATTCGCTCCACATGACCGAACCATCGCAAAAGACCTTTCTTAATTTTGTCGATAATGCTTAACTTAAAAAATAATATATCAATAAATAAATTTAAAGTAAATCCAAAGAAATTTAAAACTAAATTAAATTTTAATTAGTATGAATGTATTATTGTTTTATGTTTTTTACTTTACATATCCCATGTTTTTACTTTTTTTCTAATGTACTCGTATATTAAAAATTATATAAACTCTAATAAATAAACAACTACAACAGTGTAAGTCACTCTCGAAGCACAAGAGTTATACCCGTATGCAGAGACAAACCTTAAGGTGAGGAAAGTACATTCTATTGTCTTCACCTTCGGGTTATTCTTTGCATTTGAAATTAGGGTATTTATACCCGTATGCAGAGACAAAACTTAAGGTGAGGAAAGTACATTCTATTGTCTTCACCTTCGGGTTATTCTTTGCATTTGAAATTAGAATGTACTTTCCTCACCTTAAGTTTTGTCTCTGCATACGGGTATTAGTCTAATTTTTCGAGAGTTACAGTGATAACATTTACTAGATGTATAAAAGTAAATCTGAATAGAATTTTTTTAAAACATGTACCTTTTATAAAATTTAGGAATAAAAAAAAAGAAAAAAAAAGAAGAATAATCGGTCACTCACAGAATATGCGGTTAGAACACAAATATTTATTTCAAAAAATAAAATAATGTAAATATATATATTACCTGTCAATCTTTATATAAATATTTTATCTTTGCCACCCCTACACCAGCCAAATAATTCAAACCTTTTAAGCCCAAAAAAAGAAAATCATTGCTCATAAAATTCAGAAACCACGGCCACGTTAGTTCTTTCACATAATAACCATTATGGCTCAGTTTGGTCAGCCGGAATTAATCCTTCCAATGTGGCGTGTAGTTGTTCAGCCAAAACGAATTTGTTGCAAAAGAAAATAAACATTTTTATGTAGGGAATATGGAAGTCTAGGCATTTACAATGCTTATTTCCTGTCCGTGGCTGGTTCAAATGGCCACTTTACACACTGTGTAACATTCACCGTTCTGCCAATGTTAAAACATCCACATTTCCTCACCTTTTCCATCTGTTTTTTTGTGAAGTAAAAGAGCGGAAACCTTTATCATGTAAGTGAGATTCATCCGGCTGAACTAATTCCCCCACTAGGCAACGCCTAAAAAACCATTTTCCAATTTCGTGGTTTTTCTTTAACGGTTAGTTGATTCAACAATGTTTTGAGTAGGTCCAAATGTTTGCAGACTAGCTGGATTTCCTCTCTAGGGAGTTGTTTAGATCCAAATTTGTTGGAACAGAGGGAAAACATGTTTGAGATAATGGAAGTCTAGTCATTTTACAGGGCTTATGAGCTGGCTGGTTAATGTGACCACTTTACACGCTGTGTAACATTCACCATTCTGCCTACGTCAAAACATCCACTTTGTCTCAAATTTTCCATTTGTCAACTTTTGTGAAGTAAAAGAGCTGAAACCTTTATCATGCGGGTGAGGTTCATCCGGCTGAACCAATTCACCTACTAGGCAACTCCTCAAAACATTTTTTTTAATTTTTACGCTTCTTCTTTTACCAGTTAGTTAATTCAACAATGCTTTGAGTATGTCAAAATATTTGTAGACAGGCTGAATTTCCTCCCTCGAGAATTATTTAGACCTAAATGGTTTGCTACTTACTTGAATGGGGAATGTTACACAGTGTATAAAATGGGCATTTAAACCAGCCAATGACAGGTCATAAGCCCTATAAATGCCTCGATTTCCATATTCTCTTCTTAAAAATGTTTTTTCTCTCTGTTGCAACATATTTCGATATGAATAATTCCCTAGGGAGGAGAGCCAGCCACCGTACTGTACCGGAGCCTTTCCGTAATTTGCCTGGCCACGTATTCCGGCTAAAATGACAATCCGTCTGCGACATACCTAAACGTGTAAGTGATTTGTGGAATTTTAAAAACAAAGATAAACGCAATTATTTATTTATTTAAACACTTTATTTATTCTGGATAACTTCTATAGTGCCATTTTCGTGAACATCACCTCAAGAGCGCTGTACAATAAACAACCCGACACGTCTTACAGCTACACCGCGCATAGGCGGTTGGAATTCCGTTCCTTTTTTTTTTATTTATTTATTTATTTAATTTTACAATACGCCCAAGGGGCATTTACAAAAAATATACAGTTAAGTACAAACATAGTGCGTAAAAATTTAAAAGATAAACAATGCTTTTTTGTATACATTTAGAAACAATAAGAAGCATACTGCCATGAAAAAAAAAAGTGAAACTTTACATAGTAAAAAAGAAAAAAATAATTTTATATGGATATAATAAAAGTAATTGAATTAAAAAGCAAATTGTAAATAACTTGTAAAGAATTCAAACAAAAAATAAATACATTTTCATATACTTATAAGTATAAAAAAAATGGTATCAACAAATTATTGTTAAAAACAAATAATGAAAATTAGTCAACAGTAAGTATATATGTGAAAATAATATAATATACGGTACACAAAAATATTTGATAAATTAATATCAGAAAGAGATAAGATAATAATAATACACATCAAAAACAGAGAAAAAATTGTATGAAAAAGAAAGTTTTATTACGACATTAATAATTAGTTTCAAACAGTGCATTTAAGAACGTTTTAAAATTGATAATTGTCGTATTAAAAATGTCTATTTCACAAGTAAATTTGTTGGCTAAGGAATGTAAACGCGGAAATTATTAATTATATAAAATTTCAGCAACATACAGAAGCTAGATTGCAATACGTCTTGCAGCTACAGAGCGCACGAACCGTTAGAAATAAGTATATTTTTATTTCCTTTTTTAATTACTATAAAAAAAAATACCATATTATCTTTTACAGAATTTTTTATTTTTTCTTTCTTATGTTACACAAAAATATTATAACTGTCCATTATTTATTATAGGAGCAAAAATTCATTGACATTTTCTTGTATACCCACGAACAGGCCATGCCTTTGTGGAATTTTTTTGTTTACTATTTTCACTATTAATATTTTTTTCATTGTTATGTAATTATGCATGTTTTTAACAAAACTACTGATAAATTCTAGATTACGACATATCCTGCAGCCACAAAGCGAATGGACAGTTAAAAACGTAGATCCTAACAATTTGTTTCTTTTTTGGGTGATACCGTGTGTGTTGGATTTGTTCCGACGTTTCGGCCACCATTGCAGGAGTCATCTTCAGGGTAAACTGAGTTCCGAACCAACAAATTGATAACAGTGACCGTGAAAAACTTCGCTTCTATTTACGTAGACCCTATTTTGTAAAGTTGAAGTTAATGTTTAAACTTCTAGATGTAAGTTCTGCAGTGCAGATGAGAAAACAAACACCTCTACACATTATTTGCGAATGTGATGCTTTACACCATAAAAGAAGCCTCATCCTCGGGAGACCACTGGTTAAACCTGAGGATGTTAAAGATCTCGCCCCCTACCTAATAGCCCGATACATTACAGATCTGGGCTTGGAGGGGGAGATTTAGCAAAATTTAAACTCTCGCCTTCTACACAGTAGCCAGGCTCTTTATAGACCTGGGCTGGGAGGGCGAGAACTATTCACGGGGACCTATCACAATAGATCTTCACAGGTCGCAGTGACGTCAGTAGCTTGCATAGTACTGACCCCCACCACTAGAATAAGAACAAGAATTAATCATAAGAACGCAAATATTTAATAATTTTGATAAAATTATAAATAATGTTATCAATGAAACTTCTTGGTTTAGTTTTACTATTTTATTATTTTGACCAACGAGCGCTTTCAGCTAAGGAGGCATCTTCAAGACTGGCGAATTGCTAACAACGTTTACAGCTTTCATACTATTTTTAACATATTTTGGGGATAAGAAGATCAAAAATGTATTTTAACAGGGGACAGAAAACATAAATAAGTAAAACTAAGCCGAGAAGATAAATTTATTTATAATTTTATCAAAATCGTAAACTATGAAGTTTTATCAAGAAATATCAACAAAAAACATCAATACGCAAATATTTCCTTTGAAAAAAAAGTTTAACTTTGTAAATAAAATTGAAGATAAATGTTTTCCCTTGTAATACGGGCCATGGACAACGAAAGGACGACAAAAAAGATTAACGATGCGAATGTTGATGGATGTAGAAAACGAAGAAGTCGAAGAAAGACACGGCATTACTAAATGCAACAAACAGTTGAAGATGGACATTTGGACATGTCAAAAGTCGGCATGATCGGCGGCGGCGTGCGTGTTTGAAAAGATGTAAGAATGTAGAGGAATTGAGGGCTATATGCAATACAGTATGGTCTATTTTTGCTTTGTTAGTGTATAAATACAGTTCCCTATGAGGCTAAGAAAAAAAAAAGGCGATTTGGGAGTGGTGCACGGTATATACTCGTATATTCGCTTACTCTATGATTCTATGCGATGTCTGTTTGTATATAGATATGTTTATGCTTTTACATAGAAACGGGGGTGTAAAAATGTAAGTAGTATTATGAAATAAGTGTGTGCGACATTATATTATAAGGGGTTGCGTGTGTGTGGGCGCCAGGGGTGAGTCGCAGGTCGATATAGGAGTGCGCGCGCAGGGGTGGATTCGATGTTCGTGGAGTTATAAAGGGGAAGTATTCGAAAACAAAATAGTAAGGCACTGAAATACTCCGGTAAAAAAACGGCTTTCATAAAAAAAATATAAATATAGAACAAATTTTATTTTTATGCCCCACTGTCAATGAAATTGCATACAACCCGTGGCGTGCGTTTTATACAGGCACATAAGCAGTGCTTACCATACTAGAATTTCACTAAAACAATAACTTAAAAGAATATAAAATATGCGAGTAACTATTTTTTAAATTTGAAAAATGCGCCAGATATAATTATCGGACCGATCGGCGCACCGCCATCGGCCAGGGTCGGCTAGGGCACAAACTACAAATGCTTATTTTGTTCATATTGCAGCTGTTCTTTACAGGAACAAAACGTGTATGTGTGGGTTTTTTTCAGTTGTAATTACGCGTTTATGGGTAACTTTGTAGGCAGTGCTTTTCCATGAACTTTGGTGCATTATTTTAGAAAGAAAAAACAATTACGTTCATGACATCTAGCGTTTTTTAAAATTTTTATTTAATAAAAGATGGTCAAAGATGAAATGTGAAATAAATAACCATAAATGCCTAAAATAGATTCTTTCATACAACCAAGAATATAGTTCACAATAAAAAAAATTAAACGGAGTTTTGTGAAACTTGTAATACTGATGGAAATGTGTGTTAGAAACAATGCGTTTTCTCCGTTATCCTTAATGGACAAAATCTTATTATTAGAAAAGGAAAGTGTACTTCTAAATTAAATTTATTTAACAAGAATGTTGAGTACACTTAAATTCAGTGTTAAATATTATGATGAGTTTAACTGGCTAACTAGTGTGTACATCAAAACATATTGTTTCAAACTAATGTGACAAGTGAATGAAAACTGTTTACCAAAATTTATTACTCATATTATATAAAACGTACTTTTTTTCTACTGCCTACCCTAGTTAAAAACTCTGTGCACGCGTCTGCATACAACAAGTGTTTCCTTACACGCGGTAAAAATTAGAGCAAATGCTCAAATATTTGGACGGTGGAGTTTCTCTAAAATGTACGAAAAAAATTAAATATTTTTAATAAAAATGCACTACTTTGAACGATGTCCCTGGTTCATATGAACCAACAAATGATAAGAGGGCTGTGAATGATATCTGGTTTGCTTACCTTAAACGAACCAATCGGGAGATCTGACAGAGAAAAACCTCTGACGTCTTCTGCAGCCTTATTCTCTCCACTGCTGAATAAAGGCCTCTTCCAAACGTCTTTATTTCTTCCTATCACCCGCTTTCATCATCCACGTATTACCGGCAATAGAGGCAATGTCGTCGACCCATCTTTTCTGTGGCCTTTCAACCTTCCTCTGACGTCGCACGCGGAGTTATTCAGAAATACAAAACTTTAAAATATCATAGCGCTGATATTACTCTGAGATTAAAATACACAAATCAAAGGTACTTGGCAATGAATTCAGAAAAAACCCACTACCGTAATATGGGGTAAAGTGAACATGCTGGGGTGAAGTGAGCTACAGAATCATCAGTGGACCACTTTAGCTGTTACATTTGAAATACGGTCGCAATGATTCTTGTTCGTCTGTCAGCGGACAACTTACAGTGTCTGTCAACTTGTAAACGCATGCACATGTTTCTGTCTCTGCACTTCATAAAGTTATTTATCATCCTTTCTGACACCTAAAACTCTGGAAAGAAACGTTGGCCATATTATACCTACTGCAAAGGTAAGTCTAGTCATGTTGTGAGTTGGCTTGGCGTGTTCGCAATGTTCATGTTACTGCGTGGCAATATTGAAAACTAAACGTGTTTGACGTCGGTCAAAATATTTGAAATTATAAAAAAATGCAACTTTCGGGTGGTGAAGTGGGACAATTTTCAGTATCATTGTGGGGTGAAGTGGGCCACCCTAAAAACACGCCAGAGTATACAAAAAGAGGGTCGATGGGCCCCATTATGCAGAGTATTCAAACGAGAAACTGGAAAAGGCATTGACTGAAATGAAATGCGGTGTTTCAGCCAGATAAGTTTCGGAAAAGTATAAAATCCCAAGAACCACTTTGCAGAGAAAATCAAAAAGACTTCCACACAAAAACGTCATATTTTTAAGAAAAATAGTTGGTGTAAAATTGACGTACTTTGCATATAATATTGATGATGTTGGCGAAGAAAAAATACTTGTAAGTTGAAGACACCAAAGTCATTCAGAAGAGGAAGGCTAGTTTTTACTGAATTAGAACAGGGGAACTTTAATATTGTCTAAAACGTAGCTAATAAGACATTTTATAAAAGAATAGACATATTCTGTATAAAATAATTTATGTTTTTTGTGTGAAAGTTATGGTTTTAGTTTTTATAAAAAATAAAACATTAATACATTAATTTGTTCAACTATATTTCTTGTTGACGCTCTCTCGAATCAACCCCCGTTGCAATAATCACGCTTGCGCAAACAATTTTTTGGGGTAGCACTTGTTACAGCAGCCAGTGTTCTTGCGAACACCACTTTGGTGTTGTGACACTTACTTCAAACGTCAGAAAATTTTATCCCAGCCCTAATTCAAGATTAAAAACAACCATAACAGTTTTATAACAACCTAGAGCGTAGAAAAATAATCGATAAAAATAACATTCTAATTAAATCAAAGTAGCTTTTGATTTGCACGCGAAAATTGCACGGCGAAAATAGTGAAAAATCGCGTCGGTAACTCAAAAAAGTAGTCTCCTGTTTGGCAATCAAAAATGGTCGCTTCGGCGTTATGGCGACTGACGTTGATTCCGCACGCAAAAATATCGCAAAAACATGGCACGAAGCATCTTTAAAACCCCTTTAAATCTACAGCAGTAAGCCACCTTAATTGATCGATTGGTTTTCGTATCTATTTGGCGAGGAATCGTCGAATATGTTCGCTTCAGTGCGGGAGTTTGGCGGCTGCGAGGCGATCGATACGTGAATCATGGTTGAATTTTGTACTTTTTTGGTTCGATAGCTATTAACGTTTGCCGTTTTTGAAGCTGTACGTTGGACCGTAGTTTTTATAAGTCTATACGGCAGCCAAGCTGTCTAGATTAAATTGTGTTAGGTGTTGTGGGTGTGTACATAAAGGGAATAGTGATCCAGACGAAGCTGTAGAAAATTTTAGCGAGATGACAACTGAAACGGGAAATCAGAGTCAGGTACTTATGCAAAATTATTTATATATATTTTTTTATTTTTTTTTATTAATAAAACATAAAATACAAACATTATATATTATACTCCCAGGAGTTATTAAAGAAACTCATTTGGGACCGTACATAAGAAAAAACATTTTTTTGACCGTATATAATATCATACAAATTAATACATCCGAAATAAAAAGAAAACATTATTGTATAAGAAACATAAAACACCATCTTATATCAACTACATTAATAATTATCACCATCAAAAAGATTTAAAAAATATTTTTTAATTGCGACACTTCTGGATATTTTATTCAGTTATTCGTGTCTTAGCTCATCAGGCAGTTTATTATATTCGGAATGGCCAATATTTTCCAAGGACCTACTGCCAAACTTTGTTGAGCGAAACTTAGACACATGAAGATTCCCTGAATAACGCGTATTGTAATTATGAATATTATGACCAAATGTGTATTTTAAATTTGAGTGAGCAGAAAAGTTGATGATATTTAAAATAGTATTGGTTATGTCATGCAGTGGCATTACCTTGAAAGGAAGTATCTTTGTTTGTCGGTAGATATCCTCGACATGGGAATCCCGTTTAAGTCCAAGAATGTTTCTTAGAGCTCTGTTCTGAAGAACTTGTATTTCCGAGATCTGAATTTTGCTGGCAAAACCCCATATGCATGAAATAAGATGGGTGGGAATGAATCATAGCGTAGTAGACGGCAAACAAAACGGAATGAGGAAGCAAGCCTTGATACAATACGCCAGTTACGGGTGCTATTTTTGATTTTACATGCTCAAATTGGTAGCTCCGTGAATGTTTGGAGTCAATAAATAGTCCCAAGTATTTAGTTACATTGGTCTTTTCAATATAGCCTGTTCCGAGAGAAAAGATTCAGAAAATTCTAAAAGAATTTCACCTTCAGTGCTGCAGAACAGCGTTTATTTGAAGTTTTAAAATACATTTTATAATTCGTTACCCACGGGAACAGGGTGAACAGTGCACTGAAATCTACTTTAGCAAACAAATGTTGGTTGCAGGAGGCAAAACTATCAGTCCACAATGGAGTTCTGGCGCCGACCCTGATTTATGGGAGCGAAGTACGGAATTGAAAGAATAATGATAAAAATAGGTTGAATGCTGTCGAAATGCGATCCCTCAGGCGAATGTGTGGTAAAACGATGTATGATCGGTGCACAAGTGTCGAGATCCGTGAACTGTGTTAGGCTGAGACGAGCATTATCGACAGAATCGAGAAAGGGGTTCTGCGTTGGTTTGGACATGTAGAGCGAACGAACGGCGAAAGAACGGCTAAAAGGATTCACGATGCGAATGTTGATGGATGCGGAAAACGAGGAAGACCGAGAAAGACATGGCACGACCGAGTCCATAAAATACTTGAAGATGGGCATGTCAAAGAGTGGGGATAATCGGCGTGGGTAACGAACTGTTAGCGTTAGGTGGGACACATTTTGAAATTTTGTTTGAAAAATGACAGGTTTATTTTACATTATTTTACTATATTACACAAATTTATTGTGTTTGTTCTTTTATTGGTAGTGGTTTAACCCTTCAATGCCCATTTTTTTTAAGTTCTAACTAAAACATATTTTTACGAATGTTTTTTTGTGCAAATATAATACCGAGAAAAATTATGAAAAAAAAATTTAAAAAATCCAGTTTAAATTTCATATTTTAGTTTATGTGGACAATATGGCCACATTGGGCATTATCAAAAGGTAAAAAATACAAGAATGTAAGGTAAATAAATAATATTACTTCTTCTTAGGTCGTGGCAAAACTTGTGCAGTTTGCCTGATGACGGGCGCATCAGAACATTTCCGCCAAAAACGGAGCATTAGTTATTGGTGCCAAAATAAACTATACATAAAAACCCACCTACCTAAATAATAGCGTAATTTAAAACCGTCTCTAAATCTTGTAAAAACAGATTTTAATTATACTACTTGACACCGCAAACTTGGCATTCTCCATTGATTTAGTGAAGCATAATTAGAAATCTCACAATATTTTTTTCAAAGTTTTTCGCAAATATCTCCGTAACTCCTCCAATGGAGATTTGTAAGTTTTATTCTAAAACCCTAATTTTTTTATGGAAAACTCTTCGGATCGTAGAAGTAACTGTTATAAAATATTGCGGTGTAAAGACACCTTTATTTTTATTAGGAAAAATAACAGAGGTCATGTAAAAAAATAATTGTAGAAAGTAGGGCGTACGAGTTAGTAAACCGGATATCTTCCACAGCTCTCCTAGCATTTATTTGTTTTTATTATTACTATAATGTAAGTATTAATAGACTAGAAAGGGTCCAACAAATTTTTTTTAAGCAGGTCGACTACCGGTTAAACATTAACCTTTCTAATCATGCTGAAAGTATGCAGTACCATGGAATAAACTCTCTTAAAAATCGAAGAATAATGTTGGACCAGTTATTTTTATTCAAATTAATTAATAACAAAATTGATTCTCCTAACCTACTAGAAAGACTTCCATTCCGTGTGCCATCTAGACCGACAAGACAAAATCTTTTGTTTTACACTGAAAACGCGTCAACAAACTATTTTAAACAATCTACAATACCTAGAATATGCGACCAGTATAACAATATATTTACCGAGGCTGATATTTTTTGTGACAATGTGTGTAAATTTAGGTCAAAAATTATTGAAATTTTGAGAGAAGCAGACATTTAACATTATTATTATATAAATATTTTTTCATTTCGTTACTTTTACATTTATTATATTGAACATAATTTAAATTATTGTATTAAGTGTAAACAATTTTTTTGGTGTGTGCATGAGTTTCTTACTCTAATATACAAAGAAATTGGCAATATATGTGTACATACTGTTTGTTTACCTAGTAAAATAAATAAATAAATAAATTTATTCATATATAAAGCCACACATAACAAAAAATAACGTATCCTTGGCCAAAAAGGCGTATCAAAAGCCCTGTGTTGAGTCAGGATACAACAAAATAGAAAATGGAAGCATGTAAATTATTAAAAAATACGACAAATAAAAATTATTACAAAAATATCAATTTCAACAAACTTCTGGACAACACGCTAAATAGTTTCATATATAAATCTACGCAATGACTCGCAGCAGTCTCTTTCCTTAGACAAAACCCACACTTGTACACTTTTCCTAAAATGGCCTTCGTTTTGGATAACTTAATATGTCCATTCAGGACATTAAACACTCTTGGGGCCACAAACGAGAAATTAATCTGAGTAAAAGTCGTTCGTGTTTTCGGTATTACATAATTCAAATTACAGGAAAACCTCGTATGATCATTGGTTGATTCATACGAAATAGTGACGTCGTTCAAAGTAGTTCGTTTTCATTTATTTCATACAAAACATCAAATCACTGGTATATTTTAAAGTAGGTTTGAGGTCTTGGATCAGCATGGAAGGAACAGATAGATACATTCTTTAAAAAATTAATTAAAATTAAAAATAAATCATGTTTTCGTAATATCAGCATATGTTAGTTTAGTTTTTCTTTTTCTTTTCTTTTTTTTCATGTTCATGTCGTACCATATTTATATGCTATTAATTTTTAATAATGAAAAAAGGAATGGTCCACGCTCAGACGCTGAAGTCTTTGTGGGAATTTTTTCCAATTCATGTTATAGCTTAATTTTAAGATGTATTTTTCCAAAGTGTATTTTTGTAATTATATTTCTTTGTAAATAATATGTGTATGTAAAAATAAACAAATAAAACAATAAAAAAACATATTTTTATAATTTTTTTCGCACATTTTCAAAAAACATTTTTTTTATCCAAATTCCCGTAAGGATGAAGTCCCTTATCCGAAGAGTTTTTGCACGCTTTCATGACACAATCAGGCATTTTTCTTTTCAATTATTTTCACAGTTTCAAATTAAATGTTAAGGTCACGGCTGGCGGTTAAAGAATGGCTAAACTCACGTTTGGCATTGGTTAAGTGTCATAATTTTAGAAGGCTCAGGGTAAAGTGCGGTCTGACTTTTCTTCATAAATACGTATTTCCGTATTTTCTTCATAGATTATGGCACTAGAGTAGTGATTTTACACGATTTTGATTTGAGCACGACGAGGCCTCTTAGCCAATATTACGAATATATAGAAAGCTCAAAAAAGTCCAAAATAAATACTCGTAACATGTGTCCTTATTTACGAAAAAATCGTTTGTTCAACCAGCTAATAGCAGGCAAGCCAACATTTGGGCAGGACAACGTCTGTCGGATTCGCTAGTTATTCTATAAAAAAGAACGCAAGTCTCGGTCGAAGTAACAGAAAACAACATGGCGCCGGGCTCAGGTTTCGCACGAAGCAAAATGCCGAATTTCCGAAAAGTTTTGCGAAAAACAAATTATCGCGTCAATAGAATTATCCGTTCCGAGTTCTGAATACAAAACGATACAATAATATCTCGTTCCTTTTTTAAATGTTTTCCGTACATGCGAGCGCCCTCTCGTGACTAGACGGCATAATAAAAACCATTGTATAAGAATACCTGCTTTTTGTCGTTTCCTTTTCCCGTATCTCACCAGTCAATCGTACCTCCTTAAGAGGAAACGCGGTCTGACATAACGTACAAAAAATATTCGCGTATTTTCTCCCTGGATTATGGCAGAAGTGATTTTTTAGTACTCACAATTGAACGTAGTAATACAAAAAGCGTCCACAATTTTGCAAAAATGCGATATTGATGTTATCAAATTCAGGAATCGTGTTTATACAAGTAAAAGTGATTTCATTTTTGAGAAGGGGATATGGAAGTCTAGGCATTCAGTCGGATGAATCTCACCCTCGTAATATAGGTTTCAGCTCTTTTACTTCACAAAAGTCAACAGATAGAAGAGTTGAGGAAACGTGGATGTTCAAACATAGGCAGAATGGCGAATGTTACACAGTCTGTAAAGCGGCCAGTTAAACCAGTCAATGACAGGTCATAAACCCTGTAAATGCCTAGATTTTCATATTTCCTTCTCAAAAATGTTTTCCCGCTCTGTTGAAATAAATTTTAATATAAATAACTCCCTAGGCCAGCCAGTCTACAAGCATTTGGACATACTCAAACATTGTTGAATTATTTATTACTATTGCGCACCTACTATTCTAATTTATAGTTTTCAAACTGTTCAATATGTACACTTATATTAACCTATGTATATTCACTATTTACAATATAAGCAACCTTGTATTTTTTACATATATACACTCTAGATTTAATATATCGTGGTTATACAAGTAAAAGTGATCATTTGCAAAAGTGACGAAATTGAGATTTTTGACTTTTTGACAACGTATTAGCACAATGCTTGACTAGTATAAATGCCAAATCGATCCGACACTCCAGAAAAAAAAAAATTGTAAAATATGTGACCATTTGATAGAAGCTCACAGATTTTTGACAAGTAAAACTGACCAACACACATAATTACTTTTATTAGTAAATTCAAGATCCAAAGAATTGACCAAGTAACAGTTAGTCAATTTTACTTGTAAGTAGATGTCACTAGTAAAGAGTTAGTTTGAGTTAGTTGTTAATAGTCAGTAAGTTAGTATACGTTTTGTATTTGACAGATACGGTTTTTTTAATAAAAAGTTCATTACAAAAGTTACATGAAAAAACATAAATGCAAGAAACTGAACAAAAAGAACATAAAACTATTTAGCAAAGACAAACAAGGGTAAAACAATAATAGTGTACAATATATTAAAAAAAACGAAAGATCAAAAACTTTAAGCTAAACCATGCCAATCCAACTTTATCCCACACTGTTTAGCCGCGAAGAGATCTACGAAAATCTACATCTTATATGTTTATTTTTGTGAAAAAAATAATAATTTAAATATGAACAACTCCCAACGAGAGAATCCAGCCAGTCTGCAAGCATTTGGACAAACTCAAAACTTTGAATATGTATTTGGGCTAAAATGACAAAATAGCTTCGACATAAAAATCTTAAGTAGTATATATATGGATAATATTAAAAGGTCCCTCCCTGTAAGTCTATATCGAATTACTTCTAATAATTAAAATGTGATCATTCGCCTAAAATATACTAATTGAAACATAGTATAGGTATTTAAATATGAAATTGGCACCATGTGTGATATGTGCGTGAGAAATATTATGTAAATTTAATACGTAACATATTTTGGCTGTCCTAAGCGCCAGTACTAACAATAGGTTGTATTTTATGACGTCATCCCCCTAAAATATTACACAATGCGAGCGTTGAGTCACTCTTCACCCTCTCAGTAGACTTTATGTCGATTCGTAAACATAATTAGTAATTTTTTTTTCGTTATTTTTATTTTATTAAATCTGTTCCATATATTTCGGCCTCGTGGTGTAGTGGTCAGCGCGTTTGCCTGCCACGGAAGAGATTCGATTCCCGACATAATTGATATGAAATATTGATTTAAAAGGGTTTTCACTCCAGAATATTTCATAGTCCCTGGACTGGGGTACCGGAAGCGTAAGACTGATCATCTTACCTTCATGTAACAAAAATAATCAAGATACGTTGCATTTGGTGTACCAATGCAGTACCCTATGCACCAGTGGGTGCGGAAAGGGGGAAAATACACATATAATCATTATTTAAAACATTACGAAAAATAAAAAAAAACTAATAACTAAGACATATAACCGTTTTTAAGCTTTAAATAACAAAATTCTATTAAAATTCTTTACTAAAATTTTATTTACAGGTAAGCATAAAAAAACATAATTTATTTGTACCTGTATTTTTTATTTTTTTATTTTATTTTATTCAGAAAACATAGTCATATAAAATAAGTGTTAAAAACAACATTTTTTTTAACATAAAAAGACCAATTCAGTTTTCATAAATTAAAAAGATATAAACATTAAATGTGACAAAAAAATAAAAAATAAATAAGAATTTTAAGTGAGAAAATAATAATTGTTGACATTTCGTTTTCCATGAAGGAATAAATAAAAATACCGAATGTACACTCAGAGCCATCCACGCACACACATGAACGCACATATAAAACATACACAAACATATACATTATTACATGCGGCACATATACATAGCATAAACCACTCAAGATGCACATTCAGCAACTATCCCAAATAATCGACCCCGTGAAGAAATTTTCTTTACAAATGCAACGTGCAGTTAAAAATGTCTACATCTATACTGAGTCCGTTATAATTTCTACAGGTACGTCTAATGAATGAATTCGAGGTATAATTGTTTTTACAAGTTGGTACATAAAAAAGGGAATTTAATCAGTATAGCGAAGAGGACAACGGAAACCAATATTTTGTAAAAGATACGGCGAATCAACTATATTATTGAGAATTTTGAAAAGACAAAATAAATCATATGTAAGGCGCCTTTTTTGTAGTGATTCTATATTAAAACCGATCAAAGATGCGCCGTAATCATTTTCAATGTTGCCAAAACGATATTCCAGGCTCCTTATAAATTTCTTTTGAATGTTTTCAATTTGATTAATATATACATTATATTGAGGGGACCATACTAATGAAGCGAATTCGAGTTGACTTCGCACATAAGTATAGTAAATAAGTTTGAATGTATTTGGTGATGAGAATGGCTTGGAGATTCGTAAAATAAACCCTAGAAGTCTGTACGCCTTATCTACTATTGTATTTATGTGATCTCTAAATAAAAGCCTATCATCCATCAGTACACCCAAATCTCTCGCTTTCATTGAACGATTGACAATTTTCCCAGATAGTTTGTAGTCAAATAGTATACTTTTTTTCTTTCGAGTAAATGACATGACAAGACATATGTATAGTAGGTACATAACATAATGTAAGCGATATAAACATAAACTGCTATTTTTTCTGTGGTTCTGTGTTATACAACAACTCTTATCTATGAAATCAACTCGAACGACGTAATTCGTGATATATTTTATTGTGTAGCTATATTATCCATTAATTTAACACATAACCCATAACCCATATAAAAGTTTATAAAAAATAGCACGATGAATTCAGTCAGTATTAGGTTCATTAGACTCATTACGATTAAAATTTCAACTGGTTGATTTGTTCTTAAAACTAATAATGCTAAAAACGGCCGCGTCGAGCGTCATATGTGTTGCGAGTCATATGTCAAAAGCATCTCAAAGAAAAATATCCTTAAGAAATAATGTTTAAAATACTGATTTCCAAATCGAGAATCTTCAAAGATTTTGTGTAATCTGAAAGATTACTCTAGGAGAAAAATCCCGTCACTGGGTTTAACATGTTCAAAATATAGTCCACTTATTTTTATGAAGAAATAAGCTGTAGTAATCGGCTAGTTCCTTGACTCATTGCTGGCGCTGGACGCGCTTTAATAATATTTTTATTTACATTTGAAGGCAAATACAAGATTTATGAGAAGTAGTAATTATTTGTTTATTTTTCTGTGAATAAAGTTACCGTAAAACATTATTATGGATTGTCAAATATAATATTAGGCTTCGCATAATCGCTTCCATACCCGGTTCGCCTTTATTGTTTGCGGCAATGCAACGGGCCGTAGGTACTGATGTCGAGAATTGCTAGCGCAAACCTAGAGCTAAAGGCGGCCGAATTGGCGATGTCGGCCCGTGGCCTGTGGTTTGAAGACCCCTGCTCAAGACCATTAAAATACCAGCTTAGTCGTAGCCATGACTCCACTGTATAATATTAATGTGTAAAAAATACAGTTTGAAGTGGATAATGACGTGAACGTGTGTGCATGGGCATTGTTGGGACAAGTATTTTAGCATCCGTCTGGAAATTTTAATGAGACGTAAAAAAATTCACGAAAAGACTTAAAAATATGTTTTTACTACAAGACACATGAACCCGTGTAAAAATGCAGATATTAAAAAGTTATTTGAAAAATGGGAAGTTAGATACGTTCCACACAGTACCGTGGAAAAAATCCTCTAAAAAAGTTTTAAAAAAAAGAATAATGCTTGTGAAAAAGTGAAAAAAAAAAATATTTACTATTTATTTATGTTCAAAGCATTAACTGTGAGGTCAAACATTTAAATTAATTGATTTTTTTACATACATAAGTTAAACGTAGTTATGCAGAAAGCAGCCAGCCATAGAAAAGTGAAACTGAGATAATAGCGCTTTTGTGAAAAGGATGAATAATCGAATCTACACAACAGTTGGAATGTTTTATTTATTTATACATCAACGGTTCAACGAACCTTTTACAAAAATATAATAATTTACAGAAATAATCACAGCAGTGCACAATAATCATGTAGTACATAGTATGAAATAATAGAATAATTAAAACTAAATATAACATAAGTAAACATACAATACAAAAAGTTAAAAAGAAACATAACATTTCTTAATAAAAGAAAGCAATAACTATGATAAAATCTTATGTACTAAATATAAATATAACACAGTAAAGTTGAGAATAACTAGAATATAATCATAAAAAAATCATACAACATAAGTACTTAAAAAAATAAAAGTTTTTTGAGCAATAAAACAAAAATAACAAATAAAAATAGTCAAACTACTAAATAATAATACCTCTTAACATATTACAGCAGAGATGAAGAACATTTAAGAGAAGGCAATATAGAAGTCTAGGCATCTACAGGGCTTATGACCTGTCAATGGCTGGTTTAAGTGGCCACTTTACACACTGTGTAACATTCACCATTCTGCCTATATTTGAACATCTATATTCCTTCAATTCTTTCATCTGTTGATGTTTGTGAAGTTAAAGAGCTGAAACCTTTATTTATGCGGGTGAGATTCATCTAATTGAATTATTTCACCTACATACTAGGCAACGCCTGAAAATATTATTTTTTCAATTTCTATACTTCTTCATGGTGAATGTTACACAGTGTATAAAGTGGCCACTTAAACCAGCCATTGACAGGTCATAAGCCCTGTAGATGCATAGACTTCTATATTGCTTTCTCTTAAATGTTCTTCATCTCTGTTGTAATCTGTTAATATAAACTGCTCACCAGGGAATTGAATCCAGTCCTTGTCTACAAAAATATAGACAAACTCAAAATATTGTTAATAATACCTCTATTTAGTGAAATCATCATCATCAGTTGGTTGGAAGAAGTTGCCATTTGGCAATAAATCCACCAATATACAATTTAAAATTATGTCGAACATGTTAAATAAAGAAATAAAAAATCACGTATTCCAGGAAACAAAGTAAAATTTAATAATATACTTAAAAATAAATCCATTATTTTTCTAAAAAATAACGAGTGAGAATTCGTTTTAATTCATGAACAGAATTTGTATTGAATATATCGAATATTTGTTCTAATTCATTTCCATACCTATGTATCCTGGGTATAGGAGAGTACATTTCAAAGTTTTTGACTTGAACAAATGATAAGCAATGAGTACACTAGTTTTTTTACCAGACAAAAGAGAATTGAATTATGTATTTAACCAGAGTTAATGATTTGAATGTACCGTAAGATTTTTCTAGTGCTGTGGGTGTTTTCTGCAAATCGAGAAATGCCGTTTTTGTGATCGACACCATTTTCAGAAAGTGATTTATACAGTTTTTTGTATGACAGCAGTCTGGTTGTTTTTAACAGAACATAGAATTGACCTTAATGCACCCGATAACATCAATATCTAATTTTTCAAAATTGTGGACTGGCAGCTTTCTGCATAACTACGTTCAGTTTATTGTACAGTATTTAAGACATAAGTCCCAACTTCATGGGACTAGAAGTCCCGTGTTGAGAGATGGGACGAGCAATTAGTTGACACAGACACATGAGTATATCACCACAAATAGAGGATCAGAAACATAAAAAATATTTTTAAAAAAACAAATATACGGCACATCAATATGGTAAACAGTAAACTCAAACATTCGGAAAATCTTCAAGGAGTTTCCCATTTTCACATTATCTCTTTCCCTCCCTTTAAGGAAAATCCAGTCCTTAATTCCTTTCCTAAATATAGTTTTTATCCTTAATACGCTTTTCCAAAATATTGAACACTCTCGGTGCGATAAATTTTATTTATTTATTAATTTAATGCACAAAATACACAATTTTACATAGACACAATTATTTGTTTTTTATGTCCCGACTTGTTAGAAAATTCCGTGTTAAATCGAAAATATTTATTTACATATTAAAACAATATACAGGTAATCAAAACAGTATGCAAAATAATCAAAACAATATACAAAATAATAATAGAAAAATATACAAAATAATAAAAAAAAATTAAAAAAACATTTCGTTATCCAAGTGATTATTATTGCTCTTCAAAGAGTACTGAATATTATTCAACAGTATATATTGAGAACGGTAGTGGTTACACACATAAATAGAGACATTTACCCAAGCGTCAACCACAACCATAATACAAGATACTCTAATAGGGATCCGATACTAAGTGAAGGGGTCAACACTGTTCTGGCATCGAGACAACACTATTACGCAGGCAAAAAGGTCCATAACCTTTTGCCAGAATCGTGGAAAGACGGGAGTGTTGTCAAGTTACGGAAGGTGTTGACCTCGCTCTTTTATGACATTGGTCGTAGGGAGTCAGAAAAGTTGATGCATGCCACGGATTGGAGAACCTTACTGGATGTCAAAAATAAAATATAAAAAATAAGGAATAATTAAAAAAATATATATTTATAGATGACAACCATGAAGTTTCGCATAAACAAATTGTCTATGTTTTTATGAATGTATGTATGTGTATGCGCAAAGGTGTATGTACGTGTGTGTGTATGTACATGTGTATATATGTGTATATTTATATATGTGTATGTCTGTATGTATATGAATCAAAATGTGTATCCGAATAAGTTTATATTTTGTTTGTCTGTGCTCTATTTAAATTTGTTAACTATTATAATATATTAAAATGTAATTGCCTAGCTTGGAACGGGGTATGTACCCTTGTTAGTTGGGCAAAGTGAACATGGAATCGTATTTTGATAAAGAGTGTGAATAAATAAATAAATAAATAATAGAAAAAATAAAATAATAAAAATTTATAATACATGTCGAAAATGGAATCAAGAGTTATACAATAATACGTATGACAGTGATGACATACACATATACGATATACGTATATGGATAATAATGAAAACAGCAGCGATGTTATGCATTTATTCCCGAAGCAATCTCATACAGTGGTCTCTACCCCTCGATCCAATCCAGTTATGGATCTTCATCTTAAATATAGACGTTGTTTTGGAGAACCTTAATATTTATTTATTTATTTATTTATATACGGCATTTCTGCCATTTACATATATGTGGTATAAAGAGTGCTTAGAAATAAAAATATTAAAAATAAAAAAAATCGAGGATGAAATATTAATATACTCGTACTGTACACATTATTAATTACTTGAAATACATACATATTTTAAAGAAATTATACAATAACAAAATACATTAATCAATCAAATTATAACTATTCCAACCCAATCTTCTGAAGATGATTTGCTCTTTTTGATAAAAATATGTTGGTCACTTTATTTTTTAAGTTAGGCAGAGATAAACTAAATATATCAAAATGTGATGCATATTCATTCCTGGTATTCTGTAATCAAACAATAGGTGAGTTATATTGAGCTACCGTTCGAGAATTTTGACAATGAAATATTGTAGATGTTCTGCTTAATCTAGGTGGTACATAGAATGAAATCAATTTCAGTAGATCAGGGGTATCAAACATTGGTTTTATTATTTTATATAAAGTCATAAGATCGGTCGATGTTCTTCGTTCTTGCAATTTAGTTAATTTAAGAGAGTCTAAAATTTTGTTATAATTTAATTGATTAGTAGAAAAACCCATCTTAAAATTAATATATCTAAGAAATTTATTCTGAATTCTCTCAATAGAATCTGAGAAAGTGATTTGATAAGGTGACCATATTGGAGAATTATAATCTAGTTGGCTTCTAACTAGAGATGTGTAAAGATATTTTAATGTGTTTATATTATTAAAATCTTTTCCGGTTCTAAGTACAAATCCTAATCCTAATCATCTAAGAAGTTGAGCACTCTTGGAGATATATATGAAAAGTGTCTCCGAGCAAACATCACAATAAACAAATGAGAGATATCTCTGAGTAAAAGTCGTACGGGTTTTGGGTATGACATAATACGTGCTCTGGGAGTTAGTAAACGTTTGTATTAAACCACTTACCGACTTTTTTTGTTTACCCGTTTCGGGACGGGCCAGTCTCTTCATCAGGACACTCACTAAACCAACATTTAATATGGACAGTACGATAGAAATTAATTATTTTAATATATTTTGATTAAAATTTTTGTTGAAATTATGGATAAAAAAACTTATTTTTTTAATGAATAGAATAAACTTTTACTATAATTTAGTGATTTTTAGTAACAAAAAAATTACGTTCTTATATCAGCACTTATTTTCTAAAGAGATTCCTCATACATCATACATCAGAAGTATAATTAATTTTTTTCTGGAAATACCAGCAGAAAGAAATCTTTTGGTAATTTTACGAAAAAAACTAAGCGAAAAATAGTAAAGCCTATACTTGAGTTGGTGTCTGGCGACGAGTTAATGTACGCTGCACAAATTATAGTCCTTAAAATATGGCTTAATTATTTTATTTTATTTATTTATTAATTTATTCACACTCTTTATCAAAATACAATTCCATGTTCACTTTGCCCAGCTAACAAGGGTACATACCCTGTTCCAAGCTAGGCAATTACATTTTAATATATTATAAAAGTTAACAAATTTATATAGAGCACAGACAAACAAAATATAAACTTATTCGGATACACATTTTGATTCATATACATACAGACATACACATATATACACACATATATATATATATATATATATGTAATTTTTGCTTGTATATGTAATTTTTAATACTATTTAAATGTTATTTGTGTTTTTTTTTTTTACTTTTTTTGGCTTGTATACATAATTTCAATACGTTTTTGATAAAAAAAAATTAACCTGTATTGGGTGTGCGCATATTTTGTTAATTAAAAAAAATGATTTTATTTTGTACTAGTTCAGTATGTATATATACATACATGTAATTTTTAAACTTTTTCAATTTTCTTTCCCAGATTGCATAATGTAAACATTATTTTGAATTTATTTCCATGCCTAGTATTCTGTTTATTTTGTTATTTTCAAGTATTTTTCATACCCTTTTTAATTTGTAGTATATCATAATTTTAATTTTTCTGCTTTTGTAAATAATATTATAGTTTAAAATTTAAAAACGTCTTTAAAAAAATTGTTATCTGTATGTCCCTAAATGAGTTTTTTTTTTTTAAAAACTCCTTGGGAATATTGTATATAATTATGTATAATATGTTTTCAATATAATAAATAAATATATATATACACATATATACAATTGTACATACACACACACGTACATACACCCATGCGCATACACATACATACATTCATAAAAAAACAGACAATTTATTTATGCGAATAGGCAGGACAACGTCTTTCGGGTCCGCTAGTATTGAGTATAATGTAAGTTGTAACTAGGTGTTCAAGTTTTTTTTACAACTATCCATATAAATACATAACATAACAGGGGTATGATGATGTAGTCATTCGAAAACCATTGTTCAGAGTGGTGGTTCTATTTTACACAGCAGCGGCCAGACACAGAGTTGACTAACCATAATGTTGATTTGTCTTTCAGACGGACAACAGCACCGCCTTCCTGAGGGCGGCGAGGGCGGGACAGCTGGACAAGATACTGTCGCTCCTCAACCAGGATGTGGACATCAACGTTAGCAATGCCGTGAGTACTTATTTATTTATTTTACAGAAACAAATAGTGGACAATGATATAATAACATAAAAAAGATACAGACAGACCAGCGAAGTTTCTAAATAAAAATCATATTTGTCGACAAAAATTTGGACAAACTCAAAATATTGTTGATAAATTACCTGGTCCATGAAGAAGTATACAAATTGAAAAAATAACATTTTCAGGCGTTGCCTAGTATGTAGGTGAAATAATTCAATTAGATGAATCTCACCTGCATAAATAAAGGTTTCAGCTCTTTAACTTCACAAACATCAACAGATGAAAGAATTGAAGGAATATAGATGTTCAAATATAGGCAGAATGGTGAATGTTACACAGTGTGTAAAGTGGCCACTTAAACTACCCATTGACAGGTCATAAGCCCTGTAGATGCCTAGACTTCTTTATTACCTTTTCTTAAATGTTCTTCATCCCTGTTGTAATATGTTAAAAATCATATATATTAAATTGTGGTACAACAAAAGGGTGTTTTTATGTGTATTTGTATGAGAGTGAGTGTAGAGATGTATTTATGTGTATTTGTGTAGGAATAAGTGTTCAGGTGTGCGTAAGTGTCATTAAATCATTAAATAGCAAGTAGGATCGCATCGCAGCCAGAAATAATGATTCTTAATTTATTTTTACATAGAGAGTATTTTTCTTTATGTTCCTAATGACTACCTTAGACATAGACAGCTTCAGCTGTTTTATCTTCCTGCTTGCAGAACCAACCTGCCTATGGTAATGCCAGTAGGAAGAGCAATGTCTTTACTCAACCGTATCTCTTCGGATATTGACATCTTTCATATTAGTAAAAAAAAGTTCAGAGAGGATAGCATTCTTTCCCTATAATTGCTGGGTATTTTTATTTTACCATTTTTGAATATTTAAATTTTAGTATTAATTTTTTCGTTTTATGTATGCATTGAACTTTTTTGTAATGCACATAAACGTTTATAAAATAAATAAATTGAAATTAAGGGGCATGTTAAATATATCAATAGATGAATGAAATAGAAAAGAGGGTCTCTGAGATGGTTTGGTCACGTAGAACGAATGGACGACGAAAGAATGATAAAACAAGTATATATGGCGAAAATGAACGGCAACGTGAGACGAGAACGACCAAGGAAGACGTGGCATGATCAGATAAACCAAAATCTTAAGTCTGGTCATGTCAAAAGCAGACAGAACCGAAGGGCATGTATGACAAGATGTATGCATGTGGAAAAAGCTAGGAATGTATGCCAGGATAGACATGTATGGCGGTCCATCTCGGTCCTCTCTGCCTACCCCTACGGGGAAATGGCGCGATGGTAGTAGAAGTAGTAGTAGTAGTAGCAAGAACGATAGAGGAAACAGTGTTGTGCATAATTAGTACTGCAGACTGGCAGATGGGATAAATACTTATTTCTTCTCACGCGAAAGGGGACATTTAGATTAATTTTTGAAACACTGTATAACATTCACCATTTTGCCCACTTAAACCAGCCAATGACAGGTCATAAGCCCTGTAAATGCCTAGACTTATATATCCCTTCTCAGAAAGGTTTTCTTTCTCTGTTGAGTTAAATTTAAACATTGTATTGTATTTTTTTTTATTTAAGAAGGCTAACAGAAAAATATAAAAGGAAAAATAATAAAACCCACTAAACCGCGAAACCGGTTGTCAGCAGGTTTCTATTTTTTCCTTTTCAAAGAAAAACGTTACAGAAATTATATAAATTTAAAAAGTAATGTAAACATTATTAAGAACTAAAAGCATACGTATTTATACACATAAAAAACTGTTAACATAAAAATAATAATAAATATATAAAGCCTTGCTACATATTAGCCATTCAATTATTTTTTTCTTAAAAGTTTTGTCAACATTTTCTTCTAACACTTTCTATCCCGGAGCCGTGTAAACACGTGATTATATAACCATGCATTGTGTCCCGGTCCCGTGTTTTCACGTGGTTTACCGGCTGTCTAAAAAAGTGCATTTTATTGACATTTAGTGAATTTTATTAGTACTTTTTTGCTGCTGGTAAACCACGGGACCAAGACACAACGCATGGTTATTATAATCACGTGTTTACACGGCTCCGGGATACAAAGCACAGAAAAAGGAGTAAGGCCCTGGATATGTGCGAATATTGCAATGCGCAATGTGGCTCTCCATAAAGGCCAATGTTGGTAAAACTATCATACAAACATAACTTAATTAATTATTTCAAATAAATTAAGAATTTTTTAATTGATTTGACCTAGTATTTTCATAATTATGACACTTTTAAGTAACCCTTTACGAAGCATGAAATTTCACAAAAATGGGCCGGGCACAGGGTAAATTCTATGTGTATTCGGCCGGTGCTCAAAGTGTTAAGATCAGCTTAGGAATCTTATTGAAAATTTTAGTAATTGTATAATGAAGTGTTAGTTTTTTTTATATTACAAATTTAAATCTTATTATGTATTTGACCAGTTTTAATGATTTTTAAAGTATATAAGATTTTTTTAGTTCTGTGTGTGTTTTCTGCAAATTGAGAAATACCGTTTTTGTTATCGACACTTTTTTCAGAAGGTGATTATTACAGTTTTTTGTATGAAAAAGCTGGCTGTTTTAAGCAGAACATAATTGACCTTACTGCTCCCGATTACACATATATCTCATTTTTTCGAAATTGTGGACAGGCTGCTTTTTGCACAGCTACGTTCAAATATTATTGCCTAAAAACGCATTTTTAAATAAACATTTCATGTCAACCATGGCGGGATTGGAACCCGAGACCTCGTGCACGGTAGGCAGACGCGCTCACTAAATTAGCAAATTATTAGTACGTGAAATTAAATCGACTCATTGAGACAGTTATTTTTTTGCGCCTTGCTAATTTTGGGAGGAAATGGTTTTTATTTGGGGCAAACGAGCCGCCCCTTTTCTGACAATCTCTTACCCCGTGTTGACTTGCCAAACATAGATCGGCACTTAAATTATGCGCCGCCATTATAATGGCCAGTGCCGATTTCAGACTATCCGCTAGGTAGGCACTATGGATCCAACACCACATAGGCTCAAGGCCTGGGCGATAGAAACAAGATGGCCGAAAATATTGACGTTCTGTTTTTAGGATCGTTCACACGTCATCAATGATCACAAACTGAACGTAGCTATGTAGAAAACAGTCAGTTCACAATTTAGAAAAAAATTAGGTTTTATCAAATTCAGGAAGGTCATGTTCAGCTAAAAACAGCCAGGCCGTTTTAATACAAACTGAAATAATCACCTTCTACAAATATCATAATGTCAAAATGTCGTGTAAATGAATGTCACATTATACATTCAGAGTTTGTAAAAAGTTTCATTAAATATTTGATGTGGCTGTTTTTTGCAAAATGCATATTTAGGGTTTTGTAGTCTTTAGACTTAAAAAGTCATCAAAATTTCTTTAAAACATGGTAAAATATTTTTTTTCATTATTGTTAAAAAATAATTAGGTGATTCTGAACAATTAAGTGTCCTAATATGAGCATAAAATAAAATAAACAATAAATAATTATATAACACACATCAGAGTTTTACTAGAGCAGGCTGTTTTCTGTAAAAAGCCCATCTTAGGTTGTGTGGTCAGCCAGACTTTAAAAATCATTCAATCTTGTCATATACATAAGTAAATGTTTTTTTGTATTATAAAAAAAATCTAATACATGCATTATTAATCATTTGTCGAAGTTAGAAACATTCCAAATGCTGTACAGATTCGATTGTTTACTCTTTCCACAAAAGTGCTATTATCTCAGTTTTACTTTTCTACGGTTTGCTGCTTTCTGCATAACTACGTTTAATTATCGTGTGATATTAAGAGGAAACGTGGTCTTATCTGTCTTTATACAAAGGTATTTCCGTATTTTCTCCCTGGATTATGGTACTTTAGCAATGATTTTTTATACACTAGATATTAACCACTGGCGTGTCCCTATTGTTATTTTTTTAAAGCATTTATTTATTCATACAAATACATACTCGTTTGTATGGTCAGCTCAATGCCTTTTAGGCATTGTACACTGACAACAGAGGGAATTAGAATCAAGTTAGAATCACTTTTAAAGTTCTTTCGATTGTTTCTTATATGGAGCACTTCACTGTTGCTGTAGCACGGATACCGGTATCGTGTAGATGTTAATGAACTGTATAATTTAGTCTGTTTATATAACACAAACTTCACTTTGTACGAAATATGCTGACACAGAATATGATATAAATTTACCAGAGAGACAACTTTTCACATGTGACTTGCTCACAGGACGGTAGAAGAACAAGAATTTGAAATAGGAAGGATTTGGGAAGGGACGGGATATTTACAGTCTTATATGAGTTGCCAGTATAGAAAATGTAAATTGAGTACTTAACAACATATATACAAAAAAATATATAATAACGTATCCTAAACTATATGAGACCAAGGGCTCTGTGTTGAGTTGGGATACAACATAATGGAAAGTGGAAGCATGTACAAAATTAAATAATGGCAAAAAGAAAAACAAAATATTATTACATAAACATACATATATTTCAATAACATCTGGACAACACGCTTAATAGTATATAAATCTTTGCAATATCTCGCAGGAGTCTCTTGCAATGGGCTCTTCCCTTAGATAACATCCAAACTTGTAAACTCTTTCTGAAAACTGTCTTTCGTTTTGGAGAACTTAATATGATCATCCAGGACATTGAACACTCTTGAGGCCACAAAGAGAAATTTCTCTGACCAAACGTTGTACGTGTTTTTAGAATCAAGTAATTCAAATTACAGGAAAATCTCGTTCGAGCATTCTGCTGGGATCTACTCTTGTAGCCGCATGACCAGAAAAGTGTCACTCTTTAAAAAAATAATTGTCTAATGTCCAGTACCTTCATGAATTGGAAAAATGTCTCAGATGGGAAAATGGGGAGACATCGAAGCGTCACTCTAAGTATTAATTTTTGTACATTTATTAGAGGGTTCATGATAGACACCGTGCAACCTCCCCAGCCAGACATAGCCAGATACACAGCAAGATACACAGCAAGATACACAGTTACTAACTAAGAGAGCAGAAGACATGACACAGGATTGTTTATAATGGGAACTAGAGGCATCCAAAAAAACTTAAAAGCTCTCAGTTCTATCTTCTGTCTTCGGAAGCACGGTATACAAATATGGTAACTATTTTTGAAAAAACGCAAAAAGTACCGATACAGGAAATTTTGTTTTGATACTCTTTACAGTTTTGGGGTGCGGTTAACAGGACAGCGAAACGTCTATTTTGTAGATTTTAGTTAAGGAAAAACCAAAATTGTCTGGCATCACATTATTTTCTTTATGTGTGCCCTTTGATAATGAGTAAATAAATAATCCTGAGGAAACCATTGCAGCTTTCAAAAGAACAATCGTCAGAGTTGTCTATGGCCCTGTGAAAGAAAACAACCATTGCCGTCGTCGCTACAATAGAGAGTTATACGATATCTACCGAGCACCCGATGTTATCAACTCCATTAAGGTGGGACGCTTGAGGGGGGCTGGCCATATAATTAGAATGGACGACGAAAATCCCATAAAACGTCCAACTCTCTCTGTGCCACAAAGACGACAAAGACCAGGAAGGCCCGAAATGCGATAGATGGACTGCATCAGCGCAGATATGACAATATTCGAAGTGACGAACTGGAGAAGAAGGGCAGAAGACCGGCAAGAGTGGAGGAGACTCCTGGATTCAGCCCCACCCAGAGTTGTCGAGCTTATGATGATGATGAAATAAATGATCCTAACATGTCATGGAAAATAGCAGCTTTGAAAAAGAGCTGGGAGTGTGGCCAGAAATGATACAAGTAGAAATAAAATCGCTGAGAAACATGGAATTAGTACATGACCTCAAGATTCAACCAGAAAGTAAAATGAACACTGGTCAATTACTATATTTACGTTGTTGTATCTTAATAAAAACGATGTATTTTTACATAAACGGCACAAATTGCCTTTGAGTATGAACATAAATACAAACATAAATAAATACATAATAAAGATGATACAATTGCATTACTATAACAATAGCAACAAGTTAATACACATAAGTAACCAAAAATATTAACAACATATGTACATAAATATGAAAAAGCAAAGAAGAAAAACATTGAGAAAAGTTAAAGAATTACATTGCGAGAGAAAAAAAGAAATTAGACTCGTTTTATAACTATCAAGTCCAGAAATAAATATATCAGCCTTATCCTCATATGTACAAACACAAACGAGTATATATTGCATAGCAGGCGCCACATTTAACAGTATGAAAGCTGTCTGGAGATCAGATATTTACTCAGTGAAAATCGAATTCCCTTATATAACGACTGTATAACACCTACTCTCCTCTATGGATGTGAATCGTGGCACCTCACTAGGGCCCAAAACAACCAAATACCGATGTTGGATGCTCGATACCTTCGACCTTGGGACTGTAAACAAGGCCTGCCCTCTCGCGATACGCGTGTTCGAAGAAAACAGGGAACGTTTGATTTTAGGTAAACTAATTGACGTTATGGTTTTGAGTGTCAGTCCTGGAATTAATGAAAGGAGTAAGGACTTACGGCTTCCTCCCTTTGGCACTGGTCCAGAAAGACACCGTTATCGTTTGCACTGGTCACTTTGCACGTTTTTGTATGTTGGTGGTTCGAAATCACTGTCACGCTCACGGTACGGTTTTCGCTGTTGTTCGCGGTACGGTTTTTTGTTGTGTTGTCACGCGTTGCTTTCTTGACTCACCGTCAGGGAGAAGTAGGTATATTGGGATTCAAAACAAGGACCACCGGAATCAAAGGAAGGAATGGCTTGACACTTGAATAAAAGAAAATGAATCCGAAACAACCGAGTTATGTGAATAGGTGTCCCAGAAGAAACTTGGGTGTGCGGTGGTTTGACTTTGTGGGGAATAAAGTGATAAGAAAACGGACGCTGCAAACTCTGGTCACAACTGTCGTCGTGTGGAGATGATACAGTTTGCTTAGCCATTGGATACCTTCTAAGAGCCTTAACCACGCTTGCTTACTTTACAAGGCATCATGTTCTCGGCGTCCACTGCTGACTGTTTGTCGGCAGTTTATGACAGAATTTCGGGACGAGAACCTGACTTGGAAGAACACAAAGGAGTTGGCAGTCGATAGAGATGCATGGAGGCTCTTAGTGGATAACATATGCTCCAACTAGGGAGCGGACATGGAATGATGATGATTATGAAGGAAATATTTTTTTATATCCAATTTCCCGTAGCACTGAATTCCTCATTGTGTTGTAAATAATTTTGCATGAATCCTTTTCAACAAATCTTTCGATTCTTCCCAAAACTGAACTTATTTTACTTTTTCAATTCAATCAGGGCCGCAATGACAAACGCTATCTACATAGGTACATATCGAGATGACATTTATTTATGTATACGCCCAATGGGCATTTTTAAGGACATATTTATAAATAGAAAATTATTATAAATGAAAATAGAAAGACACGATGGTATTTAGTAGACTTGGTGGGAGTGAAAGCAGGAGAAATTTGTTTATAATTGAATTTTATTCAGTGATCGTTTGAAAAAAGACAACTTGTTATCAAAGAAATCAAGACTGGTATGTTTGTTGGCAGACCTAAAAAGTCTGGGCATAGGGAAATTAAAACCATAGTTAGTTCTATGGTTATCGGTATGAGAGAGTAAGTTTTGTCTGGGGTTTCTAGTTAGGATATTTAATTTTATTGAGCTCAGTAGTTCAGGCGCATCAAAGAGTGAGTTGAGAATTTTAATTAGGACTAGGTCAGATTTATTTCTACGGTCTTGAAAAGAATATATGTATATTTAAGCTAGTTTCTAACTCATTATACGTATATTGGTCTCTGGAAAGGCCCAAACTCCTCCCCATCTTTTTCAAAAAGCGTTGTTAAACTGATTTAATAGTTTTGATGTGAACATCATAATATGGAGACCAGATAACAGCTAAATGTTTAAACTAATATAGATATTTATAAACAAAAATGTGTTTATTTGTATGAAAATTCAAAGTGCCTTCGTCAATAATCTGTTATTCAATATGTTTAGATTTATTTCAACATTTCCTTTTCTTTTCCAAAAATATTCGCCTGTTATGGTGCTCTGGCGTCATTACACATGCAAAAAATGAGTGATTTTAAATAGGAAAAATATAATATCCATATTGAATTGATTCAATTATTTATAATTGAAGTTAAAAGTTATGATGTTCTAAATATAATTGCTAAAACCATGTAAAAAAAACTATTAGCTCAAGCTCGCAGCGTGGGCAAAAGAATCGCCCCTAAAGAAAGTCGGATAGCTCTTAACTGGCGTATGGGAGGAGTATAGAAACTTTGTTGTTCGCGCGTGTGGCGCGTGAAATAGTCTCTTGCTCCCGAATTTAACTGTATTATCGAGAGTGAGACGTAAATTATGTGTGAGATAATTATATATTAGGATTACTCTTTTACTACGTGCTCCGCAACATGCGAAACATTCGTAAACTTTCTATTGTATTGGCGGTTTATCTCCGATTTTTGATAAAATGCTTCTTCTGTTCCCAATTCGCATTCATTATTCAATGACAAAATATTTCAACCGATAAGTAAATGTATAACGGAGGAATACTGAAATTCTCAACCAATAATATTTAATATTTATGGAGATATTAAAGTTATTAGATGCAATGTGTACTAACTACACATCACCGGGAAGGGAAGTTAAAACATATTCTATTTTTCATACAGAAAACTGAATTTTACATTGTAGATAAAATTGAAGATAAATTTTAGCATCCTACTAAAATACGGACCCAGTTCTTATTAGCCATCTTTCAACGGATATTTTCCCTCTTTTGCAGAATGGTCTCAACGCCATGCACCTGGCCAGCAAGGACGGGCACGCGGCCGTGGTGGGCGCGCTGCTGCAGCGCGGGGCGCACATAGACGCGGCCACCAAGAAGGGGAACACCGCCCTGCACATAGCCGCGCTCGCCGGACAGGAGGCCGTCGTCAGACTTCTGGTGCAGAGTGGCGCGCAGGTGATTATTGCTTCGTCTCGGGGTGCCTCAGGAGAGCCTCAACCCAAGTCACCTCTTCTTCATACTTATTTTTTTATTTTTATTTTGTTTATTAAGAAAAACAACAGCAATACAAAAAAATATACACAACATTATAAAAAAAACATAAAATAAAGCCAAATCAGTTTTCCACATAAATACAATTATAAAAATCCAGTTCAGTTAAATATAATTTATAGAAGTGCATGTGTGCGAGTTTTTTTTGTGTGTGAGGATGCGTGTGTAAAAAAGTGGAGTGTGGTTTAGGTAAGTATGTGAATATGTGTGTGATTGTATATGGGTGTGAGGGTAGGTTTAAGGACAGGGTAAGTGTGTATTTGATATGAGTGAATAGAAACAATTTAAAATTATAATGTAAAAATATATATATATTTTTTTTTTATAACGAAACATAATTTTTTTCAAATAATAGTTTTTTAATTTTGGTTTTAAAAGTGAGTTTACTGCAATTAAATATGTCTATGTTATTGAAAAATAAATTATAATTACGCGTCAAGCGAATCAGAGGAGAGTTCTGTGCATAGTTGGTGCGAACTGTGGGTACATGGAAAAGAGATAGATACCTGCGGGCTCCCGCCGTCCTGGAAGGTGTTGGAATTGTCAAACGTAGTACCTACCTAATAACAATTCTTTCACTGTGACTTTATCAATGTTTTAATATGTAACCATTTTGTTTTACATTTCCCATGGTTTCATCATATTTCTTATGTTTAATTTTGTAACAAAAAAGACACAACTTTATTTAACTTCAAGAGCCAAATTTTCTTTATTTAAAAAAAAAAAAAATAAATTTCTAGTATTTATGTATATTTTTCAAAATTTTAAATTGTATTTTTATATACGAGTATGTAAATTGAGGGTATTATAAGCAAACTTAGAAATCTCCACCGAAATGGAAGTAATTGATGCCAAAATAAATTGTACATAAAAACCTACCTACCTACCTAAATAATAGCGTAATTCAAAACCGTCTCTAAATCTTGCAAAAACAGATTTCAATTATACTACTTGACACCGCGAACTAAGCATTCTCCATTAAGTTAGTTAAGCACAATTAGAAATCTCACAATTCATTTTTCAAGGTTTTTGGCAAATATCTCAGTAACTCACTCCTTCAATGGAGATTTCTAAGTTTGAATTTAATCTCTGTACATGTAAAAGCTCGTTTAAATCTATTTACCCTTGCAATTTTTTAATATCTCTATTTTTTACTTTAGTTTTTGTTTTTGTTATTAGGTGAACATCCAATCGCAGAATGGCTTCACTCCCCTGTATATGGCGGCTCAGGAGAATCACGATGGAGTGGTCAAGTTTCTTCTTGCCAATAGTGCTAACCAGAGCCTGGCCACTGAAGTAAGTATTATATAATATGTTGTATCAATCGTAAGAAAGAATACGGAACTACATTCGATTGAAAATCATTTATTCCATCGACCAGTTCATTAGTCAGACATCTCCAAGTTACAAGTTCATCTTTCAAGTTCAACTTCTTCTTATTGCGGTGCCTTATCAGGCCGTCCCGACGTTAACAATCTCTACAACGAAAGCATCTCGGTCCTGCGCTACTCCGAGGCCAGGACAATCATTTGTTGGATGTACTCGCCATAGTGATTCCTGGGAAAAGATGACCAGAGTGGTTTCCCGCTGCCTTATCTGGTGGATTTTTCTGTCGGGGTAACCTTCCCTTGGCTGGTTGGTTCTGGTTTTGAAGCGCCAGAAACTCGCCTTTTATCCTCTTGTTAACTACTGTAATCACATCGTTATGAGTGTGATCCCATTGCCCAGGGTTCGCGACGTGGACGCTAACGACTTGGACTACTCAGTAGTGTTGCCGGTGGAATGCAACTGGGCATTTAATAGAATCACACCCTCCAGCAAGATGTGACTTACTACGATCCTATTGACTGTTCGAACCCCTTCTTCCTAACTAAGCATCCAAAAATTACACACGATCCGAACGGGGGGACCAAAAAACCTCAGAGCCTATTCGTATTTTAAATTATTTTTTTCGGAAAGGTTCATTCTAGCAAGGTGTTTGTTCAATCTGCAGTGTCCTGGGCGGGCTCTAGTGATAACCTTCACCTGACTTCGGCTGAGCTTTGTGAGGTCGAAGGCAAACCTTTGCGAGTAACCTTTTATCAGTTCCTTCACATGATTCTGACCAAGTACTTTTTGCCAGAGCATAACGCTCTGCTTCCTGGCCCATGACCTAAGCTCATTACGAGGAACACATTTGGGCAACCCAAAGTAAGTCTCAGGGCCTATTGGGGTCGATCATCTGTTACATGATTGTTAGATGATCAGTCTTACGTTTCAAGTGCCAGTCCAGGGACAATGAAATATTGCAGTGTAAATCCACCTCTTAAACAAATATTTATTTTTTTATATTTTACTTTAGGATGGCTTTACTCCTCTTGCCGTTGCCATGCAACAGGGACACGAGAAAGTGGTCGCCGTGCTGCTGGAGGCCGATACGGGACGGGTTCGACTCCCAGCGCTACATATCGCTGCCAAGAAGGACGACTGCAAAGCGGCGGCGCTGCTCCTAGAGGTAATTTGAATCTTATTTTTTTAAGAATCGTTAGAATAACAAAAAAAATTAAGCAGGTCAACTACCGGTAAACATCAACTTTTCTAATCATGCTGAAAAAATGCAGTACCATGGAATAAACTCTCTTAAAAATCGAAGAATAATGTTGGACCAGTTATTTTTATTCAAACTAATAAATACAAAAATTGATTCTCCTAACCTACTCGGAAGACTTCCATTCCGTGTGCCATCTAGACCGACAAGACAAAATCTTCTGTTTTACACAGTCAACGCGTCAACAAACTATTTGGAACAATCTACAATACCTAGAATATGCGACCAATATAACAATATATTTACCGAGGCTGATATTTTTTGTGACAATGTATGTAAATTTAGGTCAAAAATTATAGAAATTTTGAAAGAAGCAGATATTTAACTTTATTATTATTAGTATGTATATACATATTTTTTCATTTCGTTTCTTTTATATTTATTATATTGGACATAATTTGAATTATTGTATTAAGTGTAAACAATTTTTTTGGTGTGTGCATGTGTTTCTTACCCTAATATACAAAGAAATTGGCAATATATGTGTACATACTGTTTGTTTACCTAATAAAATAAAATGAAAATAAAATAAAATAACGATGCAAGTAACAAATGTAAGATTTTTTAGAAGCAGAAGATTTTTTTATTAGATGACATATTACACACGTTGTTTCAGGGTCAGACAGCGAAACTTCAGAGGAACATTCCTCATGGTAATCTCGAAAAAAAAATTCTTGTAATTTTTTTTCAAAATTATAATTTGAAAATGGAGACAACATTTAATGTCACGGACTAGCATCCCTTCCACAAACCACCACCTCTCCCTTACCCAGCCCCTTCCCAGTCTGCATCTGATGCGTATCGCTTCGTTAGTCAAATTCGTTTTTATTCTCAACAAAAAAATTAAAAAATACGATTTCCAAAAAAAAATTAAAGATATTTTTAAGTACATCATATAAAATATGTCTCTTTAGTTTCGCGGTATGGCCATGGAAAACCATGTATGACATTCAGAAATAACAGTGGCGCAACAAACAAAACTTATTTTTTAAGAGAGCAGTTACACGCTCATATTCATTCGCAAAAATAATACCACAACTTAAATTTACTGACTTGTTTAATCTAATTGTTGAATGTTTATAGAAATAACAATGACATAATGATCATTGTGCCACTATTATTTCTTGAATTTGATTTTTGAATTTTTGCTTTTATTATCATCATCATCATTCCATGTCCGCTCCCTTGTTAGAGCATATAGTGTCCTCGAACATCCTCCAAGCAACTCTGTCGTCTGCTAGCTCCTGGCCATTCTCCCAAGGCAGGTTCGCGTCCCGTATTTCTAAAATAAACTGCCGACGAACAGTCAGCAGCGGTCGTCCAGGACTTCGAGAATCTGATGCCTTGTAAAGTAGACAAGGGTGGTTAAGGCTCTCAGGGGGCTTTGCATTATATGGCCAACCGTATCACCTTCACTTGATGACAGCTGTCAACAGAGTTTAGGGCGTCCGTTCTCTTATTACTTTTTTCGTCACAAAGTCTAACCGCCGCACACCCAAGATTCTGCTTAGACACCTATTCTCAAAACTCAGTATTTTGCTGTTTTGGGCCCTAGTGAGATGCCACGATACGCATTCGTAGAGGAAAATTATTGTTATGCAGGTGTTATATAGGCTGCATTTAGTTTTCACTGAGTAAATATCCAAATTTTGCTTTTAAGAGAAAATAAATATTTTATAGACTAGTGTAAAATATTTGTGAAAATTTAGATTAAATAATCGATATCTCCCTTTCTACGCCCAGTGGTGGATAGGGCATTGAATTCCCAAACCGAATACAGCGTATTGATAATTTGTTACCTGAATGGAAGGTGATCAGTCTTGGGCTCCCGTAAAAATGAAATATTTCAGTTTAAAAAACCTTTAAAATCAATATTTCACATCCACCGTGCCTGTGGCAGCATTATGAATCTTTTCTACCCCTTAGAGAGTGTTTTTTTTAATGCGATAATACTTTGCTTTATATAATAGCCACACTGATGATTAAACGTCAAATGGTGTATAAAACTGCTTCAAAAACGGAAATGAAACTAATACAGTTTGATAAATTCAACCTAATTAAGTGTTTTTGGTAATGGTGAAGGTCGCAATAATGTTCTAAATGAATATCATCATGTTTGATTTCACGTGTTCATATTTATTGACGTTTAGTCATCAGTGCGGCCATATACGAAGCAAATTTTTTTCAATGTAACCTCTCTCTAACCTTAAATAGAGAAGATTCATAATTGCACCCCTGGGTTGCTATCCTAAATCGCTCTCGCGGCACGACAAAACAGAGATAATACGGCTGCAAGAGCGTTTGGAATACCACCCCTGGGCTGGTATGGCGGCCTCCGTGGTGTAGTGGTCAAGACGGAAGGTTCCGGGTTCGATTCCCGGTGAGAACACAAAAATTAAAATGTGATTTTTCTCAAGCCTGGGTGCTCTGTGATGTAATTCACCACTGTAATTAGGCCTCCTGGCCTGTTGTGGTGCAAAAAAAAAATGTAAAAAAAAAAAATGTATTCCAAACGAAATTATAGCGCGGAATAACGCGTTTTTACGTGCTAAATACGCATTATAGCGCGCTGTAAACGCGTTCGGAATACCAACTCTGGACGCGGAATAAATAATGAGTAAAAAAAAATTCATTTGTAGTTACCGGTGCGATCTTTTCAGAACGACCACAATCCGGATGTGACGTCCAAGTCTGGATTCACTCCTCTCCATATAGCAGCCCACTACGGCAACGAGGCCGTGGCTAAGTTACTTCTGACCAAGGGAGCTGATGTGAACTGCGCGGCCAAGCATAATATTTCACCCCTACACGTAGCGGCTAAATGGGGTAAGCATTTTTATATATTTATTTATTTATTAATTATTATATATTCGCCATATACGGCCTAAGCCAATTACAACAGTTACATGAAGAAACATAAATGCAAGAAACTGAACAAAAAGAACATAAAACTATTTAGCAAATACAAACAAGGGCAAAACAATATTTGAATACAACATATTTTAAAAAAACGAAAGACCTGTAATCATGTAATTAAGGCTGTAGTCTGGTAAAACGAACGCTAAATTAGGAAATCGTACAAAATGAGATTAAAAAGATTTTTTTAAAGGTATCTTTATTAAAAAATAAAATTAAAAGTTTTAAATAACTTAAATATAATTATTTTTTAGACCGGCAGATTACCCCATTTAAAATTTAGACTAAACTTAGGTATCTGGGATCTCAATAAAGACGAAGTATTGAACTAAAATTTGTCGTTATAATTTGAAGATAATAAATAAAACATGAAAGTGGCAGCGGCCAAATTTTATTTTTTTGTTTTTGAAAAGAAATACAAGCATTTTAAATTACATATATTTTTGTGACATTTTTTTTTATTTCTACTGAAAATTGTGCCTTCGGTAATACTTTTAAAAAAATATTGAAATACTTAAGTTGAAACCTTTTTTTATAAAATTGTCTTCTCTTTTTTTGAAAAAATAAGATAATTTTGGTTGTAATATGTTTTTAAATTTTTTTTAAAATTTAAATCTTAAAGTAGGGCACACATATCATACATATTGTTATGTGTGTTCTAATAATAACATTGCAAATATATTTAATTTATAAATTATTTATCACATATGTCTTGACCATTATTTTAAATTTTGATATGTTTTTTTCTTCATAAATATTTTTTTCCATTTCGTAATACTTTTTAATTGCTTTAAATTTAATCGAATTTTGTGACTTTGCCTTTTCCCTAAATGGAAGTCTAATTTTGTTCTTTTCTCTAGTATTGTGATCGTGTTCATGCTGGTTCCGATCAATTTTTTTCCAAAATTCTGTTTTTTTATTAGAGTTTATAGTTTTATGAACAAATATCATTGTATTGTAAAATATTCTTTGTTTATATGTTAATAATTTCATTTCATTTACAATCGACTTTACCTTCGTATATCTGTTTTTTTCAAAATGATTCTAAAGGCTATATTTTGTAATACAGTTAGTTTATCTATGTTTTTTATATTCAATTTAAAACAATATCTTATTGACTTTTTTATGACCTTCAGACCAGCCCTAATCGTTTTCGGTAAACCTTAGCGGCTGCCACAGACAAAGTAAACAATTAACACAGCTGAAAAATTTACTATACTTCAAGGGCCAATATAATAAAAATGACAATCGGACTCTCCAAACTCATGAAATTGAAAAATTCCCGTTTTTTTCTGAACCCACCTCGTATTTAACAAAAAAAATATAAGTTCGCTTTCAGTAGCACTATTGTAATTTATTATGGGGGGTAGTGTTCCAAATAGTTAAATTTGGATACTTTCGAGTCACAAATGCATACATTCTTTTTTTTTTTTCCACGAATTTTTTGTTTTTTTGCAATAAACATAATAATAAAACAGAGTATTAAAAAATAAAGCATAATTACATAACAATGAAGTACATATTAATAGAAAAATAGTAGAAAAAAATTCCACAAAGGCATGGCCTGTTCGTGGGTATACAAGAAAATGTTAATGAATTTTTGCTCCTATAGTAAATAATGGACAGTTATAATATTTTTGTATAACATCAGAAAGAAAAAGTAAAAGATAATATGGTTTTTTTTATAGTAATTAAAAAAGGAAATAAAAAGTATTTTTTTAAAAATACAAAAATATTCCTTATTATTAAAGGGCAACAAAATAAATAATACGAAAAAAGAGTTCATATCTTTAGTTTGAATCCAGGATAGTGCATGTTTTTTAAAAGAAGGAAAATTTTGAATGTTTGGAATCAATGAAATATTATTAGTAAAAAAAGAATTACAAATTTTTGGGCCTATAAAATATGCATGTCTCTGTGCGAGCCTCGTTTTACAATGTGGTATTTCTAACACACGATTCCTTCTTTGACTTGATCTATTTGAATTACTTGTAAATAAATTTTTGTGGGGAATGTTGTAGTACGTAAAGTGGCCACTTAACCCAGCCAATGACAGGTCATAAGCCCTGTAAACGCTCGAATATCCATAATCCTGAATTTGAAAAAATTCTACCTCATCTCTGTAGGGATATTAATAAAGATTAATTTTTGTTCTTAAATATATATTTAAACATTGAAAACAATATATATGTCTTAGATCTAAAAGTTTAGCTTCTTGGAACAATTGGAAAGAGGGAAAAGTGCGATTTTTGTGAAGCTTTAACGGTTTAAATGGATTCGTATATGTACATGTATCACAGGAGGCAAAAAAAGCAACAATATTTTGAGCATGTCCAAATGTTTATAGACAAATGTTTATTGTAAATTAGCAGTTCACAATGGAGGCTTGACGTAAGGCAAGGATGAAAGTACAAAGGTTTTAATATTTTTCCTTAGGTAAGGCGAACATGGTGTCTCTACTGGCTGAGCACGGTGCCCAAGTGGAAGCCAAGACAAGGGACGGGCTGACCCCTCTGCATTGTGCCGCGCGGTCGGGACACGAGCACGTCGTGGACATGCTGTTGGAGAGAGGAGCTCCTATCAGTGGGAAGAGTAAGGTAGGTTCAATCAATCAATTCATTCTCAAGTAGTGATCGCGCTCGAATTTTTGTTATTTCGCGGGTTCGCGGAATTTGGCGTTGCTTTTGTGTTATTTTTAGTTACTTTGCCACTGAACCCCAATACGAATGAATGCAATTACCTACCTTGTACTGGGATTCTTCCAACCTTAACGTTCGAACTTTTCTCTCTCGCGGGAGGCTCTATCAGATCCTGTGGTCAGATCGGCACTTGTCGATTCCTGATTATTGATTCATACGATAACACGACACAGTGGATTGAAATGACTTTTTAATAGCTAAAATAACTTATTAGCGATTGCGCTGAGAATATCAAAATCACATGTACATTTGGTGACAGTTTAGTTGTTATTGAGTTGGAGAGAAAAAAATTGTACTCACAGTAGAACCGTAGGGTTCATAGTTCATATTCCATGACACACACGTGTCAAAACATTTCACATGAAATAGTGTGATGACCGAAGAAAGCAATGTCAAAGTTTTCAATAGAATCCAATACAACATATAATGCAGCTCTTAAGCTAGGGTTTCCTAGGACAGCGGTGCCCGCATCTTAACGGCCGTAGTGAACGGCGATGCGGTGGACAGCCGTCGTAACGTCGACTAGAGAGTGGTTTCCTAGGGAAACGGTGTTAAATGGTGTTGATAACACCGTTTTCCTAGAAAACCACACTCTAGTCACCGTTACGACGGCTGTACTCCGCATCACCGTTCACTACGGCCATTAAAATACGGGCACCGCTGTCCTAGGAAACCCTAGCTTAACAGTATTGGATATAAAATCGAGAACATCGTTTTGCCTATAAAGAGACCATGGGGCGTGGCAACGCCAGTCAGTTAGTCAGTCATTGCAGTCCAGCTCCACGCAGTCCCACAGTTCTAGCATGTAGTTCAAGTGCAGTCTCTTCAACTCCTAATCGCCGTAACACTCGTGCGACATAATTCATTTTTTTAATTTTTTTTTAATTTTATTTTATTTAGAAAACATACAGTCATACAAAATCAGTATTAAAAACAACAATTTTTTAACATAAAAAGACCAATTAAGTTTTCATAAATTAAAAAGATATAAACATTAAATGTGACAAAAAATAAAAAATAAATAAGAATTTTAGGTGAAAAAAAGATAATTGTTGACATTTGCGTTTTCCATGGAGGTAATAAATTAAAATAAATAAAAATACCGAATGTACACTCCGAGCAATCCACGCACACACATGAACGCACATATAAAACATACACAAACATATACATTACATGCGGCACATATGCATAGCATAAACCACTCAAGATGTAAATTCAGCAACTATCCCAAATAATCGACCCCATGAAGAAATTTTCTGTACAAATGCAACGTGCAGTTAAAAATGTCTACATCAATACTGAGTCCGTTATAATTTCTACAGGTACGTCTAATGAATGAATTCGAGGTATAATTGTTTTTACAAGTTGGTACATAAAAAAGGGAATTTAATCTAGTATAGCGAAGAGGACAACGGAAACCAATATTTTGTAAAAGATACGGCGAATCAACTATGTTATTGAGAATTTTGAAAAGAAAAATTAAATCATATCTAAGGCGCCTTTTTTGTAGTGATTCTATATTAAAATTGATCAAAGATGCGCCGTAATCATTTTCAATGTTACCAAAACGATATTCCAGGCTCCTTATAAATTTCTTTTGAATGTTTTCAATTTGATTAATATATACATTATATTGAGGGGACCATACTAATGAAGCGAAGCGATTTTTGTTCGCAATGTAAAAAAATAAACATCAAACGGCAACCTAGTGTCTTCTCTCAATCTCTAAATGGGGTAAGAGCTTCAACTAAACCTCAACAACCTAATTATTTGAAATCCGAGAATTATGGAAGGCTGAGACATGCATTATCGACAAAATCAAGAATGTAAATCTATTTGATCTGTAAGATTGTCATAATTGAATTATTTATCACCATACTCAAATTTATACATGTTTTTGTGTACCAGAATGGCCTGGCGCCCCTGCACATGGCCGCCCAAGGCGACCACTCTGACGCCGCCAGGATTCTCCTGTACCACCGCGCTCCTGTGGACGACCTGACCGTGGACTACCTCACCGCACTCCACGTGGCCGCCCACTGTGGCCACGTCAAGGTGGCCAAACTTCTGCTCGACAGGTATGCATGAGAATCCCTAAAAATCATTATGAACGTTGATTTGAGGCACAATAAGAAATCAAATAAACAAAGGAAGATATCTCGATTCATATTTGGCATAAGATTTTTCATTTTTAATTTCATTTCTATTCGTTCGGGCGCTGAATCCTGAAGGATTATATGAAGTCAGGCTATAGTAGTTTGGGTAAGAAAGCTGCCTGACAGTTTTAAGCAGAACAAAGAATAGACTACTGCATCCGATAACATCAATATCATTGTTGTTCTAAATTGTGGACTGGCTGCTTTCTGCATAGCGATGTTCAATTATACTACTTGACACCACAAACTTAGCATTTTCCATTGGGTTAGTAAAGCATAATTTTTAAAAATTCAAAGTTTTTCGCAAATATCTTAGTCACTCATTTAATGGAGATTTATATTTGCCCTTCTAATAACCGAAAAAGATCAAAAAAGACTAGAGGCCTTTGAGATGTGGTGCTACAGAAAAATATTAGGAATTTCCTGGAGATACCACATCACTAATGACGAGGTTCTCAGCAGAATCGTAGAAGAGAGGCACCTAATCAAAACTATCTCAGAGAGGCGATCCCAATGGATCGCTCACATTATACGCCATGAGGGTCTCCTGCATGACATAATAGAGGGAATAGCTGAGGGGACAAATCACAGAGGGCCCCCAAGACGGAAGTATTTGGAGAAAGTGTGCGAGGATTTAAGCTGCGCCTCATAAACCGAGTTGAAGAGGGCAGCAGAGAATAGAGACCAGCGGAGGACGAGATGCAGGACTTTGCTGCAAACCAATCCTCAAGATTGAAACTGCGAAGAAGAGCTTCTAAAACCCTCATATTCCTCCCTTTTCTCATGGATTCAAAGTAAAAGTTCAAACTCCCTTTATGGCTCATCAGTTATTTATCCTATTGGCCCGATATCCAATTAGTGTTGAAATTTGAAATGTACACACCAGAAGAGGTAAAAAAAATGTAACTGCTGTTTCAAAACAGTTACCCTTCCGAAAGAGCTAAATCAACAAAAATAAATTATTTATTTATTTATTTGACACTTTATACACATATACAATATATATTCATATAAGGGCGAACATATTGCCTTAAGGAAATTTCTTCCTACCTACCCAAACCGTTCAGTTTAAGAAAATTATAAATGCATGGACATATCGAATCTTACAAATTTATACAAAAATTAAAAGCAAAGATTAACAAAATAAAAATAAACAAATAAATTAACACTATACTATGAAGAGAGGAGAGGGGATGGGAAGGAAAGAAGAAGGATAAAGGAACAATTTAAATATTTAGATAGTGACATTTCAATCTTGACTTAAATGTAAATAAAGAAAGAGCGTCGCTAATATTAGTGGGTAGATATTTCCACAATCGAGCGGCTACTACTGTGAAAGAGGAGGCAAGAAAATAAGAGCAATGACAGGGTATTAAAAGGGTTCTCTCGTCACTTGAACAAAGAGATGGTCCGTGTTGTGAAACAGGTTGGATGAGCTCTCTCAGATAAACAGGCGAAGTGGGATTATTTAAAATATTGTGGAAAAGTGATAGAATGTGAATGTTTCTTCTATGCCTGATACTGAGGCAGTGTACTTGCGTGCGATACTCGGTTATGTGGTCAAATTTGCGAAGATTAAAGATATAACGAATTCTGCAATCGTTCTAACTTATCAAGTAATACAGAGTTAGCATCTGGATAGCATACATCCGCATAGTCAATGAGTGGAAGAAGTAAGCTCTGGACTAATGTTTGCTTAACATTAATTGGTGAGTGCAAACTGCTATAAAGTTTACGACTGCCATCGTTAACCTGATCGTGCCACCCTAAATGCTTATGAATGATAATACCTTAGTTTTTGACTGAAGTCATGAATGGCATTTCTGTACCATCTATTTTGAAAAGAGGAAGTGTGGAAAAATTCACTTTTGAATACATTTGTTGACTGCCAACAAGTACAATTTGGGTTTTAAATTAAATCGTTAAAAAAAAAACTTAAACTAAATCACCAAGCGCAGAAGTAAAAACAAAAATACATTTCGCTTAGCACGAACAATTCAACGCCCGTCCAAACTCCGTACCGCGCTTCGCCTCCATAATACCAACTATTTGTATTACATCCCAAGGAAGAGGTAATAATAATAATAATGTTTGGATAATTTATACAGCGCCATTTTTGTGAAAATCACCTCAAGAGCGCTGTACAATAAATAAATATCCCAACACGTCTTGCAGCTACAAGTTAAGCATGCATTGATGGAAGTGGTAGGTTTGATAAGGGCACTTTACCCCGCAATCAACAAAAAAACCATCATAATACTGTCGTTTCAATAATAAGTATTAAAACAATGCGCCTTGAGATTGCTGTGCGAGATGATTTTTGTTTGTTTTTATTTTCGATGAAGAAAGGGTTTACAACCGCTGTACGAGAATGTGTTGCGGGCGGCACGAGTTGTCTATCTTGCTCACTTCACTGGGCTTAAATTAGATAGTTATGAAATGGAAGATTTTTCTTGGAATTGCTATTAATTTTTAAAACAGTAGTGTGTTTGGAAAACAACGTATTCGATAAAATATTTTTTAAATGTATTAATAATAAGATTTCTGATTGGATTCTTGAAAAACTGCGTAGCAGCGTAAGGGTTAAGAGAGTCTAAAAATTTGTTATAATTTAATTGATTAGTAGAAAAACCCATCTTAAAATTAATATATCTAAGAAATTTATTCTGAATTCTCTCAATAGAATCTGAGAAAGTGATTTGATTAAGTTACCATATTGGAGAATTATCATCTAGTTGGCTTCTAACTAGAGATGTGTAAAGATATTTTAATGTGTTTATATTATTAAAATCTTTTTCGGTTCTAAGTACAAATCCTAATAATTTTACAGCTTTGTTAGATATTTTAATAATGTGCTCTTTAAATAATAATTTTGAATCGAACAAAACACCCAGATCGCTCACGGTAAAAACATCAGTAATTTTAATTTGATTTAACATGTAATTAAATAGAATCGGATTTTTTATTTTATAGAATCTCATAGTTTGACATTTGCTTATATTGAGTTGCAATTTATTTTGTTGGCACCAGATGTTTAATTTGGACAAATTATGGGACAAAATGTTTCAATCGTTAATGTTTTTTATCTTTATTTTATCTGAATATTTATGCAAATCAATACCACCTGATCGAGGCATGGAAGTGAACTCCCGACTAAAGTTGTGCGGCTTGAAGTATGCAGATAATGCAGTTCTTTTTAAAAAGTCTGTTAGTGATTTTCTGGAAATTGTTGACACACTGCAGGAAAACTCAACTCGTCTGGGTCTTAATATCAACACAAAAAAGACTCAGATTATGTGCAACAAATTCTGTCCTGACCCTGATCATCCTCTCTATAATAATGGGCAGAGGATTGAGAAAGTTGACAGCTTTAAATACTTGAGAGTTCACATAACGAGGATGAAAGCATGCACAAAGAGCTCGCAATCCGCCTAGAAATTGCTGGAGCAACTTTTAACGTGATGCGTGTTGTTTGGAACTCAAGTCTATACGGTCAAAACGAAATGCCGATTATTTAGCTCTTGTATAATGCCAGTACTCCTATATGGGCGATGATCTTGGCATGTTACCAAAGCTCAAAACACCAAACTTCTGAGTTTTAAGAGTAAGTGCTTGAAAAGAATATTAGGTATAAGGTGGTTCGATTTTATAACTAACATTGAAGTCCGAGAACGGACGCAGCAGCCGCCTATAACGAGCGTCTTGAGGATGCGGTGGTAAACCTGGCTTGGACACGTGCTGCGCATGCCTCAGGAGAACCTAAACGCAAGTTGTCTCTTTTTTGAACCTGCGGGCTCACGCCGTCCTGGAAGGCCGTCAATGGCAATCTTTAGACTTTATTCGGCGGAATTAAGGGGCGCTGGATTGACGTGGGAAGAGGCAAAAATGCTGGCTGGCGATAGGGTCTCCTGGAGACAACTGGTGATGTCCACACGCAGAAGAAGAAGAAAAATGTTCGATACTTATTGGGTATATCTTTTTATTTTCAGAAATGCCGATGCGAACGCTAGGGCCCTCAATGGATTCACCCCCTTGCATATTGCTTGCAAGAAAAACCGGATTAAGGTTGTGGAACTTCTTCTCAAGTATGGAGCGAGTAAGTTTAACATATCACTAATAAAATTTAGAATACCCAGATTACCCAGATTACCCAGAATAGTAGACTAAATCATCTCTTTAACAATCGAATCTAGGTTAAAAAAAGTACACATTAATCTAGTGTATATTAAAAACTTAAGCACGACAGATATGTTCAACGAAACAGAATATTGTTTTAACTCTGTGATGTCACACTAGTCGACATAGGTCACAAGACTTGATATATCTTTCTAATTTAAAAAAAAATATGAACTCATATTTTTGTAATCTTCAAATGGACATTTTCACACCGGATTCGGAAGTAATATTTATATAACTATGCTAGATGTTAATACAAAAAATATTTGTCCTTCCTAAGCGAAGAATAAATGTCCGCTAATTCAGCAACACGTCTGTATAAGAGAGAGCGCGAAGATAGAACTCATAGCTAGGAAGATAGAACTCATAACGAGGAAGATAGAGACGATGTTGTGTAAAACAGTTTCAGTGAAATTCAGTCTTCAGTCGGGGGACGCACGCGCGTAACATGAGCGGCGTATCTAGTGTTTATGATTTTTTATTTATTTTGCTATAACAGGGCTAAATTATATGTTTATTTGCATAAATTATGAAAATAAATTACTAAACAGTGTGTCTCAATGTTTTTTTTTTCTTTCAAATTTCTGAACTTTAGAATACTTCGTATTTTACTAGTGGTAACACGATGTTGCATTACCGCGCGCAAAGGGATTATTTACCACAGTCTTTTAAAAGTTGAAAAACATCTCAAAATTGCGATGGAGACGTCGCAAGAGCAAAATTTTTAGTTGAACAATCTAGTAAAATGCGTCTTACTAGTTTGTCTGTCAAAAACCAAGTACTATGTCACAACTATAATAGTCATTACTGGAAGCTCTGTCGTCCTCAATTCCACCACAATCCCAAGAAAAAACTTTCTTTCCAGCAGGACAGTTTCAGACTGGAATAAATTGCCAAGTTTAGTTGTCCATTTCATTTCGGTCAGCCAGTTCAAAAACCATTTTGATGCTTTTTTGAAAAAAGAAGAACGCATAAAAATTACAGTTCAAAAAAGCTTGACTATAACGAATAATAATAATGATAAGTTATGTTAACACATATACTTTGTTCAGCTTGAGGTTTGTCTCTTAAGGGCACATGACCCGCGTGTGGGACAAAAAAATTTCGACAAAATGGTTGCAGACTACTAACGCATACATTTGCAATTTTTGAACACACACAGTTTCACGTTTCACCGAGGGTCACATAGATACTTACTTGGTAAAGTAATTATTTCTAGCTCAGAATGAAATTGGATTATCCTAATCATTTAAATACTTATACCTTCGAAACTTAAATTCTATGCTCGTTCTTTGTCGAGTTTTTACATTTAATTACAAAAAAACATTTGTATTTTTTTAAATAAAATCATAAAAAGATTCAATTAAAAATTGACTCGTTTTCAATTTCCCTATTAAAATATCCTATTTTTATTTAAACACATAGAGATTTTTAAGTAACAACGCATTTTTCATTTTAATGCATAATTAATTTACATGATTCATTGTAAGATAAATTTACACAGGTATATAGAGAATTACGGTCACCAATTCCAAGAAAACACAAAACAATATAGATGGATTAATTTATGTATTCAATTGACACTTTTGCGGGGACGAAACAAAAATAAGAAAACATCGCTTTATTTAGAATGATTTAATAATAATAATGTTAAAAAAAAGTTATTATTTACAAGCGATTTTTTTTTATACAATGAAAAAAAAACCACATATTTGATAAACCTGTATATCTATCATTCATGCAAAAAAGAAGGCTTATTCTGTCACAATTTCGTTTCGTAAGTTCGTTCGTTCGTCATATATCCATCTCACTCTAATGCAATCAAAACAGGATTTTCCTCTCGTCTTCTCATGGGAATACATGGGATACAGGACATGGTCTGCAACGTATTTAGTATCAATAAACATGATTTTCCAGGTATATCTGCAACCACCGAGTCAGGGTTGACACCGCTCCACGTGGCGGCTTTCATGGGATGTATGAACATCGTCATATATCTACTGCAACACGAGGCCAGCCCTGATGTGCCGACCGTCAGAGGGGAAACACCCCTCCATTTGGCCGCGAGAGCGAATCAGGTAGGTCACATTTAAAAGTTGAAATCACATTTTATATCGGGTTGTAGTCCCGTAGCAGTATTGTGGACTCACGGACCAAAGGTTCAAATGCCACTCTACCACAACTCAATTTTCATTTTTTCAGCACAAGTTATTCACGACTTTAGAAAATGGTCCGAAATTTGAAATATTGAGTAAATAATAAGAACTCTGATATCTCTTTTAATAAAATTGACATAATCCGAATTGTAATTTACATTCCCATCTTTGCAGTTTTTTTTATTTAAAGCATAACCCGCGAAGCCTCTATTTAAAGGCTTTTCAGTAGGTGGGAAAGAGGGTATATGGAAGGAGGTAATGAAAAATATACCACAACACCCAGACCAATCAAGAAAAAATATTTCTTGGATTCCTTTCTTGCAAATGTCGGGAATCAAACCCGAGACGCCAGTTTAACAGATGGCCATCTAGCCAACTGCGTCACGGCGCCGGCACATAATTCAAATTGTTATATGGATCCCTATTTTTACAGATCACCATAATCTAAATCAGGAAACCCGAATTCCAATGTATATTTCCGTCTTTGCAGACCGATATAATTCGGATCCTCCTGCGCAACGGGGCGGCAGTGGATGCGCGCGCCCGCGAGCAGCAGACCGCCCTGCACATCGCCTCCCGCCTCGGCAACGTGGACATCGTCCTCCTTCTCGTCCAGCACGGCGCCCAGCTGGACGCGCTTACCGCGGACAACTACAACGCGTTGCACATTGCGGCCAAGCAGCACAACCACGAGGTAAGGGTCCAATTTAAATGATGAGGGCTAATTGATATGCTCCACTCCTGGGGCGCTATTCTGAACCACTCTGAGTAAAATACTGAGTGACTGCTGGAAGTGCTGGACTATTTTCCAGCACACGAGGGCCGGAAAGGTTTCAATGGCTTATATTCACGAAACTCGACATTTTTAATGTATTTATTATCATATTATATACATAAAATTATACATTTATACATCATTGCTTTGACTATCTAACTAGGGTTTTTTATCCCATTCTAAGCCAGTCAAAAAATAAAAATAAAAAACAGTAAACAATACATAAAAACATAGTAAAAGACATAGTAAAACATATTAAAAACCCAGTTAATACGTTATAAAAAACAATAAACATAACAAGAAACACAGTAAAAGATAGCAAAAAAAATGTATTTCAAAAAACATATTTAAAAAAACCAATACATAGTAAAAAGGAAAAACATAACTAATAAAAGATGTGATAAATAAAAAAATGTGTACATGTGGTAAAAAAAATTGTAAAAACAGAGTGAAAAGTAATGAGGATCTTCAAAAATTCAATCAATAAAGAACTAAAATTACAATTCAAATAAGAACATGTGTTGGCCATCAAACAGACGCTTGGTTGAACACTCCCCATAATTACCTGATCTAGCCTCCAGTGACAACTGGCTATTCTCAAAACTCTAGGATTTGAAGGGAAATATTTTTTTGGACGACGACGGTCTTCATGGTCTAGCATTCTGATCCCTAGACACAGCTGGACGCAGCTTTTGCCTTTGGTAATTATGAGCAGTTTCGAGTTACTCATAACACCTAAAAATGGGATTTTTCATTCCCGAACAGAGTAAGATATCTTGTGTTATTAAATTTCAGGTGGCAGCAGTTTTGTTGGAGCACGGCGCTCCTCCTAACGCAGTCACCAAGAAGGGCTTCACGCCGCTGCACCTTGCAGCCAAGTACGGCAATCTAAAGGTGGCGAACCTGCTGCTCGCGCAGAAGGGGGCCGAGGTCGACCCACGTGGCAAGAACGGCGTCACACCGCTGCACGTGGCGGCGCAGTACAAGCACCACGCCGTCGCCACCGCATTGCTTGACAAGGGAGCAGACCCCAAGGTAAGGATTTAATTAACTTTGTTTTATTTTATTCAATGAAGGCGATAATGTGCACCATCCACCATGCTGCCACATCCGGCGAGGTTGTAATTTGAATGGTTGACCTTAATACTTCTGCCTTAGATTCTGGAGTTTTCTATGTTAAATGTTGAATATTTATATAAGATGTCGGGTAACATTAACTCAAAAATCATGATATGTTTTTTTAGTTCTTAACACATAAAATCGCTACCAGTTACAGCAGTCAAATAAATTGACTATGCAAAAATATTTTAATTACAATTCGGACACATCACACCTATTTTTTAAGTAAAGTGCGAGCGACTTTCGGTTAATTGGTATAAAGTTTCGAAGATTACTGATTTCGTATCAGATATTCGTAACTCACGGAATGATCGGCTGATAATCATCGTCTCTTTTGATCTTATTAACTCTTCAAAGACTCTGGTAAATAATCCCTTTGCGCGCGGTGATGTAACATCGTGTTACCACGGCAAAAGACGGAATATTCTAAAGCTCAGACATTTAAAAAAGGAAAACCTGGAGACGGAGTTTAATAATTCGTTTTCCATAATTTTCACAGATCATAACTCCGTAACTGTCAACAACCAACTGATTTTGTTTCGCACGACACCGGCTACGGCGGCTACAGAACAGCGTCTCTGTCTTCATTGTTATGTGTTCTACCTTTGTGCTCTCTCTAATACGGATGTTTTGCTGTATTTGCGGACATAATTCTGCGGGTAGCAAGGTTAAATATTTTTTGTATCAAAATCCAGCAAAGTTTTACGCATTTTACTTTCCAAATCCGGTGGTAAAATGTCGATTTGAAGATTATTATTATTATTTTTTTAAAATTAAAAACGAAATATTTGCGTTCTTATGATTTACCCAAACATTTAATTTGGAGGGCCATTTTCAACGAGTTGTAAATAACTCACTATTAGAAAATGGAATCGAGTTGGGGTAGAGTGGGATTCGAACCACGGACCTTTGGTCCGTGAGTCCGAGACACTAGCCACAGGACCACAACCCGATTTCAATTCAAAAATACAACGTCGTCATTAAAAAAAATACGAGAGATATATCAAGTCTTGTACCGTATGCCGACTTGTGTGACATCACAGCCACGCAAGAGTTAAAATAATAAATGTGTCTTGCTTAGTGATCTAATAAGATTACATCTCTTTCTCTCAAAAAATTTTGAAAATATTTGTCTCAGGGTACTCGACATTTTGTCATTTTCGGAGTTCCTGATGGACAAAATGTTTCATTTAAAATGACTAAATACACCTAAAAATATTAAATAATATTTTTTTGTGTGTTAAGATTTACTTGAAGACTGCAAAAAAAATGGTTGCAATATTCAAAGTAGTTGCCGAGACATTAATCGAACGGGCCAGTTAATGCAACTAGATATTGGTGGATAACTAAAAATCTCTCATTGACCCTCAAAATGTGTTCTGTTCAGGCGGCAGCCAAGAACGGCCATACAGCCCTGCACATCGCAGCGAGGAAGAACCAGATGGAGACCGCTGCGGCTCTGATGGAACGGGGAGCTGCAGTGGACGCCGAGTCGAGAGCTGGCTGTACTCCGCTTCATTTGGCCGCCCATCAGGTGATGTGTTAACGCTCATTGAAATGTGTATTTCTTGATGAATAAAACTCTCCCTTTCATATCATTACCCATTGAAAAGAGGCTGCATAATAGCCGCGTCAAAATCCAATAAGCTTGTTAGTAGACCAAGAGTCTAATCCAAGCCGTCACCAACCCTCCATAGGCAAATGATATATTGCATTTTTAAATACATCTTGTAATGCATGAACGTATATTTAAATATATCGACAACGCGTCTACATATTTACGTACAGCACACCTAATAACACATTTATTTACTTAAAATGGGCCTTATTACTTATAACAAACCTTTAAACTCGACTTGTATTTATATCTCCTCTATTTATTTCTTCTTCATTCCCTTTTCCATTTCATTTATTTCATTTATTTATTCAGATATTTAGAACATTACAGAAAAAGACCCAATTCATTCTAAATACAATAATAGATCACAAATTACAGTAAATAATTATGTTATTAAAATAATATAACAAAATGTAAAAAGAAAAATTAAATGTTAGAAAGTGCTTTCCTAAGGGAAGGCCCACTGTCGTGAAATATGTCGACATCCGAGGCGATGCGATTAAGTAGCAAGATTGCCCTACCAACCGGCATAACCATTGGCAGGTTGGTTCTGCATCGCGGTAGGTAAAACAATCGATGCTGTCTTTGTCGAAGATAGTTATCAGGTACGAACAGACCTACATCCATCAGAATTTCTGAGTTATGTATGCGACCACCGATCACCTGGAAAAAGTAAACACCCAAATGAACGTCCCTCCTCCTCCATAATGACTGATAGCCTAGCGTTCCCAGTAAAAAGTCAGTTGGGAAGAGCCAAGGATAATATCCACACTCTTTAAGGTACAGATAGCGCAGAAATTTTTTCTGCACTCTCTCCACCATCAAAGAGTATCGAGTCTCATGTGGCGACCAAATAATGGAACTAAACTCCAAACGACTTCTTACCAAGGAATTATACAATGTCCTCAAAATCTGAGTGTTAGAAAAGATCTTGGCATTTCTAAGAACAAAACCAAGCATTTTAAGGGAGTCATTACATAGATTAACTATATGAAGATTAAAAGATAACTGAGCATCAAACAACACCCCGAGATCTCTGGACGTTGAAACCCTTTCAAGTCTTACTCCGTCCATGAGATAACGATAGTATATTATTTTGGATGCTCTTGTGTATGCCATTACAAAACATTTGGAAACATTGAAGAACAATTTGTTTTGTTTGCTCCATTGAATTATATTTTGAATGTCACACTGAAGTTTAATACAATCTGAAGAAGTCAGTTTTTCACAAAAAATTTTTAGGTCGTCAGCAAATAAGAGAAAATTACAAAATTTTATGACTTTACCAATATCATTTATAAAGATTAAAAATAACAATGGTCCCAAATTAGATCCTTGAGGAACCCCTGAAGAGGTATTAAATGTTTCAGATTGATACAGTCCATATGACACATATTGCTTACGATCTGTAAGATAATTTGTGAATAGCTTCAGAAGAATGTCGCTAAAGCCAATCCTCTGAAGTTTCAGAAGCAAAAGTTGGTGATCTACCTTATCAAACGCTTTGGAAAAATCGTTGTACGAACAGTCTACTTGAGCACCTTTGTCGAGTGATTTAGTGACAAAATTCGTAAACACCATCAAATTTGTATTGGTTGAACGCCCAGGCCGAAATCCATGTTGAATCCGCACCTAATGGTGCATAAGGCATTGAATTGGTACACCGATCGCAGCGAAGGAAAGGTGATCAGTCTTACGCTTCACGTGTCAGTCCAGGATCTATAAAATATTCTAGTGTTAAAACACAGTTTTAATAAATATTTCACATCAACCAAATATATATTTATGTGTGGATAATTTATGTATCGCCAATTTTGTGGAAATCACCTCAAGTGCATCGAACCCGAGACCTCTTGGATGGTAGGCAAACGCGCTGACCACTGCACCACGAGACTGACAAAATGTATTTACTTAAAACGCGCCTATTTGTTTAAAAAGCGCTTACAACGGGACTTGAAACTCGTCTATTTACTTATAACGCCACTTGTAAGGTGTCTATTTATTTATAAAGCGCCTTGAAACACGTCTATTTACTTCTAACGCGTCTCGTAACACACATATTTACTTATAACGCGTCTTGTAACACATCGATTTACTTATAACGCGTCTTGTAACAGGTCTATTTACTTATAACGCCCCTTGTAAGGTGTCTATTTATTTATAAAGCGCCTTGAAACACGTCTATTTACTTCTAACGCGTCTCGTAACACACATATTTACTTATAACGCGTCTTGTAACACATCGATTTACTTATAACGCGTCTTGTAACAGGTTTATTTACTTATAACGCCCCCTGTAAGGTGTCTATTTATTTATAAAGCGCCTTGAAACACGTCTATTTACTTCTAACGCGTCTCGTAACACACATATTTTTACTTATAACGCGTCTTGTAAAACATCGATTTACTTATAACGCACCTATTTACTTATACTTCGATTATTTGAATTTAAACAGGGTCACGCGGAGATGTGCTCTCTGCTGATGGAGCAAGGAGCGGAGGCTGGGAAGCGAGCCCGGAGTGGCTTGGCAGCTCTGCACCTCGCAGCTCAGGAAGACCATGTTCCTGTCGCCAGCATGCTGGTCAATAACGGCGCCAAGGTAAATTTCTATACTTCTTCATGGACCAGGTAATTTATCAACAATATTTTGAGTTTGTCCAAATTTTTGTAGACAAGGACTGGATTCAACTCCCTGGGGAGCTGTTTATATGAACATTTTACAACAGAGATGAAGAACATTCAAGAGAAGGTAATAAAGAAGTCTAGGCATCTACAGGGCTTATGACCTGTCAATGGCTGAAAAAAATGTCAATGGCAAAAAAAATAATATTTTCAGGCGTTGCCTAGTATGTAGGTGAAATAATTCAATTAGATGAATCTCACCCGCATAAATAAATGTTTCATCTCTTTAACTTCACAAACATCAACAGATGAAAGAATTGAAGGAATATAGATGTTCAAATATAGGCAGAATGGTGAATGTTACACAGTGTGTAAAGTGGCCACTTAAACCAGCCATTGACAGGTCATAAGCCCTGTAGATGCCTAGACTTCTTTATTACCTTCTCTTGAATGTTCTTCATCTCTGTTGTAAAATGTTCATATTCTATTGTTAATGATAATATTTTTAACATCTTTTGTAAAGGTTGTCTGAGTCTTTTGTTCAGTTTTGTCTGGTAGTTCAATATGTAATTTCAGTCCCTGGCTTTTTATCATATAAAAATATTTTTTGTTTATTTGTAGGTTGATGTATGTACAAAAGGAGGCTACACACCGCTGCACGTGGCCAGCCATTTTGGTCAGACAAATATGGTGAAATTCCTATTGGAATCCGGAGCAGATGTCCAGGCAAACACTTGCCACGGGTATGTTTAAAATAACCACACATCTTGCAATAGAACAAGAGTTGACTTTTTCTTGGAACTGTAGAATATTAAATTACTTTCTTCTTCTTCTTCTTCTTCTTCAGCCTTATTCTCTCTACTGCTGGATGGCGGCCACTTCCGAACATCTCCATTCCTTCCTATCACCCGCTTTCATCATCCACGTTTTAAGCTAGGGTTTCCTAGGACAGCGGTGCCCGTATTTTAACGGCCGTAGTGAACGGTGATGCGGTGGACAGCCGTCGTAACGATGACTAGAGTGTGGTTTCCTAGGAAAACGGTGTTATCAACACCATTTAACACCGTTTCCCTAGGAAACCACTCTCTAGACGACGTTACGATGGCTTCCCACCGCATCACCGTTCACTACAGCCACCGCTGTCCTAGGAAACCCTAGCTTTACCGCCAATAGAGGCAATGTCGTCGACCCATCTTTTTGTGGCTTTCCAACACTTCTTTTGTTTGCCCATGGTCTCCATTTTATTATTCTGGGTGTCCACACGCCATCATTTTGTCTCGCCAAGTGTCCGGCCCACTGCTATTTCAATTTCGCTGCACGATCCATGTATCCACGACTCCGGTTCGGCGCCTCATTTCGTCATTTCTAACTCTGTCTCTTAGACATACACCGAGCATCCGTCTTTCCATGGATCGTTGCGTGCATTTTAATTTCTGACTACTTTTTGTGTTAAAGACATTGTTTTTAGTCCGTATGTTGTCACCGGCAATATGCACGATTCATATACTTGTCTTTTCAAGCATATAGGGACTTTTTTATTTTTAAAAATATATTTAGTTTGCCGAAAGCAGCCTAACTTAGCCGTATTTTTCTTGGTAACTCCGCTGTCTGGTTATCTTTACCAAGTATGACTCTGTGTCCTAGATATATATATGTATTCATCAACCACTTTGATTTTATTATTGTTAATGAAAATTTCTCGTCCTGTTGGACTCGTAATCTTTGTTTTATGAATATTCATTTCCAAACTAATCCTTTTTGAAGCCTTATGTTGTTCCATAATCATTTTGCCTAGTTCAGTCATGTCTTTACTTATGACCACTATATCATTTATTTAATTTATTCATTTAGGAATTTATTGCAAAAAAAAAATATACATACTTAATAACAGGGAATCTATATAAAACCAATGAAATATAAAATGAAAACGGAGTGTTCTCTGTTTATGATAGTCTCCATCTAACATGGCACAGCCTGTTCTAAGATGGAGATTTTTTATCTTTAGAGCGTAAGTAGTCCTATACTAATAAAACAATCACATAAAAAAGAAAAACTAAAACTACTTAATTATAAATGCCTAGCAAATCAAATGTAAGAAATTAAAAATCGTTATTATACAAATATAAAGCAATGAAATACATAAAAATGTAAATAATAAGTGTACCAATTATATAAAGTACTATGATTTTTGATTTACATATATTTTTCAAAAAAATCTCTACACTATTTATATGTGCAGTTATTTTTATTTTAAAAATTGTTTTACATTTTGAGTCTTTTATACATTTTTTTTAAATTTAATTATTGTACTTAATAACAGGGAATCTATATAAAACCAATGAAATATAAAATGAAAACGGAGTGTTCTCTGTTTATGATAGTCTCCATCTAACATGGAACAGCCTGTTCTAAGATGGAGATTTTTTATCTTTAGAGCGTAAGAAGTCCTATACTAATAAAACAATAACATAAAAAAGTAAAACTAAAACTACTTAATTATAAATGCCTAGCTAATCAAATGTAAGAAATTAAAAATCATTATTATACAAATATAAAGTATTTATATGTGACAAGAATACATGTTACTTAAACATAAATAAAATAGTATAATATATAATAAAACAAATATAAAGCAATGAAATACATAAAAATATAAATAATATGTGTACCAATTATATAAAGTACTACGTTTATTTATTTACACGTATTTTTCAAAAAAATCTCTCGCTACACTATTTATATGTGCAGTTATTTTTATTTTAAAATTTGTTTTACATTTTGAGTCTTTTATATTTGGCAATAAATCATTAAATATTTTTGGAGCAATTACATTGTATTGCTTTTTACCAAAGGCGGTTGATGCAAATGGGACAATACAGTTAATTTATGTTGCTGAACGAGTGTTTATATTCTGATTTACCAAAATCACTTTGATTATTACTTTGATTATTATTATTTTGATTGATCAAAATTGTGACGATTGTCAAATATCGAACATACACACAACTCCCAACTTGGAAGTAAAGATAACACTACAAACATCTAGTTCAAAAGCAGTAGCACCGTTAGGTTCAGTAGAGACATGAAGTAGTTCAATAAGGAAGTTCAATGGTACGGGAAATTGGATAAAAACAATCTTTTTTTACACGCGATAAAAATTATGACTTTTAATTGTACAGCGAAGTTTCTCAAAAACGTATTAAAAAATTAACAATGATGGAACTGCTTTGAAAAACTCATAGATAATACGACAAATAAAAACAATTGGCTTGGTCAAATTGTCTTTATACAAAGTTAAAAAAACAATGAACTTCCTAATTCATTTATCGCCGTTACTCTCATAATCACGCGCTTCATAACCAAATTCAATATTTTACTCGACATGTAATAAATACACATCGAGGCATAAGGTCATTTTCTTCTTTCATTTCCAACTGTTGTAATTTATTTATTAACTGACATTGTCCATTCAAACTATTTATAGCGTCTAAATATTACAATAAAAGAATAGTTAAAAGCATTTTTAAAAAAGAAAAGGAGCGCTGACAAACATTAAGGGACATCAAGACAAGATCTGGACTATTTATTTACGGCTTGTTTAAATCGCTGTAAACTTAAACCAAAAAAGTCCAGATCTTGTCTTGAGTTAACAATATGACAAAGGCGGGTCATTGGAGAATTTAGGCCATAGTTTGTTCATTGTTTCTCAACCTACGAGTCGGAATATTGAATTTTATTTGTTCCAGAAATGAAAGAACATCGATTTTACCATTTAGTATGCGGAACAGATATATGGAATCAATATTAGTTCTACTTTTTGTAGACTAGAAATATTTAACATTGACTCTATATCAGCATAAGAATAATGACCTCTCTCTGGTCCAAGCATCCACGCTACTTTTCGAAGCAAGCGATGTTGGTCTGATTCAATTTGATTTGTGCGATTCACATAGAATGGAGACCAGACCACGGAGGCATATTCTAGAAAAGAGCGAACAGTTGAGCAATAAAGAGTTTTGATTGTACGGACATTAGTAAAATCATATCATAATGTGTTGAAATCACTAATTCATAAGTTTAAGTTGAGTATCTAATAAAAGTTTCCTCAATTCCTTTACAGATACACAGCTCTTCATCATGCTGCCCAACAGGGCCACATCAATATAGTCAATCTTCTTCTAGAACACAAGGCTGATGCTAATGCTCAAACAAATGTAAGTTTTTTTATTATCACTACTACTACTACTACTGTTACCACCATGCCCCATAGGCGTAGACTCAGTGGCAAACGGTGACATTTTAAATAGGTAATCTACAAAAAAATATTTACAAATTTGTACCATCATGAAGTAACTTATTGTAAGTCTTAATTAAATAGCATTTTTTTCTGTAGTTATGTGAACATCATATACAAAGATTATTATCTCTCTGCTCTAGCTGTTGACATTAGATGACCGGACGCTGAAGGGGGTGGTGATTTTGTTGTGTTTGATTTCCAGAACGGACAGACCCCTCTGGACATCGCCCAGCGCCTGGGCTACGTGACGGTTATGGACACCCTGCGCGGCGTATCAGACCCCTCCCCAATGCCCCTGACGCAGCCCAAGGACGACAAGTACCGGCCCGTCGCTCCAGAGACCATGTACGAGACATTCATGTCGGACTCTGAGGAGGAAGGAGGTAAATTACCATCAATTAAATTAAAGACAAATAAAATACAACTGTCGGTTTAATTTGTGTCCTGACGAAGAAACGAGTACATCTTGAAACCAGTGGGCATAAAAAAGTCGGCAAGTGGTTATATTGCTTGCTAGAATAAACCCATCCAGCTGTAAACATTTCGGAGGCACTGCAGTACCTAGGCAGTCTGAATAATTGCCCGTATGAATTATTGTACGTGACTCTTAATTTATTCCATGTTGCTTGCGTATAATTGTTTCATAGTTCCGCTGTATACATTGACGTCAAATACGAAGTAAAAATGATTTTCTTCACTTCGTCACTACACTGAAAGAAGCGTCTTGCAGCATAGAGGCCCTGGCATTGATGGCTCTTCTCTGTCTCTCTATGTCCTGATCATCTTTACAATCATCAGTCAGTATGTGCCCTAGATTCTTGACTTTGTGGTGTCTTTAAATCCTCAAATGTTTTTACTGTTGCTTGTGTCACATTATTTGATGGATAAGAGATATTTATCGAGACGCATTCTCATTGTGAAAAGTGGATGCTTTGAGAATGTGTAGGAGGAAGTAAGCCATAATCTGATAAGTGTTTAATTTTTTCATGAAGATTAAGTGGAAAAATTGCATTTTGGATGACAGCGATATGATAATCTTTCCGCTGCCTAATTTTAAGGCTATTTCAGCTGCCTACGAAAATTATATGTAATTATTACAGGTGAAGATACGATGCTTACTGACCAACCCTACCGGTATCTGACGGTAGATGATATGAAATCTCTAGGAGATGACTCTCTGCCAATAGACGTGACAAGGGATGAAAGAGCCGAGTCTGTCATTGGCCATAAGAATGTTATGGACCTATCTCAGAGTAAGTGTTTCTTTAATTATACTAATTCCCAAAGAGAATTAAAAAGAGAAATACTAATTCCCAAATACTTAAAAAACATTTTTTGTAAATAAACTAGTTACTTTTCTGTAATTTCAATTTCATAAACCCCATTTTTTGTTAAATTTGACTTTACTGGTTTGATTGTTCGTTTTACAGTGAGTTTAGCAAATGACTATTTTTTTTTATTTTGAATCTCAAAGTAGCACACATAAACATGTTCTTATGTGTGATTGGTAGTTCATGCCAGGACCACGAGATGCGAACCTGACTTGTGAGGATACACGGGAGCTGGCAGCCGACCGAGGTGCCCAGAGAATCTTTGTGAACACCATATGCTCCAACTAGGTAGCGGACATGGAATGATGACGATGATGATTTAGGTTTTTAGGTTTTAGGTAGAGTGTGGATGGGTCAACTATCAAATAATTGGTAAAAAGTTAGTGGAAATACCACTTTTCCGCTATTTTGATCAAATGTATTTGATATTCAAACGTGTACCTTGTAAAGTTTGATCCTACGAAAAAAAAAACTGTATATATATATATATATAATACATTATTATTTCTGATTTTCGTTTATTTTTTTTCTATAAAATCTACAGGGACGTAATTATACACAATAAACTGATTTTAAGCACCCTTTTTTCAACTTCGCGACATCAGCGGTGGTCGTTCAAGGTCACAAATTTAAGGTTTTACTAAGGGCCCTATGTCCACCTGTCTTGTTAAGTTTCAAAACAACCTTTTTTATCAAAAAAAGTGAAAAAGTACATACCAAATGACTTTGAACGTCCCATACTTATAATACATCTCGACAACCACCCGATGGATCTAAACTTGGTTTTCACTGTCATGTAACGTGTTCTAAAACGAAGCTACACGTATTTGTTATCTTTTCGAAAAATAAAAATTAGTACGTCATATTCGTTTTTTACCGAAAATTACCGTAAAAATACCGCAGTAATTTTACCGCCTTGCATCTTTTTTTCCAAAATTCTGTGGATATGCTACACTCTGGGCTTATTATATAATAAAACACTCCATAATGACAATTGCTTATATTTTTATAGCTTCAACTACCAGCGGACCGCCCTATGTGATTGACGAACTTAGTACAGCCAAAACGGTCAACCATATCTACAACGCTGAAGTTATGAAGGAAGGATATTGCTACAATGTGGACACGACCCAGCCTAAGTGAGTTGAACTTTTAAACTATCCTTTTTAATAGCTGAATTATGTTTGTTAGTCCACTTTACAATGATTTAAAACCGCTAGACCGCCGCATCACGAATGACAAGGTTCTTAGAATCAAAGGATGAAGACAGCTTGCTTGAAACCATTTTCGAAAGACACGCTGGATGGGTCTCCAACATGAGGTAATAGAGGGGATGTCTGATGGAACAAACTACAGGGGGCGTCCTCACCGAGAAAACCCCGAGGATTTATACGAAGATATGAGCTTTTTTGTTTAGAGGTTTTAGCATTAAAAGGAGCATTAAAACACCACGCTTGCCAGACGTGTTGGTGAGTTTGGATTCAGCCGCCCTTTACATAGGGAGCAGACGCTGTTTGTAGCCGTCCACTACTGAAAATATGGGTCGATGACATTGCCCCTATAGCCGGTAAAACGCGGATGATGAAAGCGGGTGGTAGGAAGGAATGGAGACGTTTAGAAGAAGCTTTTATCCAGCAGTGGAGAGAAAAAGGCTCAAGAAGAAGAAGATGAGCTTTCTTACAATATTTATCTGAAAAGTGTAAGTCGCTCTCCAAGGACAAGAGTTAGTCTCTTTTTTTGGAGAGTTACAGTGATAACATTTACTAGATGTGTAAAAGTAGATATGTTTAAATTTTTTTTTAAACATGTACTTTTTATGAAATTTATTTATTAAAAAAATGTTTTCAGGGCACACGCAGACTTTTTTGTTTTAATTCTAAACGTCATGCCTAGGTAGCGGTCGAAAAACAACTAAATACGCGTTGGGCATGACTGAGCGTTTGAAGACGAGTTAAGTGTCATAATTTTTGAGGGCTCAGGGCATATCTTTGAACTAATATTTCAATGAAAAATACAATTTGTAATGCCGACTGTTACATGCTAGGAAATTCGGCCCTTCGGGCCTGAGTTGATTGATTAAAATCTCGGGTACTGTAAAATTTCACCCTTTAGAGCTTCACAATTTATTTTTGCTGTTAGGAGCAATCTAAATATAATAATGAACCGGGTTGTGGTCCCGTGGGTAGTGTCGCAGACCCAGGGGTCAGAGGTCCGAGCTTCGCACGTCACTCTACCACAACTTGGTTTTTATTTTCTAATAAATAATTAGTTCGGGTAAATCATAAGAACACAAATATTTATTTAAAACAAAAAGAATAATCTGTCACTCAGAATAATGCTGCCAGAACCACACAGTGATAATATATTAAATATCCCGGCGGCTTCCGTGGTGTCGTGGTTAAGACGCTTGACTCACGCATGGACGGTCCCGGGTTCGATTCCTGATGAGAATACAAAAATTAATTGTGATTTTTCTAAAAAAAAAAATATCGTTTGGGTGCCAACCCGATCCAACCAAGATCTATTTATCGATTTTGGGTGAAGTCTACTGATCATAAATGAATGAACCAAACACTCGCTTTACCTGTTTTCTCAAAAAGCTACTTTTTCTGCTTGTCTTCTATTATTTTTATTTTTAGTTAATTACACCATAACTGGCCAGGAGGCTCAATTACAGTGGTGAGTTTATCGCATAAAATAGTCAGACTTGAGAAAAATCACATTTTGATATTTGTATTCTCACTGGGAATCGAACCCAGAACTTTTCATTCGTGAGTCAAGCGTCTTAGCAACTACACCACGGAGGCCGCCCATTATGTTATATAGATTACGCCTATATTTATTACTATAAATACTACTTATCCCTCGGCCGTACATAATAGATACGTTGATTGGTTAGTATTAAATTATGACATCGTTTATATTTTATTAAATGAAATTGTGATCTCACTATCATAAACGATAAAATTCAACATGTTTAAACAGAAATAAACCCAACAATATTTTGAGTTTGTCCAAATTTTTGTAGACAAGGACTGGATTCAACTCCCTGGGGAGCTGTTTATATTAAAATATTACAACAGAGATGAAGAACATTTAAGTGAAGGTAATATAGAAGTCCAGGCATCTACAGGGCTTATGACCTGTCAATGGCTGGTTTAAGTGGCCACTTTACACACTGTGTAACATTCACCATTCTGCCTATATTTGAACATCTATATTCCTTCAATTCTTTCATCTGTTGATGTTTGTGAAGTTAAAGAGCTGAAACCTTTATTTATGCGGGTGAGAATTATCTAATTGAATTATTTCACCTACATAATAAAAGGTTTCAGCTCAACAACAAGCTTCAAAACAGTACACCATGAGGCCGACTAATCTCCACTCGATTTCTTTTAGCAAAATTTTCACCCGCGAGTAGAAACTAAATAAATGAAATCGAAAAGGAAAATAATAAATGTGCGTCCACCCACCCTAATTTTACCGGACCGAGTGAATTAGCGCGATACGTGTGAAACGCGCCCGTATATGACAGACGCAATCAGTCATTTTTAGAATAATAATACATGAGATGTTGTATTTTGTTGCAGGAGACTGCTCTCGGTTAGTTGGATAAAAGTCGAGTGAAATAATTAATGTTTCTATTTCTGTTTGATTATTGCTTTCCATTGGACGCTTACCAGGAGAAAACTGCAATGGAAAAAGTAAGTTAAAACCTTTACACTTTTGTGTATTGTTTTTTTTTAAACGTTCATCTATTCATTTATTTGTTTATGCTTTATTAAGTGAGTTTATAATATCTTAAGAACTAATTTAAACTTTTAATAATATAGCAATTTTTTTATCAAAATTTCTCAATATAATATTTTTTCAAATTAATTTGAAATACTTTGATTTTTTATATTTCCTTTATTTCTTCAGGTAACTCATTGTACAGTTTCAATCCCTTGTACAATGAGTTAAGAGATTCTGTTTTTCTCCTCATTGGTAATCTTATCTTTTTTTTACCCCTTGTTTTATTTTATTTTTGTTTTTATTTTCTTTTTCCCCATAATTATTTTATGTATTACAATTGCTACATTATTTTTAATTTGTTGCTTTACCGTGAGCAAGCCAATTTTTTTGTGCATTATTTGTACATAAGAATAGATATTTCTTTCGAGTATAATTCTCATCGCCTTATTTTAAAGAATTTGAATATTTTAAATTTCTCATTCATTACATAAAAAAAAGAATGGAAAAACAGGAATTTATTTTATTTTATTTTATTTTATTTTATTTTATTTTATTTTATTTTATTTTATTTTATTTTATTTTATTTTATTTTATTTTATTTTATTTTATTTTAATTTATTTTATTTTATTTTATTTTATTTTATTTTATTTTATTTATTTTATTTTATTAACATAAACGGCAAATCTGCCTTTTACAAACATTTATAATACTACATATTTAGCTTATTTTTTTTTTTTTAAACATAAATTTCTTTATACCCAAGATTTATAAAAAAAATTTAAACCTAAAAATTAAAAAAGTTTTATATTTAAAAAAATAACCTAAAAATTATACAGCTTATTCAGTAGAAAGTTTAAATAATAAAACATTCTACAGTTATACAACAAGAAAATCATAAGTACTGTTTCATACAGCTGGGCAAAGTGAACAAAAAACTGTGAATATTATGAAATGCATGAATAAATCAATATAATTACCATGCACCATCTTTGAAAAAGTTCGAAAGGTTTGTTCTATAGGTACAATACCCTACACTAAATATATCAGATACGTGGGAAGAACTATTGCCGAGTTCACAAAGTCTATTTAATACGGCATTACAAGTATACACTGTCCGTGAATTTTTGCTACAAAACGGTGGCACCTGTCTAGTCATTCTTCCAGGCACCCTGAAGTTGATGAGAGATAACAGTTCAGGGCAATCCCATATTGAATCTATGTGTGGGTATATGATTGTTTTATATATAAGAATGCTACTAATGCTATTTGATTTATTGTAATGTACAAAGTACAGTATAATGTGTAATTACATGAAAAAATGACAACATTATACGACGAGGCGGACTTATCCCCGAGACGAAAACATCAATCAAAAAACATGAATATTAAAAATTTTAACATTTTTTCTTTTTCACAGTTTCCTCGTCTCGTTCCTTGTGGACGCCCGCGGTGGGGCCATGAGGGGGTGCCGCGGAGGAGGGGTGCGAGTTATAGTACCCCCGCTCTCCGCCCAGCAGCCAACCAGGATTACCTGCAGGTTCGTGCATACTGTAGAATAGGGCTATTGAGCCAGGGGCGAGGTCTTCAACACCGAAAGCTAGATCTCGTCCTCCATAGGACCTAAAAAACTACTACTGAAGTGTCTCTACCGGACGCTGATCACACGCGCGACGTGTTGTCTGCAAGTGGCTACAGGCCACAGTAGAAATTACAACTATAGTTGTCTGGTTCTGAGAATTGCAAATGGTTTATTGTCCTTTTAAGCCGGAAGAATGTAGTCAAACTACATAATTGAATCGGTCATTTTAGTCAGTCAGTCTAAACTTTTCAGGTAAACTGTTTTTTTATAAAAGTGTCGGCCTTGTAGTGTGATTGTCAGCGCGTTTGCCTACCATGCAAGAGGTCTCGAATTTGATTCTCTGCATAGTTGATATGAAATACTTATTAAAAAAGGGTAGAATACACAAGGGTACACTAGAATATTTCATAGCCCCTGGACTGGTAAATTAAGCGTAAGACTGATCATCTTACCTTTATGTAACGAAAATGAGCAAGATACGCTGCGATTAGTGTACCAATGCAGTGCCCTATGCACCATTAGGTGCGGAAAGGGAATGATGATGATGTTTTATATAAAAAAGAAATATTGATATCTAACTTACAGAGCCAGGAAGCAGAGCGTAATGCTCTGGCAAAAAGTACCAGTGCCTCGATTATGAACGCTATCTTCATCTGTATATATCAAGACGGTAAACTTAACTTCTGTACTATCTGTATCTTACCTCGGCATGTTCTACCCACTTGTCATATCGACATCATATGATCGAAACAAGCTAATGGAATGACCGCAAACAATTAGTCCGTGTTCCTTACGTCATTGAAATTTCAAATAGTTCTCATTTATATTTTAAATAGGCTTCGGTAATAAAAAGTGCTCACTTCAAAGCAATTATAAACTCCAATAAATCCCAATTCAAGAAAAAATTGCTCGCTTGAACAAGAATTTTGCATGACTTTTGGAAATCACCTAGACGGTACGCTTAACGATCGTCTCTATGTATCTACCGATCGACTACAAAGCCGGCTCTTATAACGTCTCGATACATACACTCGGAAAGATAGTAAAACAGATGGAAAAAATATAATAACCAAATTATTTTTTTAGAGTGGTAACTTTCTGACGCATATAATCTGTGTCTGACGCCTAGATACTCTTGTTTGTTAATAGGACAGAACCTAGCGACATTATTTTTACATCTAGGCGTTCGTTTTATTCAAGTGACAGTTATGTCGGAATTTAATTCGACTTCAAAACTTACTTTTTTCTCTCTCATATTTTAAATAGGCTTTTAAGAAAAAAAGTGCCAAACTCAAAACGATAAAAATTTTTAATAAATCATAATTAAAGGAAAAATTGCTCGGGGGAACAAAATTTTTGACACTTTTAATGCGTAGATAAATGAATCGAGGGGTTATAGACCCGTCCAATTTTTCACATCTTAAAAGAAGCGTCATCCTCGGGGGACCACTGGTTAAACCTGAGGATGTTAAAAAGCGCGCCCCCTACCCAATAGCCCGACATTTTACAGATCTGGGCTTGGAGGGGGAGATTTAGGCAAATAAAAACTCTCGACTTCCAAACAGTAGCCAGGCTCATTGTAGATCTGGGCTTGGAGGGCGAGAACTATTCACGGGAACCCGTCACAATAGATCTTCATAGGTCGCAGTGACATCAAGAGCCTAAAGCATAGCATTAGCTTAAATAAAAATGTAGCTTTTATCTTATTTGTTTTTATTTACGTTCATTTTTTGATAAAACATTGGTTTCCTAACAAAATGAAGTGCATTTCAAGTCAAAGTCACATCCGCCAAAAACCTGGCTTGTGGGGTTTCTCAGATGACCGGTTCAACTTTTAGCGAGTTCAAGGAAGGACTGTACTTAGTAAAAGGTTGTCAGGCGCCAGATTTGATGAATCTGAGTATAGTAGATAGTAAACACTCGTGTTACGGGGTGGAATGCTCACGGAGAAAACGCATCCGAAGAATTTCGGTGCACTCGGATATTTTAAATTATAATTTAACAAAATCATAAAAAAAACTAACACAAAACTTTTCTACACGCATTTTGATTATTAAACAATATTGAAATACCCACCAAAAATACCTAAAAGGTGACTTTCAAAACTGGGTCTCAACTGACTTGCCATGGTGGCTGGGCCAAACGCATATTTTTTTAGAGCCAATAAGCTTCAAGAGTTATATATATGACGATTTTGATATTGTTAGCTTTGTTTGAGATTTATTTTCATAGATATTAAACTACTTTTTTGCTATGAAATCCGATTGGATTGGCTTAGTTTTTATCTTGTAAATTGTTTGACAGATACGTACGTACACAGAGAGTCAGTCACATGCCTCCCCTGATGGAAGGTGAGGCCTTGGCTAGCAGAGTCCTAGAACTTGGACCGGTGTCAGCTAAATTTATTGGGTGAGTCTTTCAACTGGTCATTCATACCGATCTTTATTATCAGTTTTAAAAGAGTAGGCTGAAAAATAATGCCCAAAATTCATCATCTCCGTTGAAGTATCCATTAATGCCCACAATTTACATTTTTTATATGAACACTCTTCCAGACCAATAATATTAGAAGTGCCCCATTACGCCTCATTGCGGGGAAAAGAGAGGGAGATTGTTATCCTTCGCTCCGACAATGGTACAACGTGGAGAGAGCATGCTTTGGAGGCGGCCGACTGCGTTGTTCAAGACATACTGAATGATACTTTAGAAATTGACGGTAAGATTACAAGTTATGTTTTCAACATTGATTTCTTTGACTGCATAAATACGGCGCCCTTTATCAGTAGGTACTGCATTACAGGGGCGACCCGTCTATAGAAGCGATTATGGGCAGCTTCCCATTATTTTTGACTATCCATAATATTTTTTTTACGGTAACCTTATATACAGAAAAACAAACAAATAATAACTTTTTCTTATAAATCATTGCCACCATTTGTATTTTTCTCAAAATATTAATAAAGCGCGCACAGCGCCAGCAATGAGCCAAGGAACTAGCCGGTTACTCCCTCTTATTTCTTCATACAAATAAATATACTATATTTTGAACATCTTAAACCCAGTGGCGGGATTTTTCTTCTAGAGTAATCTTGCAGATTAAACATTTTTTTTGAAGATTCTCGATTTGGAAAACAGTATTTCAAACATTATTTCTTAAGGACTATTTTTCTTTGAGATGATACATTTGACATATGACTCGCAACACATGTGGCGCTCGACGTGGTCGTTTTTGGCATTATTCAAAATTTTAGTCATTTTTTAAGCTACTTTGCTCATCTAATGAGAGAACTAATGAAAATTGGACCTCTTGGATTAAACAACGCCGTAGTGGATATTTGACCAACATTATCTTTAAAACATCAAATATTATTTTACATTACATAAAAATATCCGTTTTATGTACAGTAAAATTTATTTATTTTTGAAGTTCAAAGTTGTTCATGAATTAAATTACTCTTATTATATGACCCTATACTTCTACTCTGTTGAATAAATCAATGTTTTCGTGTGTACAATAAAATTCTAGAGAAATTAATAAATTGGTTATATTTTTCGTGATCTGGCAACATTGCGCGGTGACTTCATGCATGCGCATGGCGAAAGTGGGGCAAAGTGGGGGGGTTTTAATACTTAAAATGCTTCGCTTAAAAATTCCTTTGGGAACGGTGCTGTAACGTCGTGTTACATTAAGCAAAAGACAGAATATTCTAAAAAAGACATAAAGACATACTGTTTTATAATTTCTTTTCCATAATTTATAAAAATAATAATATTCAAAATCATAATTTCGCCAGTCATTTAACTAGCGTGCGCTTCCACGAACTGTCAAAAACCGGCTGATTAAAACCAATGACAAAAACACTCACGACTGATGTTTTCCGTGTCACATACATAGTACATGAATCTTTCGTGCTATCTGGATGCTGTTGTCTCTTTCATATAAACACCGGCAACAGAACAGCGCCTCTGTCTTCCTTGCTATAAGTTATATATTCGTACTATTTCTTATACAGTTAGATTTATTGTCGTATTGGCACACCTTTAATTTATTTAGTTATTCTTCTGTGAAATGCTTGCACAATGGTATTTAAAAAAAATTTATATGGTGTCAGAAGCTTTAAGTAATTTTATTCTTGCAATTTTTGTCTTCTAGATCCTCCTGAAGAGCCAGGGACAACACCAGCTCGTGTGACCAGAATTTTAACACACGACTTCCCACAATACTTTGCTGTCATCTCCCGCATCAGGCAAGAGGTCCACGCGATAGGACCGGAAGGTCAGTGCATTTCAAATGGCCCGGCCGAGTAAAGTGGTCAATATTTGATCAACTCATTTAGCTCTCCTGGTCTGGGCGAATTTATTGTTAGAAGAGAATTTCCACTTAATGGTTTAAATTAGTTTGAGTGGAAATAAGCCTGCCATAGTGTAGTGGTTGACGCCTTACATATTTAGGTTTAACAAGTAGTACCCCAAAGATGCGACTTATTGCAATGATATAAAGCATAACATTAACGTACATACAACGTGTGTGGGTATTTTATCATCTGTACTGCAGGACTTGCATCTAAAAGTTTCGAAGAAACTTATTCTAGCACGGTGTTTATTTAATCTGAAGTGCCTTGTAAGGGCTCCAGTCACCCTCACTTGGAAGATTACATAAATTCTTAATATTGTCACTAATTCTTTGATTGTTTGGATAAATTACTTGCTTTTAATGTATTTAATGCATCTTTCTTATTACGTGGAAATATTTTTCAGGCGGAATGGTTTCCAGTTCTGTTGTGCCTCAAGTCCAAGCAGTGTTTCCCCAAGGAGCCCTCACCAAGAAGATCAAAGTCGGCCTCCAGGTAAATCTGTTCCGCCCGCGCTCGTGCGCCAAACAAGCACAGCAACAGTTCAAGAAGATCACTGTCAATAATGTGGCCAAGAAGAAGCGGTTTTCTCTGGTTTGGTAGAATTTGACGAGGGTGTTCCTCAAGGACCACAATTAGGACCTCTGTTAATTTGATTCGTTTTATTTTATGCGTTGTAAAAGCTATGCGAGGGTACTAAATTATACTAATTTAACTTTATCTTGTTTAAAAATCATTAACAATTTAGATGTATCATTATTCATTGGATCATTTGGTTGACAAATTGAAACACATGAATTGATTTATAGTTTATGCATCAATAGTATAATTTATTATATTCAAAAATTGTTAAGAAAGATAATTGTTGATAATATGACCATGAAAATGCAGTTATCTATATTAAAATAGAATTTGACTAAGGTGTCCCTCAGGGATCACAATTTGGACCTCCGTTAATTTGATTATTTATGTTCATATTCCTGCATTAAGGCTGTCGCTTGATGCAAAGTAAGGAAAGCATACAATTTTGCCATGTTAAAAAGCCGTTCTTTCAAAAGTTTTATGCAAATAAAATGTAATTACGTTTCGATTAGCAGATTTAAGCCTCTTGAAGTTTTGTTTCTACAGTACGCTTCTACCAAAATTTTAATGCCGTAAAATAGCCGATACGAATGGTATTTTAAGATGGCAAAACCTTCCGAATCAGACTTCTGCCTTTAATAAAATGGAAAATATAAGAGATAACGTTGAATCACTTAAATTAAGCGCCCTCGACATTGCCTACCACAAACTAAACTATGAACCAGGAAAAAAAATCTGCGAGAAAACAGAACAAGATAAATAAATATAACAAATTACAGTTAAAATTTTTGAAGGAGTTTGATATGAAAATAAAACAATAATTAGTTGGTTAACCTGAGTAAGATGTTCAATGTGTCGGAACTAGTTGGTACAAAAATATTGTTCAGCTGTTAATCAATGATTTAAAGACTTATTTTAACGAAGTCCTTCGCAATAAAGATAACATATAAATAGTAAGTAATATTACGGTGTAATTTTCTCGTTTTATTTTAAACTAAAGATAGTCGTTCATTTGTAAATAGGATTCAAGATCTTGCATTTATTATATGAATTAAGAACGAGTTTGGCTTAAGGGTGTGCCTTTCCAGCACTTAAAAATTTGCGAAGCATGCACATAATATTACATAGTACAATAAATCGCTAGTATTTTAATATAGTAAAGTTGTCTCATGATATCTTTGATATTTTTCACTTAATGGGTTGTATGCAGCGGGAATATATGGTACTTAAATAAAATAGAAACATGTGTAGAAACTAGTAGTTGAGGGTTGGTTGGAGCTCCTACCCCAGTTAGAGATCGACAGAAAAAACACGAAGTTGCTGTAATGCGTATTTTTACACGGCGAATAAGATATAACACTTGGTTGTTTGGCGCGAGCGAAGCGACGATGATGGGTTGAAGTAACTGCACTTGAACTACATGCTGGAGCTGAGCAAACTGCACTGATCTTGTAGGGCTGACTGAACGAGCTGACTGACGTTGGCTGCGTCCTGAGGTCTCTTTATAGACGACGTTCCTTTGTAGTTCATTTCTTCATGGTAGGGACGGTGTGAATGTACTGCAGAACGATGCCCTCCAATTTCATGTGCGATACTCATAGAGTTGCATTTTACGAATGTATTGGATTCGATTCAAAATGATGACATTGCATCGTCGGTCATTAGTCTATTTTAGGTGAACTAATTTAACACGTATGTGTCATCGACTATGAACCATAGACTCTACACTTATATCAATCACTCAGCGTACAGATGAGCATTTTGGATTAGGTTCTGTGTCCGATTCCAAGCAAGCACGGTATGAAATATTAATTAAGTTTTTTTTTTGCTCGTATATTTCTTACTTTCTAGATAAGTAGTTCTTTCAACAAAAAGCTGCCAAGGGTGCCATATTACAGAAAACTCCTTTAGGCAGCTTTTCTCCTTTGACAATCAGCTATTTTTTAATATATGCGAGTACCGCTAAGGAGACTTAAGAGAAAACGCGTTTTGACTTATCTTCATAAAAACTTGTTATTTTTTATTTGCTCCCTGGATCATTGCACCAGAGCAGTGTTTTTTTACATATTACATGTATTCACCACTAAGACGTCTCTTAAATTAGCTTTTTAAATAAATTAGGACAATGCAAAGCCCCATAAAAGCGCCCAGTTTTGTCTGTCGTCTTTGGGCGTACGGTATACAAAAATATGGTAAATACTTTTGAAAAATGCTTTTGAAAGGTGCCGATACAGAAAATTTTATTCAGTTTTGGGTGGCGGAAAACAGGACCGCAAAGCCTTAATTTTGAAAAGGCAGAATAAGTTCGACATGATTTTGTCTTTTTTGCACAGTTTCGGGGAGGCATTTGCGAGAAAGTAGCAAAAAACAATGTTTAAATGCCTATTCATCAAAATTGTCTGGCATCCCCATACACTCTTAAGTCTTCAAACGCGGTATGTGGTGGGCTGGCTGTAATCAAATAGTGAAGAGTTTTGGCCTTTAGAGTAGTAACAAAGTGGTACAAAGAACAAAGCAGGAGTGCGTTTTTCACTATTTATTTATTATGTTGTAAATACGATTATTTTTTTGCACCACAACCGGCCGGCACTTACAGCACAAAACACGAAGGCTTGAGAAGAATCACAATTTTTTTTGTGTTCTCACCGGGAATAGAACCCGGAACTTTCCGTGCGTGAGTCTGGCGTCTTGACCACTGCACCACGCAGGCCTACTATTGTTGCGTAGCAAAAGGAATATTGGTCCCCCGTTGCATATAACTAAGTGAGAGACTTTACAATTAGCATAATTTATCAACCGCTAATATATTTAGTAAACTGCTAGTTGCAAATCGCCCTCCAAATATTTAGTCAATAGAATCAACATAAATATTTTAAAATAGATTTTACCTGCTTTTGAAAAGCACTTAATATCGCATATTTGATATTTTTCCCTAGTTGTTAGCTCTTAGTATTAAGGAAATTTGGTTGATTTGCAGTTAAACATATTTTTTCAAAGTCATTTAACTTAAATCTTAATAGCTGCTTCTTTTTCTTAGAAACGGAATAATTTACAATTTGAGGGTATTGGAAGCAAACTTTGAAATCTCCACCAAAAACGGAAAATTAGTTATTAATACCAAAATGAACTATATTTAAAAATTTACCCTTAATAATAGCGTAATTCAAAACCGTTTCTAAATCTTGCAAAAACAGATTTCAATTATATTACTTGACACCGCAAACTAAGCGTTCTGTATTGAGTTAGTGAAGCATAATTAGAAATTTAACGATTCTTTTTTCTAAGTGTTTCGCAAATCCCTCAGTAACTAAGAAAAATTTGCTTCTAATACCCTAATTTATCCTAACGTTTATATCATAAATATCTTCCATTTTTATAAATAGTAAACTATATCGAGATTTTTTACAACTAAAAAGATTTACGGCGCGAATGCTAATGAATGCAAAAAACGACTTATTATGACCAACCCCAACGCACATATACACGATTTTTCGGGGCCATACCGCAAAAATTCAGAGGAAAATTTTTCTGTTCTACTTTTGAAAATACCCTAATTATTTTTTTGAAAATCACATTCCTTTTTTAATTGAGGTTAAAAGCGTATTTGACCGACTTATCGATACGCATCGGATGCGGACTAGACTGGGTAGGGAAAGGGTAAAAGTTTGTGGAAGTGATGCTAGTCTGTGATATTAAGGGTTGTTTATATTTTCAAAGTACATTAATTGTTTTTTTTTCATTTAAAAAAATGGATTTAAAAAAAAAAATGTTAAGATTTTTTTGATAGTTTTTCGTGAGAAATGTTCTTCCGAAGATTCGCGGTCGGGACCTGATGCCCCGTGTATAGTGGCCATGTCAAACGTCGGAATAATCGGGTTGCGTGCATGAGATGTATGAACGTATAAGCTAGGTCTTTATCTGAATACAAAATGATATAGCGTTCTTTCTAATCTTATGACTAAATTGTTACTTACTCTCACTAAATTCCACAGTGCTTTCATACATAGTATATTAAGACATTTTGTTTAAAATTTACTCAATGACTTTCTTAACCTTTCCGAGCCTGAAGTTGAAAAAAATTCCGCGGGTACCAGGAGTCCCCTAGGTAAAATGCTATAAATACAACTTAAAAAAATGACATTATAATTGTCATCGTAGTAGAGTTTATAAAAACTGTTCCATAATATTTCTAGTATTCTAGACCAAAATCTTAAGAAATGACAACAAAAACATTAAAAAATCGTAATAATAAATTGGTGACATTTGAAGACGGGCAACTACAGCAAATTCGTTTCATATGCCCCCCTCTTACTACCATTTTTTTCCACAACCATCAAGCACTTTGTAAAAGTATCCAATATTTTTTTTATTCATTATTAATAATTTAATAATGAATAAAAAAAGGGCGTGGCCCTTAAGGGCGTGGCCAATCCAATGACCGTTTTCGCGGGAATTCAAAATTATAAATTTAAAAATATTTTTTTTACTCGATATTATTTCATGGACCCTTACCACATTAACATTGTACAAAAAACGTGATACTTCCCTATTGTCTCACACAGTCTAAACGTCTCACTTTCGATCACCATCATCATTCCTTTTCCGCACCTAATTGTGCATAGGGCACTGCATTTGTACACTAATCGCGGCGTATCTTGATCGTTTTTGTTGCATGAAGGTAAGATGATCAGTCTTACGCTTCAGGTATCAGTCCAGGGACTATGAAATATTCTAGCGTAAAAACACCTTTTTAAATAAATATTTAATGTCAACCATGCCGGAAATCGAACCCGAGACCTCTTGCATGGTAGGCAAACGCGCCGACCACTACATCACGAGGCCGATATTCAGGAGCAAAAGAGACAATACCCGCGTCACACGCGCGAACAGCAAAGTTTCTAGTACTTCTCCCAGAAGCCCGTTAGTAGCCCCCGACTTTCGTCAGGGGCGGTTCTTTCACACGCTGCGAGCATGAGATGTTTTTAGCAATTAGATTAAAAATATTATCCCTTTTGACTTCGACTTTAAATAATTGAAGCAATTGCCTCTGAATATTACATTTTCCGATTTAAAATCTGTCATTTTTTTGCATGTGTAATTACTACACAGCACCGTAACGCGCGGATATTTTTGGGACAGTAAGGAAAAGGTTAAATTTTTTAAACGAATTTCTGTGCACATTAAAAACATATTGTATTCTGTGTGTTCTAAATGAATAAACATTTAATAGACCTGATAATTTAAACAGATTTTGGAATGATTTTGGGAATGTAAAATACTTCTATTTATCACACGAAATCAAATGTAGATAAAAGTAAAAAAAAATCTAAAATTTTTGTAGGTTTTAATATACACCCGGAATGAGAGCCTTGAATGGTAGCAGAGTTCTTTTTTCCATCCAATGAGAAACATTTTTTTTAAACAGAGGGTCAAAACATTTTGAGAAGAGAATATGAAAGTCTGGGCATTTATAGGGCTTATGACCTGTCATTATTTTTTTAGTTTGTTCATCACCATTCCCGTATTGCCAAAATTTGTAATTTGAAGTACAAAATACTTATTTAGAACTAAGTTTTTAGGCACTTATAGAATAGAGACGTAGTTGAATTTCATAATTGAATATTTTATATAGCTGAAAAATAAAAAGCGTGTGTAAGCAATTTTAAACATTTTTCAATTTTTTTATCAAACGCAAAAAAAACATTTTTATATTTTACCCGGCTCATTCTGATATATTTTGAAAATTTATTTATTTTATTTTATCTCTAATGAAACACATTTTAATGTTTTATAAAAAAAGTTATGAGAGTTTTCTATGTGACACAAAAAACATTTAGATAAATGTATATAAAAATAACATAATAAAATATCTTTAGAAAATGTGAAAATAGTAAGAGAATCTTCAGTTGAAAAATTCCCTCAGGGACGTAAAATATCAATGTTCAAAGATATATTGTTCAAGATAGAGGTAGCTTTTCCTACAGGCGTTTAGTACTGTTTCCTGGAAAGTGGAATAGTCTTTACAGCAACCCGTGTAGAATTATTGTGACAGGTTATCATAAATTAGTTCTCGTCGTCAAGGCCTTTAAGGAATCTGCCTCTCTAAGGTCAGGTCTGGACATAAAAACTACCATAGACAGACCAAACATAGATAAACGAACATCTCATGTCCACACCCTAATAGTTGTAACGTCAATAGTTTGTCCAAATGTGTTTAGACAACAGACTGGATTTCACCCTCTAAGAAGTTATTAAGATTAACAAATTACAACATGGATGGCGAACATTTATACTTGTTTTTTTTTATGTTTGTTGTAAAAGCAAAATAATTTGGATTTACGTAACTTTTCTAAGTTCACCGTCATCATCAGTGGCGCTACAGCCCGTTGTGGACCCTGGCCTCCTCCAGAGTTTGTCTCCATTCGTCCCTGCACCCTGCGGCTCTTCTCCAGTTCGTCCGGCCAATCGCTATAATGTCGCTTTCCACATTATCCAGCCGTCTTCATTTTGGTCTGCCTCTGCTTCGTCTGCCTTCCGGAGTGGTATAAAGAATATTTTTTGGGGTACGATTATCATTCATTCTGTGCACATGGCCGTGTAATCTTCTTATTTTGATGAATTGTGCAATATTGGGTTCACCATACAGTGCCTCTATCTAATTCATGATAAAACCGTCTCTTCCACACTCCGTTTTGGTTGACAGCTCCAAGTTTTTCTATGTTACCTTGGTAAAATTTGCTTCTTAAAAAACATGATTTTACGCTTCGAATGGCATATTCAACTAAAAACAGACATTTTTAGGCTAAATGACTATTGCCTGGCCGGCGACGATATGATGCCGTAGTTTAGTTTAGTATATTATTTACGTAGGAGTTATTGAATCACTTAAAAACGTTAATAAATTATAACTATATAATACAATTCAACAATTAGTAAATTAAACCTAACAAACGAATAAATTTAAATCAATAAACACGAATCCAATGTCAAGCTGTCTTGTCCTGTAAACATCCTTCGACTCTATTAAAGCTCTTTCCAAACAGCTTGTGTTTGATAAAAATTTTGGCCAAAATTATTGGCAAAGCCTGATTTTCAAGAGCACCTTATTTTAGAATCCTATGCAGTTTTAGGCAAAATATTTTTTTTTTTTGCAATCTAGTAGTGGGCACAACTAGCATATCTTTATTTCTCGTGTCAAACCCATAGGAATCTCTGTTCTTCTTAAAATCGTCAATACTTTTATGTACATAGGTCAAGTTTTCATAAATATATTGACATGTGACTGTCAATAAATTGATTTCTTTAAAATAGGGTTTATACTTCGTCGGCTGACAAGTCCTGTGCATTACTCTGCGTCAGGTCTCCCTCTGTGATCCAGACACAAACTGTCAGCAAACAAAGCATTGTCAACCCCACCGATTTTTGGGTAGATCTATCAAATTTAAATAGGAATTTCTAGTTGAAATCAATCCATTTCTCATGGTTTCTGCCCTTCGCAATCCAGATTTGAACGGTCAGCTCGAATTTTATAATCATTTCTACCGATTTTTTGGTAGATCTACCACTTTTGAAGAAGAATTAATAATCTACCGAACTAGAGTCAAAATCTACTGATTTTTTACGGATGAAATTTTTATACCACTGGCAGAAATTTTAAATGATGTAAGGGACAAAGTTTAAATTGTACGATTTGTTAAATTATTTTTTCTTTTTCTTGAACCATTTACAGGTTGTTACTACAGCGTTTCAATTTTCTCCGTGTCAGTGCGGTTTTAGTAAGGAAATTTTCAAAATCTTTGTACAAAAACTCTTTTTAAATTTTTTCCATCCTTGTCAGCGCTCATCCGATTTTTCCCAACTTTAATTGAATTGTTTGTTTCTGTTTTCCGAATTTAATTTAACAGCGGTTTAAGTTTGTTGAAACAGAGAGAAAAAACATTTTTGAGAAGGAAAGCAAGGCATTTACAGGGCTTATGACCTTTTATTGGCCGGTTTAACAGGCCCCTGCACACTCTGTGTGACATTCATCATTCTAACTATGTTTAAACATCCACATTTCCTCATTTCTTTCATCTGTTGTATTTTGTGAATTAAAAGAGCTGAAACATTTATCATGTGGGTAAGATTTATCCGACTGAACCGTTTCACCTACTAGGCAACGCCTGAAGGCCATAAGCCCTTTAAATGCCTAGACTTCTAGATTCCCGTCTTAAAAATGTTTTCCCTCTCCGTTGCAACAAATTTAGGTTTCAATAACTCCCTAGGGCGAAAATCCAGCCTGTCTGAAAACATTTGAACACATTGAAAACGTTATTGCTTGAGGCCAGCTGAAATGGGTGTAAATTTAGTTATTCTTTGTAAAGTAGGCAAGCGTGGTTAAGGCTGAGGGAGGCAAGCAGTATATGGCTTAGCCAACCGCCTTCGCTTAGAGATGTTCAGTACGAAGACCAGATATTTCATTTGGTGTTTATGATTTTAATTATCAATAGTGGATATGTTTAATACAGTATAAAAAAATGTCGCATTCGAGCTTTGTCTGTAGAAATTTCTAGATGTATTTTTTTCAATTGTATTTTTGTATAATGACATATGAAATTATTTTTCCTTCTTTTTAGATATAGGAATAAAAATTTACTTAAAAAATAATTGTGAATTTACATGTAGTTTGTTTGGCCCAATAAATTTAGTTTCACGGATATTTTTGATGTAAAATTTACTTCGATTTATTGTCGACAAATTGTTTGAATTCGTAGCAAAACTTTGGCAGAAAATTTAAACATCTTGTTGACCAAAAGTATAATTTTCTTGTATTTTTATGTGTTTGTATTCAATATATAAAAAAGGAATAAATATGTATTGGTAGAGCATAAATATAAAAATGGTTTTGATTCAAAATGAAATGGAAAAAATCAAACAAAGAAACCCGTTTTTAAAACGCTTTTCAAAAAATGGCGCATTTTTAACAAGTGTAAATTTATAAATTTAAGCAATTATTAATGTTGTTATTATTGAAATTGACTGTTTTCCTTTAAGCTAATATTTTAATTATTTTTTTTACATTCAAGAATTGTTTAAAAACCTAATTATGTCAAAAAGTTTGGGTTTTCGAATAATACTCGCCATGTCATTTGGAGTTTAGAATATCATTTAGAGTAAATTCTCTAAACGAAGGTTGATTGAAATGGTCCGGCTTCGACATGTTGCGAAGCAGAAAAGAAAAAATAAGTACCCTATTTATCGTCGTTCTCCTGGACTTGTATGCACTTCTTCCAACAATGTTCCAACATTTCTATAACTTCCTGGTAGATCGTCTGTCCGAACTACTCATTACAGCACACGAATCATTGTCACCGAAAAAATTCTTTCCACATAAACGTTCTTTGAGTTTAGGGAACAGCCGGCAATCGCCAGGTCAGGTGAATACAGAAGGTGTTCTACCAATTCAAGTGAATAGCGGTCTTTGACATTTAGAATGACTAAATATGAGATCAGTGTGAACGGAGATATTCTGAATCAGGTAGATGAATGTGTGTATCTGGGAAGTATGCTTACCGAGAAAGATATTGAAAGGAGGGTGACTGAAATCTGCCACGGCAAACAAATTCTTGTCGCAGGAGGTAAAATAAGCAGTTCACAATAGAGTTCTGGTGTCGACTCTAATGTGCGTGTAGGATTTTGGTAGTTTAAAGAAATAAATAGGTTTATATTTCAGAAAAAGGATTTTTCTGCCGTTAAATTTTAGCTATATTTTTGGGATCAGGAAGGATATTCTAAAGTGGGCCAATTAAGAACTTCTTAGCATTTGCTCACGTGGAGAGGAAACCACTTAAAACTCTTCAGGAGAAGCCGGCCTGTTGACAGTAGTCAACAGGCCTTCCGTTTCACTAGAAGAGTGTTCGGCATTTTGTTTCCTACTCTGGTTTATTTTACCAATTGCCTGCACTATATTGACCATGTATGATACTACCTCTCGTGTGAGTTCTTTGTTACCTTTTACCGATAGAGTTTTGCTAAGATCTTTACCCAAGCTTCTGCATCGCGCCTCCAGCTGTTGTCTTTGATAGCTGAAAAGAGGGCAATACATCAACAGGTGAGAGACATCTTGAGGAGTTTGGTAGTTGAGAGGGTTGGAGTTCCTACTCCAGTTAGAGATTGACAGAGAAGACACGAGGTTGCTGTTTAATGCGTATTTATCACATGGCGAATAAGATACAGCACTTGGTTGGGTAGCACGAGCGTAGCGGCGATGATGGGTTGAAGAGACTGCACTTGAACCACATGCTGGAATTGAGTGACTTCGTCGAACCGGGCTGACTGACTGAACTAAACTTGTTGGGCTGACTGACCGACTGACGTTGGCCCCGTTTCTTTGTAGTTAATTTCTTCATGGTAGGGACGAGGTAAACGTAGTGGAGAACGATGCTTCCGATTTGATGTGCAATCCTGTTAGAGTTGCATTATACGTTGTATTGGATTCTATAGAAAATTATGACATTGCTTTCTTCGGTCATCGCACTATTTTAGGTAAAATGTTTTAGCACGTGTGCGTCATCGATTATTGACTAGGAACCCCACATATGGACGCGAGGTAATTGAAAATAAATGATAACAATGAAAGTAGATTAAATGCTGTCGAAATGCGATGTTTCAGTTTAATGTGTGGTAAAACGATGTATGATAGGTGCGCAAATATCGAGATCTGCGCGCCATGTAAGGCTGAGACAAGCATTACTGACAAAAAAATTGCAACATGCGATTTTTTTCAAGCCTGGGTTTTCTGTGTTTCGGGGGCTCTGCGTTGGTTTGAACATGCAATGCGAAAGGACAGAGAAAAAACGGATAATGCGAATGTTGATTGATGCAGAAGACCGAGAAAGACATGATACTGTCAAATCCAACAAATACTTGAGGATGGACATGTCAAGAGTAGGAATAATCGGCGTGCGTGCATGAGAAGATGAATGAATGCAGAGAAAGAAAGGTCGGTGTGAGAAGACGAGTGATGTGGCGTGCTGCGTGATGATTTGTTGACATTTAATATGTTGAATAAAAAGGCACATTCATTTCTCATCCACTTTGAAATAGGTCGATGGATCATATCAATCAACCCTCGTATTGCGGGGTAATTAATATAAATAGATAACTTTATAATCAGCATTTTTATGTTACCCACTAAAAACACATTTTTGTATCTTCCTCCACGAACGCTACAAATAGCCAAGTAGTAATGTATAAAAAAATCAATTTAAAAAACTTTGTTTTAAACCGCTTTTTTTTTATTTTATCTACCGACCGGTTTCAAAGCTACACAAGCTTCTTTATCAAGGTTTACTTAACAAATCAATTCTATCGTATTTTATTTTTACAGTGATAACAAAATATTGAGTAATTGAAAGTTCTTCACGTTGAAAATAAAATATTTGAATTAAACAACTGGGAAGTCTTAGTTATTTAAAAAGCGATTCGTTATAAGAAAAGAAAAAAACAAATAAACAATATTTCCATATTACAACAGATATGAAGAAAATTTTAGAGAAGATAATATAGAAGTCTAGGCATCTACAGGGCTTATGACTTATCAATGGCTGGTTTAAGTGGCCACTTTACACACAGTTTAACATTCACCATTCTACCCATATTTAAACATCTATATTCCTTAATTCTTTCATTTGTTGACGTTTTTGAAGTTAAAGAGCTGAAACCTTAAACATAAAAATTTGAAAAATAAAAACTTCAGGCGTTGCCTAGTATTTAGGTGATATAATTCAATCAGATGAATCTCACCCGCATAAATGAAGGCTTCAGCTAATTAACTTCAAAAACGTCAACAGATGAAATAATTGAAGGAATGAAGATGTTCAAATATGGGCAGAATGGTGAATGTTACACAGTGTGTAAAGTGGCAACTTAAACCAGCCATTGACAGGTCATAAGCCCTGTAGATGCCTAGACTTATATATTACCTTCTCTTAAATATTCTTCATCTCTGTTGTAATATGTTAATATTAGCAGCTTTCTAGGGAGTTGAATCCAGTCCTTGTCTAAAAAAATTTGGACAAACTTAAAATATTTTTTAAACAATATTTCCTTTAGTCTACTCCTGTCTTGTTTTAAAGATCGTATCCATCTAACTTTACACTTCGCGTAATTAAAAAAAACAACACGACAAAAACACTTGACTTATTAGCTTCGTAATATGTATCAATAATGTAATATTTACTAATCACTGAAAATAAAATGACATAGAATTAATTAATTAAGTATATTTTGATAAAGAAGCTTGTTAAGCTTTGAAATCGGTCTGTAGAAAAAAAATTGTGGTTAAAAACAAAATTGTTTCATATTTATTTTATAACAATGAATATCCATAAAAGTTGGTGCTTTAAATATAAATTTTATTTTAAGTAGTGATTTATTACTATAATATTACGATGATTTGAATTCTTGATTCGTCTCTTTGTAGCATTCAGACAGGAGAAAAAAATGTGTTTTTAGTAGAAAACTCATAAATGCTGATTTTAAAATTACCTAGTTGTAGTGATTCAGCCTCTTGGTGTAGTGGTTATTTGCCTACCATGAAGGTCTCGGGCTAATTCCCAATATGATCGATATGAAATATTGATTTAAAAAGGCGTTTTTAACCTAGAATATTTCATAGTCCCTTCGTGTAACAAAAATGATCAAGATACGCTGCGATTGGTGTACCAACGCAGTGCCCTATGCACCATTAGGTGCGGAAAGGGGATGATAATGATGGAGAGTAATTATTCAGCGTTATCATATTTGAATATTTTGAACACTTAAATGGTTAAAAAAATAATTAAGAAAGCCGGTTTTAAAATTCACAATTGTCATTGCAAAATATCATTCTGTCATTTTTTGTTTGACAAGAGACATAATTACCAATCAAAAGTTCTTTAACGACGGTAAAAACACCCGCTAGTATTAAAATACAATCCTTGAAGGAAAATGTCAATTTTTGAAATCAATAATTCATACAAATCTATGTCAAAAGCAAAAAATATAACCATGTTTACTTAATGAAAAATGTATGTTGTTACTAAATTTATTGGGTTGTTTTAGAACTGCGTTTGAATTTGAATTTCCTTTAAAAATGAAAATGTTGCCAGGGTATGTATAAAATCCATTTCCCCACTCCGTGTGACTGTCTTTCGCCCCATTTTTTTGGCTGCCATAAATCGCTGCATTTTTAATTTGGTATGACAACTTTTCACGCATATTTACAGATACATTATGTTTTTTGCTTTTGCATATTTTATTTTCTTTCACACATCGCATGAAACGAACATACAAATATATAAATTATTTTAAGCTTTTCCATTTAAAAGAGGTCCCTCATGTTGATAGAAAAATACACGGAATTTATAATATTGACCCCTTCAAAGTAATAAGTGTTTTTCCGATACTCAGAACATTTCTGGAACACGTTTTTTTAGTCACGGAACGTCGCCTTTTATTAGCCTTCTTTATCTTTAGGAACAGGGGAAAGTCGCAGGGGGCCAAGTCGGGTAAATACTATGGCTGGTGCATCAACGCTGCCTATTTATTAGCATTTTCATATTAGCTTTGGAATAATCTTTAAAATTCGCCTATCTCACCAAAACGCGTCTTGCTAGTTTATATGTCAAAAAACAACTGGGCAGTGTTGAGATGCGGAAAAAATAAAAACCCCCCAGATTTTTCGCCAAAACTCCTGAGATTCCAAAAAAAGTCTCCAGATTTGAAAAATTCTTTAAAAATACACTTCAATATAAATTTTTTAAAAAAGATTTTTAATTTTGTTACACTGTTTCAACCTTTGAGACATGGCCCCTGATGACAAAAAACAATCTTTCTTCCTTTAAAAATCAGAATTCCCCAGATCTAGGGACATTTCCCCAGACATCATATTACTGAACTGAGCGCCCAAAATGTCCCATAATTGACAGAATAGTACTAACATGTTAACTAATCTAGGAAAAAAAAATAAGCTCATACAATCACGTATTTTCATTAAAATTTAAATTTAAAAATCCGTGTATTTTTCGATCAAAATATTGGTTAATAAAATCCCTCACAAACTCAAATACATCAACTCAATGAATCAATTGACACGCAAATATATCGATCGCCCAGTTCATTAGTAAGACATCTTCAAACCACAGGTTTACAGATAAATAGAATCTTGGATGCCTCAGAAGAGCCGTAATCCAGGTTGCACACCGCGGGCTCCGTTGTCCTAGAAGGCTGTCGATGTCAATCTCTCGGCTTTATTCGGCGGAACTAAGGGACACGGGATTGAGGCAAGAGTGCTGGCTAGCGATAGGGTCTCCTGGAGGCGTACGGTGATGATGTCCACATGCTCCACTTAGGAGCGAGTGTGGAAAAAATAGAAAGAGAGAGTAAAAATCTTTTTTGAACTTATCTTATTAATGAACTGAAAAATCGGTGTATGAAAACAGCATATTTGAAAATCACACTGCTAATGTTCGTAGAATTACTGCGCCATTTTTTTTTGCATTCTCCTGATATTTTCTTGGTTTCTTGATGATTTTTTCTGCTTCATACCTTAAACCCTCCACCGCCTTTTCCTCGTCCTCTCCTGTCTACGAAAACAAATCGAGAAATGGATTTCTTTGTCATTGGGAGAAGAAAAAAAAAACAGGTAGGACTATAAAAAATACCCTTTGCATGTCAAAAGATACCCGAGGAGATTGAAATTTGAATTGTATACCTTTCGAGACGAGTTGCTGCATAGTGTTATGGGTTATATTCGCTTGACGTGATGTAACCAATCAGAATACAAGTTTAGCTGGCCAATCATAACACAGGTATTTTTCAATCAGGTACATTTATGTTTCTGAATAAAGAAATTTTTGTAGCTGAATAAACTCAGTCAAAACATTAAATGATTTTGAAAACAAGCTATCCTGTTGAATAGAGTTTTTACGCAATTTCCAAAGAAAATCTCGATTGTCAAATAAATAGTTAAAATAGAACACTGTTTGAGAATGGTCACATTTAAATAAATGTTTGCGTAACAGTTTCAAAAAGCCAAAATAGGAAAATATGAACTTTTGAAATATTTTTTAATTAATAAGGGTCTATAAAATACTGTGAAGTAAAAAATAAATTTTTTTGTACTGATTAGTAGCGTAAAAAATATGTTTAAATTCATCATTTTGAATTCATGTGAGAACGGTTCATTGCTTTGGCCACGCCCCCAATACGTCACGATTCGGTTAAATTATGAAATTTGCCTGTCATAAATGTAAATATAACATCTTCACGAATCTTGATGTCACAATTTTCATGGCCAAACATGTCGCGTTTTTGTCGAGACATGTTTTTTAACAATTTTATTAAAAATGCATGAAAATATTTCTCTACATTTCAAATATTTGTATCGGTATTCGTAGTAATATGATATTTCCCTATAGTGTGTTTTTTATTTGTCGGCCTCGTGGTGCAATGTTCAGCGCATTAGCCTACCATGCAAGAGACGAGAGTTCGATTCCCGATATGGTTGACATGAAATATTTATTTAAAAGGGTGTTTTTACACTAGAATGTTTCAGTCCCCGGACTGGTACCTTCAGGTAAGACTGATAATTTTACCTTCATGTAACAAAAATGTTCAAGAAACGCTGCGATTGGTGTACCAGTGCAGTACCCTATGCACCATTAGGTGCGAAAAGAGAATGATGATGATGTGTTTTTAAAAAAAAAAAAAATCTTATAATTTATCCAAATATTTGAGTTTTGGGGGCCATTTCTAAAATTGTTCCAATTTGACACAGGACACCTCATATTTTATGTGGTCGGAATAATGTGTGTTTTTTTTAATCACTGGTTGTAAATGTGAAATAAAAAAAAAGATGAATATTTAATAACATAATCGAGAGAGAATAACTATGATTTAAGAATAATAAATCAAGGAATAATCACAAGATGGCGAATAAGGGAAAAAGGAAAAGCGTAGGTATTCTTTTTTTATCAATGAAATGTGGGGCATGTTTAAAAATAATGTAAAACATTTTCCCTCATGACGGGAAAATTGTCTTTAATGTAAAAATTGTGTAATATTTTTTCAATTTGATTTTGTAAACCCTTACGGATTACATTCGTTTCACAAAATCAATTTTCATTTTTAAAATTCATATTTTATACCAAGAAAGGAAAAAAATATGATGTACGAAGCCTATGTCAAAAGTAAATTGAGTTACATGATCGCCTTCTGGGGAACTGGTAACAAGACAGACATAACAAGAATACAAAGACAACAAAATAAAATTCTTAAACTAACATACAACCTACCCTACCTGACCTCTACGACTGAACTGTACAAAAAAACACACCAGTTTGACACAAACTACTTTACTAAAATTGAGACCTTAAAAATTGTGCACAAAATAACACTGGGAAACATACAAGACGACGACATAATATTAGTCAAAAATGCTGACATACACAAATATAACACCAGACAACAACAAAACTATCATATTGAAAAAGCAAAGACAAACACAGGACAGTCAAAAATACTACATAATGGACTTAAACACTACAACGACTTACCTTACTACTTGAAAACTTTAACTGGAGACAAATTTAAAATCAATCTGAAAAGCACATGATGACTGAACTAACTAGACTAGACGAGACATAAAATGACTAGACAATATTAAATTTCTAATGTAACCATAACGGGTTTTTTAAAATTGTAAATAAATAAAAAAAAGATTAAAAAAAAAAAATATTGTTATATTATATTTTTGACATCTTTTGTTAGGGTTGTCTGAGTCTTTTGTTTAGTTTTGTCTGGTATTAACATATAAATACAGACATGAAGAACATTTAAGAGAAAGTTATAGAGAAGTCTAGGCCTCTACAGGGCTTATGACCCGCATAAATAAAGGTTTCAAGTCTTTAACTTTACAAACATCAATAGATGAAAGAATTGGGGAATGTAGATGTTCAAATATGGGCAGGATGGTGAATGTTACACAGTTTGTGAAGTGGCCACTTAAACCAGATGAATATGTCCAAATGCTTGCAGACTGGCTGGATTTCTTCCATAGGTAGATACGAGTATTTATTTTATTTTTTTGCAAAAGACAAAGAAAACATTTTTGAGAGGGGAATGTAGAAGTCTAGGCATTTATAGAGCTTATGACCTGTCATCGGCTTGTTTCAGCCAGATGAATCTCACCCACATGATAAGGGTTTCAGCTCTATTACTTCACAAAAGTCAACAGATGGAAGAGTTGAGGAAATGTGGATGTTCAAACATAGGCAGAATAATGAATGTTACACAGTATGTAAAGTGGCCACTTAAACCAGCCAATGACATGTCATAAGCCCTGCAAATGTAACTTTCATATTCCCCTCGAAAAAATGTTTTCCCTCTCTGTTGCAACAAATTTAAATAAAATATTAATTTATAAATTATTTTGAAGTGGCAAGAAATATGGCAAGAAAATCATAAAATACTGTTTCTAAAAATAATTATACTATATGCTGATTTACCATTCACCATATTTAAAAAGTTTAAAAGGTTTGATATATTAATTAGGTTTTTTTTAAATATTTTATTTGAACATATGTATGTATTTTTCAATATATATTTTAAGTTTTTAGTACAAAATTTTGATCAATCTCTTCTTTTGACCAGTCTCTTTTTTGGTTGGCTGGAAGATATTGCTTTTAGCAATAAGTCCGCCAAAGTACTTATTCTTTGTACTTGAAGTTTTAAATAAATAAATAAAATATTGGAACAATACCCTGCACTAAATATATCCGATACGTGGGAATAACTATTGCCGACTTCATGAAGTCTGTTTATTACGGCATTACAAGTATACACTGTCCGTACGTACTTATGTATGCTATTTTATTGTTAAAATAAATAAGTATTAATAAAAATTAAATAAAAATGTACATGATTTTGATATAAATATCAATGAATTTTTTTGGTTAAGTTTTACTTAGAAAAAAAAAAATATTTGCGTTCTTATAGTTTACCCAAATATTTCATTTTAAGGGCCATTTTCAACGAGTTGGTATATAGTATATCGCGATTTTTGGCATTATCAGATGCCGGAAAATAATTAAAAAGATTATTTTATTTTTCATGCGTGTGGTTTTCATTTGTGATGTGTTTCTTCCTTTGACCGCCAGGCTCAGACGATAGAGGCCGAGCTGACGGCGAAGCTGCTCGGGCGCGGGGTGGCGGTGTCACCCGTGGTGACGGTCGAGCCCCGGCGTCGCAAGTTCCACAAGGCCATAACGCTCAGCATGCCGGCACCGCGGCCCCATTCCCAGGGCATGATCAATCAGTACACCTCCTCGGCTCCGACCCTGAGGCTGCTTTGCTCCATTTCAGGTAGGAGACAAACTGAAATCGTACTCTTGTAAACGTTGGGTTTACAAATTTGGAAATCGTAAAGTAAAGGTTTACAAATTTGGAAATCGTAAAATTAGGGTTTACAAATTTAGAAATCGTAAAGTTAGGGTTTACAAATTTGGAAATCATGTTCTTGTAAAGATTCGGTTTATCGATTTGAAAATCATACTCTTGTAAATGTTGGGTTTGCAAATTTGGAAATCGTAAAGTTTGGGTCTTTAAATTTGGCAATACTCATGTAAATGTTGGGTTTACCAATTCAGAAACCAAGTTGTTGTTTTTACAATTTACTCTACTGTTGTCGGCCTCGTGGTGTGATGGTCAGCGCGTTTGTCTACCATGCGAGAGGTCTCGGGTTCGATTCCCGACATGGTTGATATGAAATATTTATTTAAAAAGGTGTTTTCACACCAGAAAATTTCAGAGTCCCGAGACTGGTACCTGAAGCGTAAGACTAATCATCTTACCTTAATGTAACAAAAATGATCAAGATACGCTGCAATTGGTGTACCAATGCAGTGCCCTATACTCCATTAGGTGCGAAAAGGGAATGATGATGATTCTGTTAAATACAAAATTTGTTTCTGGTAAAAATAAAATATTTGCATTGCATAAAATTTACATGAAAATCACTAACTTTGTGGTTACTCAACGTAATAAAATAAATAAAAACCAACTTTACAAAATCCATTAATTGTTGGTTTTTCCTACTGACCGGTTTCAACGTTACACAATCTTCTTTATCAAGGTGTAATCAACTAATGAATTCTATCCTATTTTATTTTAACAATCTTTACTAAATATTACATCGAACATATGGAACTAATAAATCATGATTTTTTGTCTTGTAAAGATGGAATAAGTATTTAATTTTTTTAAATTTTAATAAAATAAATATTTGAGTTCTTACGATTTACCCAAATATTTAATTTTGAGGACCATTTTCAACGAGTTGTAAATAACTCACTATTAGAAAATGGGGATCAAGTTGGGCTAGAGTGGTATTCGAACCACGGACCTTTGATCCTTAAGCCCGAGGAACTAGCTACGGGACCACAACCCGATTCAACATTGTTTAAATACAATATAATGGAATTCATAAGTTGATTAAACCTTGATGAAGAAGCTTGTGTAGCTTTGAAACCGGTCGGTAGAAAAAAACAAAAATTTCTGGTTAAAAACAAAGTTGCTGTTTTTTTAAATAAATTTGCATTGTATTTTAATTTCTATCTCTAAATTTGGAAACCCACTTTTTCCCCCAAACATCCCAAATAATTCAATACACAAATTGCACACATCTGATCAAACTGCCGATAACTTGTATTTTATGTAGTTCATATAGTAAATAAAAAAAATAATAAAATTAGGTCTAGAGTCATTTGAATTTCATGTAAAATTAATATAAAACAACCTAGAAAATTGAAAATTCTAATGATTTTTATTTAGGCATGGTATCATACAATTATTGACAATAGAGAATTAGACCCCTTTCCAATTGAAATAGTAACTAATTTAGACGTTTTATTTGAGTTAAGTTCAAATAAATTTTAATTTTCATCGAAAATACTTGTACATAAATTTTTAGACTGTGTTGATTGAGAAGATTGATAGATTTTCTCATCTTACGAACGCTTTGTCGACAAATTTGTTGAAGATGTCAAATCATTTGTCGACAAAAACTACATTCAGCAACCAAATAGCCTATTACGTTTTTCCAGATTCGCTACATAGTTTTTTGTATTAAAGTTAAGGACGTTAAAGTCATAGGGATATGGCATAAAAAAATATCATATTGAAGCCGGGGCAATGCAGAAATGACATATTTTTAAATGATTTTTTTACATTATTTTGATATCGCTTTGGTTTTTCTTGAATATTTAGATTTTTTAAATTAAAAATTTTACGTATGATCCTGTGTCTCTCTTTCTGTCCAGTAGTTGTTCTATGAAATTGGATTTTTTTCCAAACAGGAGTTTGTGATCCGCAAACTGATTTGTAAATGATGACGTTATAAATGTGTTTTAAAAGTGTGCCAAAACAATTTTTTACAATTGTTCTATTATTGTGAAGTTTTGCCTTTTATATCTTACTTCTTCTTAAAAGTCTTATTTAAAATATCATTTTAATAACTTTTTTTAATCAGTACAGTAAATGTACTTAAGATAACTGGTATGTTGTTCTGAAGCATTTTAAACAATTGTATTAATTTGAGAAAATAAAAATTTAAATGTCCCAATGCTGAGATCCGTCGAATCAATATATTTTAATTCAAATGGTAAGCGAGTTAATGTTTTATCTGTAGGTTCCTAATATTTCTTTAACATCACAAATTACTTCATTGGCATTTTTTTCGGTTTGTCCGCTTTTTTTGCTTTACATGCCACGCCAAAAAGCAATGGAATTTTCCTGTCAATATAATAATAGATCATATCTAAAAAGCCAGTCATGGCAGCAGAGTTTGAGATACCATTTAGCTTCACCCTTATGAGTGCAAAATTAAGTTAATTTAGCGCTGTATCTCGATGATTACGAAACTTTTTAAAAGTCTTCAAATTCTTTTTAGAAGCTACCAGATCTGTTTGTTTGACAGGTCCTGTAAAAGGGCCACGGATAGTGGCGATCGGTATTTATAGAAAGAGTGAAAGGGACAAGACCGCAGGATGTGTCCAGAAATTCCAATCAATTTGGTCCCAGTCTTACTTTTGGATTACCTTTTTACAGCACAGATTACAGATAGTTCCTAGGTCAGCTTTTCTTGTTCAGCAATGAGCGATGTTTTCTTGTTTGCGGGCACCGCCAGGAGACTATGTCTTCAGATTGAGTAGTATGCGGCGGGCAAGCCGTATCCCTACTTCTTGCGATGCCTTGTCAGGTCCTTCGGCGTTGGCGATTACTACAACAAAAGCATCTCGGTCCTGCGCTACTCTTATATTCCGCAGCCAGGACAACTGCTTATTGGATGTACTCACCAAGCTGATTCTTGAGAAAAGATGACCTGAGTTGTTTCCCGTTGCCTTCTCTGGTGGATTTTTCTGTCGGGGTAACCTTTCTTTAGCTGGCTGGTTCTGGTTTGGAGGCGCAAGAAACTCGCCTTCCATCCTCTCGTTATCTGCTGTGATCACACCGTTATGAGTGTGATCCAATTGCCCGGGGTTCGCGGCGTGGACGCTAACGAGTTGGACTAGTCAATGGTGTTGCCGGTGGAATGCAAATGGGCGAATCACACCCTCCAGCAAGATGTGACTCACTGCGACCCTACTGACAGTTCGAACCCCATATCCCTATGATTTTAAAATCCTTGATAATAATCATAGGTCTACCTCAATACAAATTAAAAAATACACAACTGAAACTTATTTTACAATGTTAAATGAAATAATGAATAATGTTTTATATATTTTGACCTACAAAATAGTCGTATGAAATTCATACAACTTTTTAAAACATATTGCTGGATATCTGTTTTGAAATTGGTTGAAAGATTTTTAGAACAGATAAAATGAGAGTTTAAGAATTTAAACGATGTTATAACTTTTGTTGCTTTTTATTCTTTTATGATGTTTCTATAACATTTTAATGTTTTTTTTTTAATGTTGTAAACATTCATTTTTATTTCCTTGTTATATTTTGAGTGTTGGCTTTTTATCATTGACAACAATATATTCATCATCTCCTTGACATTTCATTCTCATGTGTTATATTTTAAACTATCCGGGATTCATTTAAATTTATTTTTTAAATAAAATAATTATTTCTACAAAAGTAACATGGAAGAAATACCCTTGTTAGTAACAATTCTTATTAAAGAATATTTTAAATGTATGTAGAAGAATATACAAAAAAATATATAATATACAAACTTCATTCGAACTTTTGTCATGTGTTTATTGATAAAAAAATGCCTAAGGCAATGTTTCAAAGTAACGTTATTTTTCATATATGTGTTACAACTAACCGAAAAATAGAAAGGCAAATGAAAAAATCAAAAGAAAAATATCTAAAGATTTTAAAGGATGACAAAATTTGTGTCCATTTTCTCCAAATGAAGAAGACAAAAAAAATACAATAAATCAGTTAATAATTCATAGCATCTTCACCGTACACTGCGCAAATATCGCGAGCAGCTTTGGTAGCTTTATTCCTCGATTGCACGCGAACAGAAGGAGGTGTTGAAAATGCTCACTTTCATCTGCTTGACATTCCATTTTGAAGGCTTGTAATCAAACAAAATAAAACATCTAACGTAAAAGCAAACGCAATATCTTTTAGAGCAGAAAATTTTCTTTCAAATTACATATATTATCTTAGCCATTTTGTGTTCATTTTTTAATTTGGAAAAAAATTGAAAACTACGTATGTCAATACCGAATAGTTGACTAAAAATTTCTACATTGAAAAAATAATATTTTACATCTAATGAATACTAATTGTGATAAATAAATGCGATTAGTCGATTACGTAATTTATTTGGATTATTTATTACTTAAAAATATTTAGGACTAACAATAGACAGACAATTGACATCAATAATTTAATTAGGAAAATAGCAACATTATCGAGTATTTTTCAAAAACCAAAAACCTTGTGCCAAAATCGGAAAAAATCTAATGTATGAAGCCTATGTCGAATCTAAAATATGTTATATGCAACAATTATGGAGAACGGGAAACCAAAATAATGTAAACAGACTTCAACGACAGCAAAATAAAATATTGAAGCTAGTATATAACCTCCCTTATCTAACACCAACTAAACAACTCTTAATAAAAAAACAATTAAATGTTAATGAATATTTTCAACTACAATCTTTCAAATTTATTCATAAGTTAGCCTCTGATATCATTGAAGACAAAGAACTAAAACTTTTTAAAAAATGACATAAACGTGGACATAATACAAAAATATCAGGACCCCAGACAAGGACAATCGAGACTAATAAATCAGGGACTGAAATTATACAATAAACTACCAGACAAAACTAAACAAACGACTCTGACAAACTTTTCAAAAGGCGTAAAAATTATTATTATCGACAACAGAGTATAAGTAAAAAAATATATATATTATTTTTGTAAAATCAATGTAATAATCCGTAAGGGTTAGTATAAAAATTCGATCCGAGAAACTATGAATGCGGTAGAATCTTTTTTTTTACAATCCGTAATTTTCCGGGAATCGAACTCTGGACCATGCGCATGGCTAACCATACAACAAATCGAAAATGTATGCTGTCAATTTACAAAAAAAAATTATTTCGTTTATTTTATAAGGGGTTCCTCAAGGATCGTATTTTGGGACTCTCCTTTATGCAAATAAAGTTGAAATTCATTGTTTTATTTCGCGTTACACCTAGTACTTTATCCGTTTTTAAATAACTTTCGATTTATATATAGAACAGGCTTCAACGATTTACGCAGAAGTGTTTTTGAAAAACTGGAACAATGTCACTATTACAAAATGCATTCAGCCATCTCTTCTTACTCTGATTATAAAAAAAACGATTTATCAAATAGATTACAAAATAATATGGTAAATATAGTATATTTTTATAAATTAATCTTTAACTCTGCAGATTAAAAATCTTGATTAACTCTTAAAAGGCTGTGCTGAAAAATCCCTCTGCAAACGGCGCTGTAACGACGTATTACTTTAGAAAACATATGAAATATTTTGAAATACAGATATTTGAAAGCGAATTTTGAAAACTTTAGAATCATGTTATTTTTGGCCTGTTATAGCAAAAAAAACAAGAGGGATATATTAAGTCTTGTATTATTTATAGACTCATGTGACATCGTAGGCCACACAAGGGTTTAATACATTGAATGTTGCTAATGGACTCCATTGTGTTTGGGAATGTTCAAAAATTTTATTGTTTTTTGCTTTTTGTTCTAGATTCATAAAATAATAATATTTATTATACTGTACCCATAAGTAATTTCTCTTTATCTGATCAATGTTGTTTTTTAAGTGAATCCCGGATATGTAAATAGAAAACCCTTTTGTGACCATTTTGCGTTTCATTGTATCTGTGTTTTCCGTGTGTGATTTTGGTCGTCTTGTGTGTTGTGTTACTTTGCACGCCGTTCCTTGGCCGACTGTCACCGACTGTGACTGCCGCCATTTTGTGTGCGCCGTCCATCTTGTTACCACCCGCAGGCGTTTTTCGCAAAAGATCTCTCGAAGGTAATATCCCAAACATTATCACCTCACATGCATTTATTTTATCACCCGAGCAACGGAGAATCACCAAATTTAGAAATTTGTTAGTTGAATATTTGAAATAAAATCCCAAAAACCGAAAAAATTATAAGAAAAATTATACGAAAGACTCTGATACTACAGTCCTTCTCAGAAAAGGAGAAATATCCTGGAAACAAGGACTCTTGTTTGAACTTATATTGAAAAATATTTTTAAAAATTTTTTTTAATCACATCTTAGTGTCATAATCAAAAGATAAGTTTGATTGTTCTGAAATTAAAATGTGGCTTTGTAATGAATTTTGTGCTGATAAGCTGTTTTAGTATACTTAACAAGGAGTTCCCCAGGGATCATTTTTGGGCCTCTAATATTTAAACTAGAAAATGTTTTCCTTTTACTGTATATTTAAAATAAAATAATATAACTGAATACATTTTTAAACGGATAAGAGTTGAAACCCTCTAAATGACGAAATTGGAAAAAACAAGTTTAAAATGCAGTTACATGTCATTTTTCGAGCTTTATGAACTGATAAAATCCTTTTAATCCTCCGAGGTTTAGTTTCAAGGTTTGCATGTATTAAAACGCGTTAAAAATTATATTTTTCTGGTCAAAACACTGATAACCATTAGTTCCATTTATCAGATATTTCTTGAAAGCTCATGCATTGAAACAATATTAAGCAACTAAGATGGTTTCACGAGTATGTTTTAGGTTCAAAACATGCTGGAAAGACTTTTGTCGAGTCAAACATTCAAACTGATTTATCTCAGTAAAGCCAATAATGCATTTAGAGGGTTTGATCAGTATACCAATGAAATATACATTTTTGCCATGATGCGAGTTTTGCTTGTGTTGATAACAAATGGTAAAATTATCTATATCAGAATTATCAGCCAAAATTTCAATAAAAATGTATTCTTTAAAAAAGATTGGGGCTTTGTTAAATTTTCATTAAATTAATTATTCAGTAAGAAATCATATTCATGAAAATATGGGTTCAGAATCATGGAAATTATTGATGGATATTATTTGAAAAAAAATGGTTAAAAATTTAGCATCAAGGGCAGAAGTAATAGATGAGGTGCAAAGAAAAAAATATGCGCGTTAGAGTGTCTTGGGAAAATGAAAAACCACAAAAGATGAGTAGTATCCATTGAAAATAAAGAAACTTTGAATTTGACTTTATCAAAACGTTTAGCTGGTTTTGTATGACTCAAGCAATGGGTACAAATCGTTACCTTACTTTGAACTAGCCATTTTTTTCTTTAATTTTCTACTAAAATTCGCTGTCAAATAAAAACGATTGCAGTATTGAGAAGAGATTTTTTTTCACAAATTGACTTGAAATAGGTCCATTTTGCTTTCAGATATTTAATTTTATTTAAAAACTGGTTTCATTATTAATTTGGTATTCTTTCATGTAAGATTCCAAGTAAACAGATTTGGTGTAATATCTTGTTTTTTGACACAGGAAGGTGTAAAAATAGCCCTTTCAAAGTAAGACAACGAAATCAAATGTTGATTCAATTTTAAAACTAGATCTTCGTGGTTTGAAAACTGAAATTTACAAAGGTTTTCTTGATAATATGATCACAGAATATCCATCATTTCCACTTATGTATGAATTATTGCAATATTTCCACACCGTAAAATGACACAAAATCACGTTTTTAGAATGTCGCACAAAAGTTATAATCGAAAATCTCCCACCTTGGCAACTTGATCTACCACCAACCGGATTTCGCCCTTAGCAAGTAGATATAGAAATGATCGTAAAGAAGAAATTTGCATCTACTTCCACCCAAAAGCTTGTGGCACAGATGCCAGATTGGAAACTTAAATGCATTGTGACATTAAGAAATTTGTTTTGGGGAATAAACCTTTTTTTCATTTTTCTAAACAGTGCTCAGACTTGCTTGCTAAGGAATGGCGTATTTTCCCAAAAATCACAGATTGTAATTTCGTAAATTAAAAATGATGGCATTAAATGATGCAATAACTTGCAAAAAAGTTAAACACAGATATATAGTGTCTTTTTATTAATTTAAACAAATTAAAATATTGATTTTTTAATTAAAATTAGGTTGATTTACATGCTCCACTCTTGACCCGTTTTGAGTTGACCAGTCGAGTTAATTTGTATGGCATCATGTAGTCTAATATGCCAGAGCGACAAGTTTTAATCTGCAACGGTTTAGATACAACAGGCTTCTGACCACTGCAAAATGCTGTTCAGTGGTAAAATGCTGGACCTCCTCCACCATACAAGGCGTTAGTGTCAATGGCTGCCATTTTCAAAGCTGAATGATTGATAGAACAGCCTCCATTTACCTGATCTAGCTCCTGACTACCGGCTATTCCCTAAACTCAGGGAACATTTGCGTGAAAATATTTTTTTGGAAGACAATGAGGTCTGTGATGTGCCGTGTAAATGAGTGGTTGGCAGTTGTAAGACAAATTTTGTATTTTTCTTTTTCCAAGAAAAGATAAGACTTCATTAAACTATGGTTTTGAAATGAATTTTGTGTTGATAAGCTGTTTAAGTATACTTAACAAGGACTACCTCAAGGATCATTGTTTGGGCCTCTAATATTTCAACTAGAAAATGTTTTCTTATTACTGTATATTAGAAAAGAAACAATGGAACGGAATACATTTATAAATGAATAAAAGTTTAAACAACAAATTGTCAGTATACCGATAAAACATTCTAAATGACGACATTTGCGTGGAAATAAATTTTTGGATGATAATGGAATTATGCGCTGAGTCATGAGGCAGGGGTTAGACATGTCCTACTAGAAAGCAATAAAGATGTTGGATCATCTCTGAACAAAGTTCATACAAGTCAAGGGGCGCTACGTTAAAAAAATAAGGCAAAAAAAAAAACCTTTTTTCATCCACTTCGAGGTGGAGCATATGAGTCAACCGTTGTATTTTAATAGTTTGACCATCAGTATACGTATTCAACATCAAGAAAAATATAAATTGGAATCTTTGACATTCAAGTTTGTTAGTAAAATACTTGATGGAAGCTCATTGTAATTCATCATAGATTTTTCAAAAAGGAATAACCCGCTAAGCCTCTATTTAGAGGCTTGTCAGCAGGTGCGAAAGGGGAGGTATAACGTGAGGTTATGAAAAATACACCACAACACCTGGGTGTAGCCTGGGCTAACTGAGAAAAATATGTTTCTTGGATTTTTTTTACAACAAATTAAATTAAATTTGCGACGCCAGTTTCACAGTTGGCCGTCCAACAAATAAAATACGTAATTGACACGTCTCTAAAGATGTCGCAAAGCGATGAAACCAATTACTGGTTATAATTTATCACTCATCATTCATATTTTAATTTTATTTATTAACATAAACGGCAAATCTGCCTTTCACAAACATTTATAATATTAACATATTTGGCTAAATATATATTTTTTTTTTCAACAAGAATTAGAAAATAAAAAAATTCAAACCAAAAATTATACAAGATTTATATTTAAAAAAATAACCTAAAATTATACAGTATATTCAGTAGAAAGTTTAAATAATAAAACATTCTACAGTAAAACAACAAGAAAATTATAAGTACTGTTTCACAAAACAACCAAGTGTAGTATTGAAGATACTAAAGTGATTTTTTAATCTTTAAATATTTATAAAAGTAAGTCTTTAATTTTATCATGAAAAGATAATGTTTTTTTAAACTATATAAATAGAAATATTAATGATTTTGAATAAAAAATTGTATATGAAATGCATATCTATAATAAATTACAATAAATTTCCACCAAGAGTTTTCACTGACGAAAGAACGTTGGAATGTCTTAAATACATCGATCAAATTATTCCTCTACTCAATGCAGGTCGGTTGTTGTCCACAATAAGAGACACGTATTCAAAAGGTCCATTCTTTGTATGATTTTTTTTAGCTTTAGCTTTCATTTTCTGACGCCGCGACTTATTACGTAAGATCAGCGATCGTATTACAAAACCACGATGCCGAAAGTTCGAAAGCTAGCGACAAACTGTGATTTTCGGGTCAGAACTGCCGTGCAAGTAAGCTTACTTCTGCAAATATGTATCACCTTGTTCAATCACCATTTTACTATTTATTTTCCTCACAAAATGCAATCACCTCACATAATCACCTTTCGTATTTTTTGCCTTTTCAATACGCTTATTGTAGTAATTACATTAATAATTTGGACCACGATGGACGAATGAAAAACATCTTATATTTCATGGCCATTATAATTCGATGAAATTCAAAAAAATAAACATGAATAATTTTAAAAAATTTAGATGCCTATTTTAAAAGTTTTCATATATGCATGGCATGATGCTTGGGTAACAAAATGTGATTTATATGCATTTTAAATCAAATAATGAATAGAAATTAGACATTTCTCTTATGCAACAGTTAGTTTGAGTTTAATAAATATATAGAGTAAAAAAAAACAGTTCAAAAAAGTCCCACATTGCAAAAAGATGGCAAGAAATAAAATGGTACAGTCGATCCAAATATTTATAGTTAAAATTTGAATAATTGTATGAAATTTTGTAGCTAACATATTGTGTAACTGATGAACATTATCTAATATTTCATACACATATTCCAATTTAGAAAAGAAAATTAAAAATTAGAGTTGACTGTTATAAAAAATCGCTTACCGTTTTATTATATGACCTTGTTCACGCTTCAAGTATACTTATTTTTCTTATTTGCCCATGTTAGTGCAAAAGGCACTGAATTTATATTCGAATTGCTGTGTGTCACGATCATTTTTCCTATGAAGGTAAGATGGTCAAACTTACACTCCTAGTTACCAGAAAAACAACAAAATTGTTGAAATTTTTAATTTTAAATAAAAATAAATTGATAATTGTATTTTGAAACTGATCGGGAATCGCACCCAGAACCCATGCATGCTTGCGCAATAAATAAAAGATACTTGCAAATTTGACATTTTTAAGATTAATTTTTTAAAATTTGATGGTCATTTAATTTCTAAAAATTAAGTTGAAAATTTTAAATCAAAATTTTAGATTGCATTTTTTTTCATGCAAACCGTGAGGATCATTTATTCATTTTTATTCATTCTTAATATAATTTGCAGAAATTCTCCTCTCCCGTATGCATTTTTATCATTTGAATAAATTAATTGTTTCTGATAATTTTATCAACTTCATTTTTGACACTTGACAGCTGCCTTCGAGAGATCTGTATGTGATTACGCACTGCACAAAACGGGGATAAAATTCCTTATGTTGAGTCACTGGTTATCTAGAAATTAAACATGTCCAACGTGCCCTTTTAAAATTTTAATTTATATGCCCAAATTTAAAAAAAAAAAAAACATTAGGAATTTTAACATTATTTGCATGTTCTATGGTTAAAAAGGCAGGTTGTTCAATTTCATTGTGTTTGTACAAAATCAACAAAGTTTTAACTTTTGTGCATAATTTTTTTTCAAAATATGAATGTTTATTTGTGAAAAAACAATGTTTAAATTTATTTCAACACAAAAAGCAAAAAAAAAAAAAACATATTTTTTATGTTTTTGTTATTTAAGTAGAATTTTGTCGCAAAAAGCTTTGTTTTCTTGGTTCCTTCAGCTACGTTTTCCAAATATTTTATTTATTTATTTCCACTTTTATAATATAATATGAATAGTATGCGTATTTAGTATAATCTAGCACAGTAAAATGTATTTTGAGATTGAAAATATCTGCCGATCATGACAATGGTAGAATGTTAATAATTTTAACTGAATTCAAATTTTTTCTTAAAATTATTACTTAACGGTTAAAAATTATTGACTCTAAAATCCCGTATTTACATTATAGATATATAAAATTATTTAGATGTTTTAGTTATAAATATTCAATAATATTTTTTTCTAGCTTACAACTAGGTGGTAATGATGGATTTAGTGACAAAATAATTAAGTTAACTTTTAAAATTTAATCAACATTTTTTATATTTTATATTGACACTGCTTTGATACAATCTTTTATGATCCAACCACTTTTAATTTTAAAAAAAATAATTAAACACAGATATTTTTGATAAGGGAATAGGACTGGATATTCACAACGATTGTGACTTGTCAATGCCGGTTAAAGTGACCACTTTATACACTGTAGCATTCACTATTCTGCGTATGTTTTTATTCCTACTTCTATTACCACCTGTGTAGTAGTCTGAGTTCAGGTGGATAAATAATACAGTTCTGTGTGTGAAATAATACCAGAACGCTGGAGGAGTGTTCGACTTCCTTAGAAATAAAATTTAATGGGGATAAGTTCACATACGAGTGGAGGCGTATATATATAAAAAAAAAAAAAAAGTTCACCTCGCAGTCTAGTAGGTGGCTATCATGCTCTGAGGTCTCGGGCTCGATTCCTGGTTGGGTCGACGTGAACTATTTGTTTGTAAGACTGATCACATGCTATAAATAAGCAAGATACACTGCCTTTGGTCTTCCAATGTAGTGTCTGATGCACCATCGCGTGCGGATAGGGGTATGATGATGACCACTACTACCGTCACGCCATTTGCCGTAGGGGTAGGCAGTGACGGATCCCCGTAAATTAGTTCTCGCCCCCCAAGTGAGCCCTAGCTACCAGTCATATATTGCTTACTTTTTTTAAATACTGGAAGAGAAGCATCTATGCGATCGTTTCTCCTTTTAACCTTGATGTGCAAAACTAGTCAGCTCTTACCTGATCCCACTGTTCATACACATACATGTCGTTGAGTCACAGCAGTGTCAATAATATATGTCGTTGAGTCGCAGCAGTGTCAATATAATACATGTCGTTGAGGCACAGCAGAGTCAATAATACATGTCATTGAGTCACTGCAGTGTCAATAATACATGTCGTTGAGTCATCGCAGTGTCAATATTACACGTCGTTATGTCGCTGCAGTGTCAATATTACATATGATTGAGTCATAGCAGTGTCAATCATTATCGAGTTAATGCCATAATCACGAAACTGCAGAAAGCACCATTTTCAGACAGCTTAATGTTAATTTTGTGTGTGAAATAGACCCAGAACCCTAGACGAGTGTTTTCCACTCGATAGCTTTTATGAAAAAAATGTGCGTGGCGACAAGACAATTAGTTTGATATATAAGACTCAGATTTATAAGTCACCTTTTAATATTTTTTTGTCAAAATGTGCTCTGAATCAATTAGGAGAAACGTGGTAAAGTTTTTTGTATTTTTTTTCATGATTTTGTTAAAAAAATAATAACGTATAGATTCTTTCCACATGGATCTCGCCTTGTGGCGCAGCTGTCCGCTATCAACTAGCCTCCAGTCACTCGTCATCATATATTTAAAAATTTTAAATACTACTGGGTCTAATCGGACCCATCTCCGGTGGGCATAAGTAAAATTCTTGTGGTTTATCTCAAAATTCGACCAAATGCAGATTCGCAACTTTGGCATTAGCCCGATGATATTATAGTATTATACTAAGCATCATTATTTATGTTACAGGTTATGGTTTTTATTATATTTACCAAGTAGTGATATTTAAAAAAAATTACAGCCATTTGATGCAATATTTTTTTAAATATTGCGGTGGCCAAAAATCTTTTTTTAACCGCCATACAAAGTCGACTACCAAAGATGAACATTAGCATTAATAAAAATAAAATAATGACTAAGACAAAGGAAGGAAAATTATTAATCATCATTTCCCTATTCCCGCCCAGTGGTGCATGGGGCACTGCATTTGATTCATTAAAGAAAGATCAGTCTCACACTTTGGATTCTTTCCTAAGAACATTGAAATTATTACCTTTTAAAATACATGTTCCATCTAAGTTTGTTGCAACACAGAAGGAAAACATTTTTGCAAAAGTAATATGAAAGTCTGGGCATTTACTGGGCTTATGGCTATTGGCTGGTTTAAGTGGATGTTTAAACATCCACACTTCCTCAACTCTTCCAGGAAGTAAATCCAGCCTGTTTTTCCTTTCATCATTCACATTTCTTTCAATCCATCAGCGATTAAAATCTTCTTGGGTTATCCCTAATTAGACTACACAGTTTTTATCAGGTCATGTTAAATTTAATGAAAAATCATTTGTGTTTAATATTGCTGATTCTTCTTCGTGTTGCTGCGGATATCCTAATAAATCCTCTGAACACATCGTGTGGTCTTGTCCTCTTCCTCCCTCTCTGTGATTTTTGAATGGAGCTTCTAGCTTACTATCTTTGGCTTTGTTATAGGTCCTGTCGAACATACAGATCTGGAGGCTTCCGAAAATAATTTCAAGGCTTTTTCAAAGTTTCGTGATCATTTCGGCGAATTGATCATGTCCAATCAATTTAATCCCAGCCAGCGAAGAATTCTCTTCCTTCTTTTCTTCAACCTAATGAAGTAGTGCTTTTGAATAATCTTCTTCCAGCACAAAAAATCCAAGACTAATTGATCCCAGAAAACGCATTCGAGCAGCTTTTTTCGTTTGGCAATTAGCAATTTTTCCTTGTATGTGGGCACCGTCAAGGAAACTTAAGTCCTCAAATGCGGTGTGTGGAATGTGGTAAGCAAAACTGTGTATCACCTGCCACTATTCCCATTCTTTCAAATGGGGGCCATTGCCGTACAAGCTCCTGACGTCACTGCAATCTATTGTGACGTGTGCCCGTAAATTTATTTTTGCCTCCAAGCCCAGGTTTTTAAGAAGCTAGGGTACCGAACAAAAAGCGAGTGCATTCATATTTATTCGTAAATTCCCTCCTCTAAGACGTCTTCTCCAAGAAGTCTTTTAAGTATTAGGCTTTTTAAAGCCAAATTTAAATTAATTTATTTTACCAAAATAACATTACAAATAATAAAATATTTAAGGTGTTATTTTGGGACAAAATGTCAAACCAGGACCCTTGAGAAATAGTTCGACATTATTAAGATAATAATACTCTTCAATAGCAAGAGTTTTTGCCCCTTAAACATAGTTTCACTGGTGTGAAAGATGTTAATCTCCAAAATGATAATGTTCAGCTGCCTGACTGCTCTTTCGATCGGCTATAAGGTAAGGAGCGAGCGCATATCTTCTTCAGGTTCAACCAATGGTCCACTGAAGATGTGGATTGTTTTATAATACAAAGCATCAAATTTAACATGTGCAAAGGTGTTCCATCGTTTGCTCTGTAGAACCTTGTATATCTAAAAGTTTCAGTAAGATTAATTCTAGCAAGGTTCTAAGAGTATTCCATCTGCAATACCCTGGAGGGCCCAAGTCACTTGGTTTTAGCTAAGTTTCATTAGGTAGAAACCAAACCTTTGCAAGTACTGCTCCAGTAGAGTTCTTTCGCATAGTGCTAACTAGGTGCTTTTTGCCACAGCATTATGCTCTGTTTCCGGAACCGGGGCCGGGCCCACAACCTAAGTTAATTCAAAGGAGCACATTTAGGCAATCCACAGTAGGGCTCTGGGCGTATTTGGGCTGTCTCAGCTCCCAACCTCTCCAATTCATCATTCACCTTGAAACCGTTATGTTTGAGTGTCTGGGTACCCAAATCCAACTCAACACATTTTGCCTATGGCATACACTTTACATTCACATCTTTAGAATGTTTCAAAGTGCTATTCATCTTCGAAACCATAAGTAATTTTATTTGTTGATATTTTACAGAAAATAGAGCTTTTGACCCTTTGTAGAAAATGAATAATTTCTTCGTCTCTGTTGAGATCTGTTTATCTATATATAACCATGAAAAGATTGAGAATTCAGTTATATTCTATTCATAGTGTGGTCAGCTCGTTTGCCTTCCACTCAAGAGGTTTCAGGTTCGATTTCTGACATGTTTGACAGGTAATATTTATTTAAAAAGGTTTTTCTCAGCAAACCCTCAGCGTAAAACTGATCATCTTACCTTCAAATAAAATAAATGATCAAGATACACTGCGATTGGTGTACCAATGCAGTGCCCTATGCAATATCGGGTGTGGATAGTGGATGCTGACGATGATGATTCTATTCCCATAGAAGATGAGTTAGAGCCAAATAACCTCTCGACGTCACTGCAACATGTGTGGATCTATTATGACATAATCCAGTATTTGTCGCCAAATATTTCATTTGCTGTATTCAGAATGTTGTTGAATGGTGATGGTTATGATGTTTCTTTATTATTGTATTTTCTGTTTTTGTCTGTTTGTTGTCAATAAAATTGTGTTAAGAGTTGTTTGACAATGATCTCGCCAGGTGGCACCAACAGAGCACACTGGGAAGATGTCACCGACAGCACTCCACTTACCTTTGTAAACGACTGCGTGTCGTTCACGACGACCGTGTCGGCGAGGTACTGGCTCATGGACTGCAGGAATGTCAGCGAAGCCACTAAGATGGCCACCGAACTATACAGGTGAGAAAAACAACTTTTTAAGACTGCGTGTCAAAAGGGTATTATCATACACTCGGGAGGAATATTGGATTTAACCTACTCTACAAATAAAAGATTTTTTAAAAATTCTCCTAGTGTTTATATAAACCCTTATAATGAACATTTTAACTCGTTATTTTCGTTTAAAAAATAAAGTCTTTCGAAAACGATCGTTTCGTAAGTTGGTAATAAATTTTGTCACAGAAGTTCACGAGTAATGCATTCATTTTAATGTTGGTAATGCCACAGGCCTCATATAGAAATATAAGGAGAGGTGTCTATGCATATTATCTTAAGCCCACCCTTACCCACTCCAGTTCCAGGCACTGACAGATGAAAGTGAAAACGGATTACATCTTACATCTCGAATTTCTTTTATTATTTTATGGTTTTCAACCTCTTCTAAATATTAATTTATAATGATAATGATAAATTGAATTAGCAATTTATCATGAAAATCATAAATTACAATTCGTCACGTTTGATAAGTGACAGGACACCGTAAATGTAAACAAACGACACATAGAAAAAGGAAGCTATCTACAATACTCTATAAAAGCCATAGACATTGATGAAAAAAAATCCGATGACGTCACTAGACATCTGAAGACGTCATACTTGATGACGTCACGAAAAGTTTGTTTTTTGCACCATTTAAATTACTAGAATTTAATCCTTTATATCCCCCTTATTTCTTAACAGATTTTAATAAGAATAGTACCGATTGGATTGTGAGTTTTCAGATTAATTTAACAGATAATAAAAAAAAATCCATGATAATTGCCCATTAAAATGACTGAATGTCATTTACATTTACAATTACATGTCATTTATAATGACTTTGTCACAATGATTGCGTTTCATTTACAATAAGTGCATATGATTTACAGTCATTGCGTTTCATTATCTACATCACTTAACAATGACTGAATGCCATTTACATTATTTTTTTAATATTTTCCATAAGGCAATTCAATACGATATTGATTTTTTCATAAGATATTTGAAATTAAATTACCAATTTTAATGGTCAAAATAACCTCGTCACCAATGTCACCTCTGGTGTTGAGGTCAGCGCGTTTGCCTACCATACAAGAGGTCTCGGGATTGATTCCCGTCATGGTTGACATGGAGTATTTAATTAAAAAGGTATTTTTACACTAGAATATTTCATAGTCCATTGATTGGCATTTGAAGTATAAGACTAATCGTCTTACCTTCATGTAACAAAAAATATTAAGATACACTAAGATTGGTGTACCAATGCAGTGCCCTATGCAATATTAGGTGCGGAAAGGGAGTAATGATGATGATGATGATATATCTTTAAAAATATCCCAAAGTATTATTTACAATAATTAAGTGTCATTTACAATGACTGTATGTCATTTATAAAATAAAATAACATTGTAAGCAGGCTATAGTCCTTAAAATATAGCTTGATTAGAATGACAGTTGTCAGCAAAAGTGACGACATAACTTTGTAGTAACGTCTAAGGAGTGATTTATATTGACACACGATAAATCATTAATATCTGGCATGTTAATTTATTTTTTTAATACAATGCTTGACATATAAATCAACATAAATATATAAAATCAGCTTTAAACTCAAAAAAACGAAAATAAACCTTATTATTAACGACGTTCTTACAAGGTTATATCATTTTGCAAAAACCTTAAAGATGGTACAAATTGATCAATGTAATTTGATCGAATAAAAAAATACTTCGTTTGATAATGTTCACTAAAAAAGCATAAATATCTTATTTTTTGGTAAATAATTGTATTCAACACACAAAAGGCTTGTTTTTGCGCTTTTATATCAATTTTCGGAAACAGAATTTCATGTTTGCATGAAAAAACTGACACACAAAAAACCATTCATATTTGGTATGTCAATTTATTTTTTTAATACAATGCTTGACATATAAATCAACATAAATATCTAAAATCAGCTTTAAAACGAAAAAAACCATAATAAACCTAATTAATAACGACGTTCTTACAAGATTGCATCATTTTGCAAAAACTTTAGAGGTGGGACAAATTGATCAATGTAAATTGATAGAAAAAAAATAATAATTTGATGTTGTTCATGAAAAAAGTATAAATGTCTTTTTTTTGGTGAATAATTGTCTTAAACACACTATTATAGGCTTGTTTTTACGTTTTTATATCAATTTTTAGAAACAGATTTTCATGTTTGCATGAAAAAACTGATAAAATCGATTTGATCGGTACATGAAAAGTGATCAGTAATTTCCATCACTATATATAATTTTGGTAGCCGTCATTTAATCAAGCTATATTTTAAGGACTTAAGTTCATAACCATAGATAAAACACATCGTATCTATAGTTACACATAAATAAATATGAACTAAGAAACCGTGTTTATCTCTTTCACACATGTGTACTGTAATTTTATATTTTTAAAATTATTGATGGCAAAGCAATACTTTATCTATCTTAAATGTACATAGTATAGAAAAACGAGTCTATTTATTTTACCCCAGTGTTTATGGTAAAGATGTTTTCTTATTTTTTAACAACATTTTTTTTTTGCAGAGAGGCAATTCATGTGCCATTTATGGCACGCTTCATGGTGTACGCAAAGCGGACAGAACACCTGCAGGCTCAGCTGCGCGTATTCTGCATCACCGACGACCGGGAAGAGAAGACCCTGGAACGGATGGAGAGGTTCTCCCAAGTTGCCAAGAGCAAAGATGTGGAGGTACGGAAAAGTTTTTGATTGCGTTCATGAATTAAAACATGCAACTGACAAAGGAAGGATGAAACCAAAGTAAACGGAATAAAAGATTTGCGATTATTATAATTTACCCAAATATTTCAATTTGGTGGCTTCAACGAGTTCACTATTAGAAACTGGAAATCAAGTTGGAGTAAAGTGGAATTCGAACCTCGGACCTCTGACCCGTGAGTCCGCAACACTAGCCACGGGACCGCAACCCGATTCCTATATAACTTATTTATGCTCAACAATATTTTGAGTTTGTCCAAATTTTTGTAGACAAGGACTGGATTCAACTCCCTGGGGAGCTGTTTATATTAACATATTACAACAGAGATGAAGAATATTTAAGATAAGGTGATATAGAAGTCTAGGCCATAAGTTCCCTCCCCAGGGAGTTGAATCCAGTCCTCGTCTACTAAAATTTGAACAAACTCAAAATATTGTTGATAAATCCACCTGGTCCATGAAGAAGTATAGAAATTGAAAAAATATTTTTTTCAGGCGTTGCCTAGAATGTAATTTAGTAATTTAAGTCAAGATTGAAATGTCACTATCTAAATATTTAAATTGTTCCTTTATCCTTCTTCTTTCCTTCCCATCCCCTCTCCTCTCTTCATAGTATAGTGTTTTTTTTATATATATATATTTATTTTTGTAAATCTTTTCTTTTAATTTTTGTATAAAATTGTAAGATTCCATATGTCCATGTATTTATACTTTTTTCAAACTGAACGGTTTGGGTAGGTAGGAAGAAATTGCCTTAAGGCAATATGCCCGCCCTTATATGTATATTTATTGTATATGTATATAAAGTGTCAAATAAAAATAAATAAATATGTAGGTGAAATAATTTAATTAGATGAATCAAAATTGCAAAAAAATTCAAAATTGCCATTTTTACGAGCTTGCCAATTTGAATGTGGTTTACTTTTGTTTCCATTGGAATTCCAAAAAGAAATATTTTTGGTTTTTATTCGTTATTCATTATTTTCATTATTCCATGTGCATTCTCTAGTTGGAGCATATAATGTCCACAAAGATCTTCCAAGCATCTCAGTCGGCTGCCAGCTCTTGTGCATCATCCTCCCAAGTCAGGTTCGCGTCCCATAGTTCTGACACGAACTGCCGACGAAGAGTCAGCAGTGACGTCCAGGACGTCGAGAACCTGATGCCGTGAAGAGTAGGCAAGCGTGGTAAAGGCTCGCAAAAGGCATCCGCAGCACATGGCTAAGCCAATCGTTTTCCGTTTACGTTTTTGTTTTTAAGCCGTGTTATAATTCTTTCAAAATCAGATTGTCATTTGTTTCAGAGCATTTTTTATTGGTCAGATATTTTCTTTTCTTTATTATAATTAAGAGACTCCAAATAATACAAAACAAAGCGATGAGGATAATATTAAGATGTGGGAGACGAACAAATGTTAAGAAAATGATTCAACTTCTAGATATCATGACAATTGATCAAAGAATCAAATTCGATGTTGCCAATGAAATAAACAAAATTATTAAAGGAATAGTTCCGAGATATTTTCAAAATAAACTAAAAAAAAATGAGTTCTTTCATAGAAACTATGCAAAAAGAGGATCTAAAAATATAAGACTGGAAAAGAAATCAAAAGCAATGTCCCAGAACTGCCGCATGTACAAGGGAATACAACTATTTGAAGAAATGCCAGAAAGCATAAAAAATGAAATTAATGTAAATATATTTAAAATTAAATGTAAAAAGTATATATGTGAAAAATATTAGGTAGTATAAAGTGTAAATTGAGAATATAATTAATGAAAATGTACTTATGAAACAGTTAATATTATAAATTAGGATATTAAGTGTATAATAGTGATAAATAATGTTAGAATAAGTATAGATGTAAATATTGTGTTGTAAATATATGTTAAATAAATAAATAAATAAATAAATAAATAAATAAATAAATAAATAAATAAATAAATAAATAAATAAATAAATAAATAAATAAATAAATAAATAAATAAATAAATAAATAAATAAATAAATAAATAAATAAATAAATAAATAAATAAATAAATAAATAAATAAATAAATAAATAAATAAATAAATAAATAAATAAATAAATAAATAAATAAATAAATAAATAAATAATTGGAGCGTCAGTGCAGTGACCTATGCACCACTGAGTGTGGAAAGAGAAATGAAGACGACATTTTAATGATCACCCGGGTTAAAAAAGTCGCAATGTTCATATAATTTTGTGTTTTTATTTGTTTTTTTAGTGTGTTTTTTATTTGTTTTAGGTACACGAAGGCAAACCAGTGTACCTCGAATTCGGAGGGAATTTTTCACCCGTCGCCAAGTCGGGAGAGCAGCCGAAGATAGAGTTCAGGGCCTTCCGGGAGAGCCGCCTTCAGCTCAGCGCCATGCTCCGCGCAGAGCACGCTGATGCTGTGGCCCGCTGTCAGTTCATGAGGGAACCTCGCAGGCCCAAGGGCGAACCCGCCCAGCCACCTGTGAGTGCATAATTCTCCCTGTGTTTCGACTTCCACATTTATTCATTTTTTCCATCAGTTGATATGAGGCGGTCAGCGCAGAAATGATGTTACCCACAAATAGGTAGGTATAAATTAACCATAATTGAAAGGGTCAATAACCATGTGTTTTATAATCTAAAGTCTGTTCATTATTACAAGAGTTTTCCAAATAAACAAACCAGCCGCGTGATATCCGACGGAGAATATTCTATTTCACACATATCATATTAATATAAACGGTACGGAAAAATTGTAGTGGGTTGACATTTATTAGGTTCGTTTGTATCCATTCAATTATTTTTTGTTTATTAAAAAAAACAACAGCAAAACAGACAAAATATAAACATTATAAGATAAACAATAATTGATAATATTTTTTTTATTTTTTTTAAACGCCTCGATTAATATACGTACTTAAAAAAAAAGTTTTAAAAAAATATGAATGTCCTTAAAATTTACCCAAATATTTCAATTTTCAACGAGTTGTAAATAACTCACTATTAGAAAATGAAAATCAATTTGGAGGAGAGTGGAGTTCGAATCTCGGACCTCTAATCCGTGAGTCCGCAACACTAGCCACGGGACCGCAACCCGATTAAAATAATACAGTAAAACTTAAGAAAATAGATTTTAATGATAATTTTATCAAAATCATTTTTTAAATTTAGGGTGTACTCTCAGATAAAAATCCTGCAAAAGGAAATCGACCGGAGATTAGTTGGTCTCATGAGGTACTAGTTATTGCGTTTGCCAGGCATTAAATACATAAATAATGGTAAAACGATAAATATCGATCCATTGTATTGTATTAACATATTACAACAGAGATGAAGAACATTTAAGAAAAGGCAATATAGAAGTCTAGGCATCTACAGGGCTTATGACCTGTCAATGGCCTGTTTAAGTGGCCACTTTACACACTGTGTAACATTCACCATTCTGCCTATATTTGAACATCTTTATTCCTTCAATTCTTTCATCTGTTGATTTGCCTTTTCTTAAATGTTCTTCATCTCTGTTGTAATATGTTAATATAAACGGCTCCCCAGGAAGTTGAATCCAGTCCTTGTCTACAAAAATTTGGAAAAACTCAAAATATTGTTCATTGTATTGTATTTTATCATGCCGTGGTGTGAAATGAGCCAATCATGCGACATCACGCAGCGGTCTCGTGGTTTGCACGTGCACAGCGGTCCAGTCTCCGTGAATGTATGGTAGCAGTAACTGCTACTTTTCTTCATCCATTAATAAATTGCATTCGGACAGCAGGTCATACAATGTGCCATTCCCTTATGGTACTAAAAGTATTATTTATTTAAAACGGCGTTCTTACATTAGAATATATCATAGTCGCTGGACCCGGCATCTGAAGCCTAATTGATCAATTCATCACCTTCATTTTACAAAATATGACTAGGGTACGGTGAGGTTGGTGTATCGACACAGTGCCCTGTGCGCCATTGGAAGTGGCCTCGGCCATTTTAGAGAGTATTTTTTTTTATGTTCCTGATGGTTATCTCCGACAGCGTCAGCACAGACTGTTTTACCTCTCGGCTTCCAGAACCAACCTGCCTCTGGTTATGCCGATTGGAAGAGCGATAAGCAGCTGAACATTATTAATTTGAAGATCGATATCTTTCACACCAGTGAAACTATATTTAAAAGACAAATACTCTTACTATTGGAGAGTATTATATCTTAATGTTGTCGAATGATTGCTCAAGGGTTCCTGGTTCAATCTGTTGTTCTAATTTATTAAAAAAATGGTTTCATAGTAATTTATTATCACTAAACAGTGAAAAAACTTTCTTTCTACCCTTATCCATTAACCAATTTGACCTCCCAGTAAATTTCAATATCACGATCCATAATCAAAATGACAATATTAATCATTCTTGCCCCCAATTATGCTCGACAATTAAAAAAGCGGATAATATTAAGTACCTAGGCATTATAATTGATAGTAATTTGAAGTGGAAAGTACAAATAGCCACTATGGTCAAAAGAATTAGGAAACTTATTGATGTATTCATTAGACTAAGAAATATTTTATCTCTAAAACTTATAAAAACAGTCTATTATGCTTTAATACAGTCAATTCTGCAGTATGGAATTATAGGCTGGGGAGGAGCTTATAGGACAAACTTAAAATCACTCTCTATTATTCAAATAAAGATTGCAAAAATAATTCTTAAAAAGCCCAGAACTCACTCATCAAAACTAGTATTTGAAGAACTTAATATACCAACAATTGAATATTTTTTTAATAAAGCCTCTATCTTACAAACTTTTAAAGAAAAAACAATTGAAGTGCAAAATTCAAGTAACTCTAGATTTTCAAATAATTAAATTTTGCACAGATGTAAAACAACAGCAGCGTTAAACCATTATACGTACATAGGTAAAAAAAACTTTAATAAACTTCCGGTAAACTTAAAATCTATAAAAAATTAAAAAACATTTAAGACTCACCCCTTCCTAGACTCCATACCAAAGAATGTTTATTTTTTAATTTTAATTTACTTTGTTTTAATTTACTTTGTTAATAAAAAAAATAAAAAAATGTGAAACGAACTCCCTCTCTGTTTACACAAGTATCTACTTATTAGAGAGGTAGAAACGTTATGTATAAGATGTTCTGTATATTTACCTATTTTGTATTTCAAAAATGTATTTTGTAAAAAAAAAATTATTCAATAAAAAAAAATTAAAAAAAATAGATTGCCCAAAATTACTATTGCTGGTGAACTTTCGTGTACCCACAAGGACCACCAGAGTCCGACACATGTTCCAGTGTGAGTACAATAGGACAAACTTTAGCCACCACTCTCCCCTCCCCTAGTGAGCATCCACAGAACAGCTAATATTATGCTGAGATGTTGGACTTGCTCCACACCACTCCTGAGCCTCGATTATGATGGGAAGATAAAGATGTCATCCTTTACCTTGATGGTATAGTTGAAGTGAAATTCCCTCTAGTGATTATAAATATATACTACCGACCCCCCATCTTCAAGTTTTGGGTAGATATATCGATATGAATCAAGGGGAAGCGTACGTCACGGTACACATATCTACGCTCTAAAATGACATAGCTTTAGTTTGACGTCACGTCATAATTGAAGATAAAAGTCTCCCGACCGACTATAAAGGTACACTACCGATACCCCCCCACCATCAAATTTTGATGTAAGTTCCTCGTTTTATACCGACGCGTCTAGAACCCCTTGTTACGTTTATCTACGCATTAAAAGTGTCAAAAATTTTGCTCCACCTAGCAATTTTTTCTTTAATTATGATTTATTAAATTTTTTAATCGTTTTGAGGTTGGCATTTTTTTTCTTTTTTGCTTGAATTGGGATTTATTGGAGTTTATAATCGCTTTGAAGTGAGCCTTTTTTTATCACAGAAGCTTATTTAAAATATAAATGAGAATTATTTTTAATGTTAATGACGTAAGGAACGCGGACTAATTGTTTGCGGTCATTCCATTGGCCTGTTTCGATCATATGATGTCGATATGACAAGTAGGTAGAACATACCGAGGTAAGATACAGATAGTACAGAGATTAAGTATACCGTCTCGATATATGCAGATGAAGATGGCGTTCATAATCGAGGCACTGCTGCTATTAAATTAGTTATCCTATCTATGGAATGGTCATCCCCTCAATTCTCCTAGTTTTAATGTGTTTGTCTACTCATCTTCACTTCACTTTATTTCATTTTTATTTTTTTAGAATTAATTACAAATTTAGTGTTATAGTTAGTATTTCATTTAATGTTATTTTCTATAATGCTTTATGTACTTTTAACTGGATATTGTAAGAGGCCTCTGGGCGATTATTAAATAAATAAATATAACGCCGTAAATATTTTGGTATTTGTAAAGTTATTTTGGTAAAATAAATGAATTTGAATTTAAATGATATTGTGGAATCGGAGTTATAATGCAGCGCCATATGCACCAATGATTGTTGATAGGGAAATGACATAATGGTGATGATGATTCGTATTTTTAAAAGCAAATAAATAAAACAACTAGTCGAATCCGATGGTTTGTTTGTCATTTGCAGATCTGCGTGCTGAACATTGTCTTGCCGGAGGAAGTGATTCCGATGGAATTAAACCTGCCGCTTTACATCGCTAAGTCCAGGGTAGAGGACGAAGAGGAGCTGGTTCAAATCAAGGCGCACTTTGTTCCCGACGATGTGGAATTCAAGTGGCCAGATAGACTCAGCGATTCGAGGTAACGCTTACTTGAACAAAATTATACAAAACAAACCATTACGCAACATCACTAAACGGGTAGGCAAATAGCAGTGGCGAATGGTGATTTTATTTACAGGTAAGCTATAAAAAAATATCATATATTTGTACCTACATAGGAGGTACATAATATAATGTAAGTAATATATGCTATAAATTGATATTTTTCTGTGGTTCTGTGTGATACAACAACTCTCATCCATGAAATCAACTCAAACGATGTAACTTCCTGATATATTATATTATATAGATATATTATCCATTACTAAATTCATTAAAAAATAAATGAAAAATACCACTATGAATTCAGTCGATATAAGGTATTCAATTGAAATGTCAACTGGCCGAATTGTTCTAGTAATTAATAGTGCTAAAAACGGCCGCGTGGAGCGCTATATGTCCCGCAATATGACGCATGAAAGTAATTATGGTCTTATGTCAAAAGTACCATCTCAAAGAAATATAGTCCTTAAGAAAAAATGATTGAAATACTGTTTTCCAAATTAAGAATCTTCAAATAATTTGTGTAATCTGCAAGCTTAATCTTGGAGAAAAAACACGCACTGGGGTTAATACATTTAAAATATAGTATACTTATTTGCATGAAAAAATAAGATGGAATAGTCGGCTAGTTTCTTGGCTCACCGCAGGCGCTAGGCAAGCTTAATTAAAATAAATGTTAATTATATATTTGTTTTTCTGTAAATAAAGTTACAGTAAAACATTATTATAGTTAGTCAAATATAATGGTAAGCTGCGCATAATCGCTTCTATACACGGTTTGCCCATATATTTATATTTTTTTGGTTTGTTTGTATTTAATTCGAGAGTCAGTCCGCCATCTTCTTTAAATCCGGCCGTCATTGGCTTGAATCCGACAGTCCTAGCGTCACTTCCTCTTCTAGCGGTGAGTCGCGGAAGCAGGGATTTAACAGTAACGATCAGTCATGAACACACACAAAATCACCAAAAAAATCCAAATCAATTAATCTATAAAAAATCGAGTGCGATCTTGGGACCACTGCCAAAAGGAGAAAAACAAAAGTCCTTCTCCTTATATAAATTGTTTTTCAGCATTTTTTTTGTGGAATAACATTTAAGTAGTATTTAAAATTAAACATTTTGTAAATCATACCACACACAAGTTTGATACTAGAACACAACTTGTTTTAGGTATTTCGAATTCCCATCATCAGGTGTACATTTTAATGAATACAGGGGTTCTTTAAACCCTGTCACATCCGAAACCACGATGATCAGTATGAGCAAGAAGACATATTAACACATTAAAATAAATTTTTAAAACGAATAAAATTTACAAAAATAAAATATTTAAAAAAAACAAATGGTTGCTTACTTCAGCAGGAGAGAAACGAGGAGGGGGGGGGGGAGTCTAATATACCGCCAACCGCGTGGCGGCGCTCCCCTTGCTTCTCCCCTGCAGAAGTACGCAATCATTTGTTTTTTTAAATATTTTCTTTTTAAAAAATTTCTTCGTTCTTAATAAATTTTTTTAATATGCTAATATGTCTTCTTGCCCATACTGATCATCGTGGTTTCGGATGTGACAGGGTTTAAAGGACACCCTGTATATAGTTGCGGATCCACGGATCAGAGGTCCGAGGTTTAAATGCCACTCTACGTGAGTTATTTACAACTCTGAGGGAAAACATTTTGAGAAGGGAATAATGGAAGTCTAGGCATTTACAGAGCTTATGACCTGTCATCGGCTGGTTAAAGTGGCCACTTAACACACTGTAACATTCACCATTCAGCCTATGTTTAAACATCCACATTTCCTCAACTCTTCCATCTGTTGACTTTTGTGAAGTAAAAGAGCTGAAACCTTTATCATGTCGGTGAGATTCATCCGGCTGAACCAATGCACCGCACCTTCTAGGCAACGCCTGAAAACAATTTTCCAATTTTTATACGTCTTCTAAAACATCAATCTTTTTCCGCACCTAATGGTGCATTGGGCACTGGTTTGGTACCCCAATCGCGGCATATCTCGATCAATTTTGTTACATTACGGTAAGGCGATGAGTCTTACGCTTCAGTTACCAGTCCAGGGACTATGAAATATTCTAGAGTAAAACACCCTTTTCAATAAATATTTCATATCAACCATGTCGAGAATCGAACCCAAGACCTCTTGCATGGTAGGCAAACGCGCTGACCATTACACTAGGAAGCCGATTTCTTCTTATGCCAGTTAGTTAATTCATAACTAAAAAAATTAAAATAAATTAAATATAACTAAAAATTAAATAACTCCCTAGGGAGGAAATCCAGCCTGTCTGCAAACATTTGGAGATACTCAAAGCATTGTTGTTTTTAGAACTCGTTAAAAATGGCCCCAAAATTTAAATATTTGGGTAAATTATATTAGTGTAAATATTTCTTTAAAAAAATACACCGCAAGACAAAAAAAATTACGAGTTTACCTGCTACCGCGCCCCTTGACTTTACTGAACCCTTTTTCTAAGAAATCCTTTATCGATACCTCTTTCTTTTGTTTAATAAATTAAGGACACTATGTGTCACCTTTCTACAATATTTACATTTTAAAATGTCTCAACAGTCTTGTTTTACCCGCGTTTGAGTGAACATAACACAACAATCATGGAAAGTGCAAAGCAAATGTCGATTGCGATAAAATCCAAAATAATCACATTGTCGCAAGAAAACATATCTAATTGTGAAATATCTCGTCGAGTTGGGTATTCAGAAGGTGCAGTGAGGTTTTTATTAAAAAAAAATCCAAGAAACTGGATCCATAGAACGGAAAAAAGGAAGCGGACGGGGGCGCGTGACATCTGCCCGAGATGATCGCTTAATAAAAAAAATTGTTATGCGCGATCGATTTTTAACGGCACCTGAAATACGCAGAGGTGCAGTCTACCAGCACATCAACATTTTTAGTAAAAACAGTGTCCAGGCGGCTGTTGGAGCATGGTTTCCAAGCACGGAGTCCCGCAAAGAAACCATTACTCACGGACAAAATGAAGAAGGCTAGACTGGATTGGGCGAAAGAGCACCAGAATTGGACCTTGGAGGATTGGCAAAATGTTGTTTTCTTTGATGAATCAAAATTCAACCTTTTTGGTCCAGACGGCAGAAAGATAGTTCGACGAAAACGTGGGGAAAGATATCATCCGTCGTGCGTCACTCGAACCGTTAAACATTCACCCTACGTGATGATTTGGGGGTGCATGACAGCATACGGTTTAGGACCTCTAAATTTTGTACAGGGTACGATGAATGCCATTCAGTACAAAAAAGTGTTAAAAAAACATATTATTCCAACAATCGAGGACATTACGCAGTATACCGCGGACCCAATTTTTCAGGACGATTCTGCGCCGTGCCATAGAGCCCGCACTGTGAGTACAAATATATATATTTTTAAATGCATTTTGTGACCACATGATAAATAATTTATTGTTTTTTTATAGATCAATGAATTCAAGGAGAAAATTGGCTTAAAATCGTTGACGTGGCCCGGGAATAGCCCTGATTTGAACCCGATAGAAAATTTATGGGCGATTATGAAAAAAAAAGTCGGGAAAAAAAAATCAAAAAACATTGAGGAATTAAAAAAAAACTTAATTCAAGTTTGGGAAGAAGAAATAACATCAGAAATTTTAGATTCGCTTTACGCTTCTCTAAATAATAGAATTTTACATGTTATAAAAAATAAAGGTGAATTCACTAAGTACTAAATATTTTTAAATGTTATAAATATGTTTAAATGTAAAATACTTTAATTTAAAATAAAGCGATAAGAACCTACTTCTTAAATATGAATTAAAAAATAACATGTCTTTTATTATTCCATCACAAACACTCGACCATAAATGAACCGTTATGGGTCTCTAAGGTTCGGGTAATCTGATACCTGATATATAATGGCAATTTCTAAGTACAATTCATGATTAAGATTTTTTTATTTTAACCTTGAAATAACGAGTAGTCATCACATATGTCAAACAATATAAAAAAAACTAATTAAATATCAAGAATAATTCATTATATGTCAATTTTAGTTTTTTTTGAGAACTCGTAAATTTATTTGTCTTGCGGTGTATATAAAAAATCCAGTTATTATACAGCTTAGTACTGAGAGTTGTATGGAAAGGGTAAGGGACGGTGAGGTGGAGTGAGTAAGGAAGGGTGAGTTTACATATTTGTCGGGAATTTCAAAATACAATTGTATTAATTAAAGTTTTATCAGATTTTTTTTGTTTTGGATATCTATATTTTATTACTTTTAGAGTTATTTATTATTATGCCTTAATTTGTAACAGAATGAAAAAGTTTAATTTTATACAAATTAAAAAAATGATTAGGTGAACTCAGAGAAATTATTATTAGAAAGTCCGCGGCATTGTCGTCACCTCTAATTTTTCAACACCTTGTATTCCGGAGCCGTGTAAACACGTGATTATATAAACCATGCGCTGTGTCCCGGCCCCGTGTTTTCACGTGGTTTACCAGCTGTCTAAAAAAATGCATTATTTGACATTTAGTGATTATATAAATAAAGGTTAAGTATTCAAAAGGTTATAAATTAATTTGTATAAATTTCTTAATATTGTTCTTTATTTACTATTTTGTTTTCTCATGTATCTCTATAATAATGTATGAACTTATATGTATATATATGTATGTGTGTATGTTTTCATATGTAAATTTATTAAATATTTTTCTATGTACCCTATACCTACATATGTTGGTATATTTCCTTATTTTTACTTATTATTGTATTTTTTAGTTTTTCTTATGTTATCTTTAATTTTAACTAAATTTACACACTTATGTTTCACTGCTGCACTTGAATGTAATTTCTAATCTATGTAAAAGCCCGTAGGGCGTGTAAATTAATAAATAAATAAAAAAAATGAAAAAAATCACACTCACGAAAAATAAAATACTTAAACTTATTAAAATAGCATTATATCAACTCATTAGTTAACCCGAAAATTTTTTGATAAGTATCCTTAAGATAAAAATAACTTCATTTAATTTACTTTCATATAATTTTGAATTATCTATCTTGGTAAAACCTCTGTTTTGTATAAATACATTGAACTCCTTAATAAAGATACCAGTCTCGAAGATGTCGCGAAAGCGATGAAACCGTCACTGGATATTCCAAATTTGTGGATTAAAGTATCACTTGTCTTTTATTTATATAATACATTTAGTGACTTCTATTAGTACTTTTTCGCTGCTGGTAAACCACATTAAAAAAACACGGGACCGGGACACAACGCGTGGTTATTGTAATCACGTGTTTACGCGGCCCGGGATACAAAGCACAAAAAAAAGTGAGATCCGTTTATGCGCGAACATTGCAATGTGGTTCTCCATGAAGGCCAATGTTGGCATAATTATCATACAAAAATGGCTTATTAAATTGTTTGAAATAAACAAAGAAGTTTCAATTGATTTAACTCGGTATTTTTATGATTATGACACTTTTAAAAAACCCTTCACAAAGCATGAAATTTCACAAAAATGGGCCGGGCACAGGGTAAATTCTCTGTGTATTCGGCCGGTACTCAATGGGCCTTACTTATAAATCGGGCATAAAGTTAAGCTTGGGAATAGTGGTAGAATAATGATGGCATTGCAAAAAGTATTACTTTTACTTAAACCTCGCGTAGAGTCAAACTCGGTTTAAATCTGGAATAGCGACCATAGAAACTTATACCTGCATATTATGTGGTATAACGCTGGAATAAGCACGCGATCTGTCAAGCGTCATATTTTTCGGTAATCAAAATGGATAGTTTTTTTTTCAATTTTAAACAATTTCGAAGCCCTGCGACCTTCTCAATGCGATTCAAGTGATTTTTAATTATTTGTTTAAATTTTATCTAAAATGTTATATGTTTGTATGTGTTTTAATTAATTGTGATAAAAAAAAAAACACGAATAAACTATAGGATTCGTTTTTAACTTCTCCTCTTCTTCCTAATTTTGATTTCATTTTCTAACGGTTTTCTCCATATTCTTGATTACACTGACAGTAGTCTCGATTTGACTTGACGTTTGTTTGTGTTGTTATAAAAGTTACTGCGCACGCGCACATATCAGTGTTGACTGTTTAAAAAATTAAGCATGAATTTACCTGTGAATTGTTTTTCTAGGTAATAAATATTTTTATAAGTAAGCTTTTTTTTATATCGGTTATAAATAGTTAAACCGAGTATGGTTCTTTCTTAATATAAACCTGGTATAAGGAAATCTAATAAATAAGACCTAAGTGTTCTCTCGGGGTCCTTGTTCTCTACATTAATTTCTGAACTTACGCCTTTTAACTCAACGAATATTTCAAGTCGAAAGTACACAACTTTCTTTGATAATATTTCCAGAAACCTTGTTTTACAATACCAAGACTATCAAAAGCGAAAATGTCACATTTGTTTATTCATAAATTATTTTATTCAGGTACCTTTATTCATTTTATTTACCTTTATTACGTGGGATCATAATATTATGCTATTTTCAGGATCACGGCGATGTGTAACCTCCTGGGGATGGACTGGGTGCCCTTGGCGTACGAGCTGGGAGTGTCCACAGCCACAGTGGCCAGCGTCAGGGAGCGCGGGGCCAACGGGGCGCAGCAGGCCGCCCTCATGCTGAGGATATGGAGGGAGCAGGGAGGGCACAAAGCTCAGGGTGAGGGACATCAACCATTTTTCCTGGCAATTTTTGTCTGTGTTTTTCTTTCTCCAAAAAAGCATTCAAATAAAAAAATAGTTCAGAGATATTTATTAAAATATTGTTTTTGAACTGGTCGACCAAAATGGAATGGACAACTAGGCTTGGCAATTCATTCCAGTATGAAACTACCCTGATGGAAAGAAGGTTTTTCTTAGGATTGAGGTGAAATTGGGGTCGATAAAGCTTGCAGTTACTACCCCTTAAATTGACGTTGGGATTAAATTAGTACATTTCGTGCAGGGGGCAGTCATAGTAATAATTTATTATCTTATAACTTTCTATCAAGTCCCCTCGTCTGAAAAAGTATGCCTTATTGATTTCAATCCACCATGATAAGGGATCCTATTGAGTAATTTAGGGTATCTCTAGCATCAGGGGTTAGTTACATAATTTTTAGCCAGAGCGTATTTCGTACATCTGTTTTGCTGGATCCTTTGTTCATTGGATTTGTTTAAAAGTCATGTATTCTTGAATTCCCAGATAATTCTCTGGAGCTCGCCCTGTGTCGTATCGGGCGTGAGGATGTTTTGCTCCCGCAGAGTACTGTGGATGTGGAGAGAAGAATTCAGAGAAACATCTACCAAGAGAGACAGTCTTCTGAAGAAATTGTAGGATACAAAAGTCCAGACTCAGGTAAATAAAACACGAATACGTATTTTCACATAGACATAATTGTTTTAGCCCGAGAAACTTACTTCTCCTGGGGTGATATTCCAAACGCTCTAGCAATCGTAGAAAAGGCTGTTATCTCGCGTATTAAAATAAAAAATACGCAAGATAAAAGTGTTTTCTAGGGTCACGAGAGCAGTTCAGAATAACACCGCTGGTCGAGTAAGCAGAAAAAAAATTGTTAGTGGATTTTACCAGACGATTGGGGATTATAGATTGACTGGGTACACAATAAAAATGTCAATGGTAGGTACTCTAAACAGGTTGAAATCTTTATAGTTTTAATTTACTTTGTACGAAATGGTGACTTAAACCAGCCAATGACATTGTAGCAAGACCTGTCAATGCCCAGGCAACCATATTTTTATGCTTAAAAACCTCCTTAGAGCATAAAATCCGGTACTCATCTTCACATATTTGGATATTCTTATTCTAATTGATGGAGGTCAGTGCTAAATAAGGTCTTGACATCACTGCAACTTAAGACGATCTATTATGACGGTCCCTGTAGGTTGCTTCCCTCCCTCCAAGCCAAGTTTTCAAAAAGTTCCATGCAACTTGTTGGAAAGAGTCCAAAGAGGAGCTTCATAGTTTTCGCCGAGCCTAAAACGGCTTCAATATATGGAAAGACTCCAAACTCTCGGTCTCACAACACTGCAGGAACGCGAAAAAGGGGTAACTTGATAATGAGAGCATTCACCCCTTTCCCGAAACTGTGTACCAAGACTTGATTCTTTCTTCAGTTTCACATATAAATATCATTTAAAAAAAAACTAAATAAGCGAAAATTTAATATTTCTTTACAATCAAACCACGGAAATAACAAAACAAAGAAACTTTAAAAGCTTTCATTGTACCCCTCACTGCAGTATTGTCAATTTGTGATCAGTCAAATTATACATGGTTAGCACAATCACCTTTTTCTAATTTCCCATCACAGTGAAGGAATACAGTGTTAGTTCCGAATTGAGACCGCGGCCGCACGCTCCAGATCCCGCCTCGGAAAGAAAGAAGAACGTAGTAATACAAACAAATCAAACAACGGCCCAAAACCCAAATACATATAAGAAACTTTAGAATAATTTGCTCTTTACAACATGCACTCAAGCAACAGAAGAAAAACAATACGTATCCATACTTAATCACAGAGGAACATTAAATTATCAAGACACTACTGGCAAAATCCTAACACAGATCCTAACATGATCCCTATCGAACTCAGGCGAAATTACTTCTCGTCATAATACTGAATTCCTCACAAAAACCATTATCCTAATGCCAAAAGTAGAAACAATCCTATGCAAAGACCCTAATCGTCCTAACAATCTCTCAGACCTTAGAGCAGACGAAACGGGTCCTAGAGCATAGTCAGCGCGTGGTTCTCTTGAGTGAATGATAGAGACATACAAGATACTCAACAGTCACTATAGCTGCCTAAATTTGGATCCCATGTTCAAGCTTAAAAAAGATGTTAGTCTTCGAGGCCACAGTCTCAGGCTGGCAAACGAGATTCAATCTAAATCCACGGAAGCATTTCCTACACAAAAGGGTTGCCGATGGTTGGAATAAGCTGCCACAAGAGTTGATCTCAATGTGTAGTCTCAATGGGTTCAAAAATATACTGGATTTGTTTCGGAAAACCGCCAACAGCTAACTTTCGTTAAAGGAGATTTAAAAATATCAGCTTTTAGCTACTTGGAGAGATACATTTATTTGTTGAAGTTGGAAAACAGTTTTACAACTTCAAACCGCTCTCCTAAACAATTTACCAAATGTGACTTACAGCATTTCAGCTTTAAGATACAGATATTTACTAGCATGCATTAGTAGCTTTCAAGAGACAATTTACTACTTTTCTGAAAATAGACGTCGGACATCGCACACATAACCTGCGTGGTAACTTGCTGCATAAAATAACAAAACGACTAATCAGTAAAAAGGGTCAACATATCTCGAAAGAAATTTTAAAAACTTTCAAGCTTTTCGACTTGGATTTTTAAATTATATTAAAATTACTAAATTCCAGACAAGCCATGGTCAAAATAGCTTTGTCTTCAAAGGTGTAAAAAATATAATAATCTTCCCAATGAACTAAAAACTATTAAAAATATTATATCAATAAATAAATTTAAAGTAAATCTAAAGAAATTTTTGAAAAAAAACACGTGTAAAAACTACATTAAATTTTAATTAGTATGAATGTATTATTGTTTTATGTTTTTTCTTTTTAAATCCTATGTTTTTTTTTCTTTTTATGTACTCGTATTTAAAATTATATAAACTCTTATAAATAAACAACTACAACAGTGTAAGTCACTCTCCAGCACAAGAGTTAGTCTCTTTTTTTGGAGAGTTGCAGTGATAACATTTACTAGATGTGTAAAAGTAGATATGTATAGAATTTTAAAAAGACATTACCTTTTATGAAATTTATAAATAAATAAAAAAAATAAAAAAATAACTGTCTTCCAGATTACCGGTGACAAATTACGAAGAAAGCAATAAGTCCGGAGTCAGCAAATCGAAAGCAAATACTAGAAGAAATCTTGCAAAAATTGACTTTTAAAATTTTTATTACCATTGTGGACAATACTAGAGCCTGTATTGAATAGAAGAATTATTTCATTTATAAATAATAAATTCGATGTCTGTATTTTTTTGCAGAAATCATCGAGAAGGAAAGATTGGAAAGAACGATTCTAGAACAGGAAGACTACAATAAAGCTGATGATGATTATGCCCTGGAGAGGTTGCAGAGAGAGCTGGTGGACAAGAAAGAACCCGGAATGGATGACTCCTTCGGAGGAGATGAGTCCAAATACTCTCCAGAAGAAAAGTCGTACAAAGAAGATGGGGATGACTTCCAAGAGGGTCTTAGTGAAAAGGAGTTGTCTCTTTCCCCCTCGGAAGAAAGCGAGGAAGAAGAAGGTAATACTATTTATTTTGCACTTGAAAAAAAAAGGTGTTTGGTCAAGGGTTTTAAATTTGTGGTCATTTTCAAATAATTATCTACATAGCTGTGGTAGAGCTAAGACCATCGGCTCTCTGGTTAAGATTGTCTATATCGCTATCACAGGACAAAAACCTAACCAGATTATTAGTTGTAAAAGTGTAAAAAAAAACATAATCCATTTTGATAAGAGAGCTTTGAAGTATTTCCACTTGTGGTAGGTCCTTCTTTCTTCTATTAAATATGTTTTTTTTAGGAATTAAAAAGAGCGTTGCGGAAAGGAAACTCCAAATCACAAGAAAGCTTAGCTCAGCCAAAATCCCCGCCTCCAAACAAAAGAAAGAGTTGAAGGAAGAAATTATTCAAATCAAAAAACAAATTGATCCAGAAATCAAGAAATTCCACGTGCAACAGACTTCCCTTGTTCAACAGGTTATTATTTTTTAATCTTTTAATGGACAGTTGGTGTTAATATTAAATATTTTTTATAGCGATAAAGTAATACTCACGAAACAGAATTTTATAAATCAATTATTGATTTTCTTTCAGAGTTCACAAGAGTCCAAAGAACCTATAGGAAAGATGTCCAAAAGATCTTCAGAGGACGAAGACGCACTGAAACCAGTGTTATCACCTCCAATTGAGCATGTTGAACCAATAAAAGAAAAAGTCTTACCCAAAGCTGGACCAAGGCATATGCAGAAACATGTGAGAAATGAATCAATGATTAGATTTTCTTCCGGAGACTTTTCGGACATCAAAGTCACGCAGAAAAAACCAGATGAAAAGATCACAGAAACGAAGATAATTGAAGAAGTTACGGTAACCGGTACAAAACCTATTGTTAAGACTGAAATAAAAACGGAAACTACAACAATTATAGATGGAAAAAGTAGAACAATTACAACGGAAGAAGAAAGAGTTACAGTAAGAGATATAGCGGAGTTACCACTTAAAGAAAAGATCAGTTCTTTTGAAAGTAAAATGCTCTCAGAAAAAACTAAAGTCGATACTGATAAGTTCGAAACTAAAGTCAAACTATCCGATGAACATAAAACCAAACTTGTTGAGACCAACGTCAAACTCACAGAAGAAGCCCTGAAAAAACACACAGAAAGACAAACAACCATAACAGAATACACTGAAGAATTCATCAAAGACCAAATGAGATCACAGGTCGAAAGAACAACTAGCAAATACGAAACTAATCAGAGTGATGATCATGAAAGGGTCTTCAGAGATCCGGGTAGTCCTGATCTCGTGTCTGATTTTGCTGCTGAGCTCATGAAAGCAGAGGAAACATTCAGAGCATCAGCAGATCACACAAGAGAAAAATACAACGATAACTATTTCAAAGGAAGCCAGATACCAAAGTCTTTCCCTAGAGCGATGAGAACAGATTCAACAATCGTGCAGTTTTCATCCGAGGAAGACAATGAATACATGAAGAAGTCAACAGATTCAGAAACGGAAACCGAAAGCCAAATCGTAACAGTCAAACAACAGATTGGTCTTCTCGAAGAACAAATGTCAAGCACAAAAACTACGCCTGGTAAATTAGAACCGGTTGCAACCCCTCGAGGTAACATCCCAAAAGAAAGCGTAAGATCACCTAAATCCCCTAAACTCACAATCAACATAGAGCAAGAACTAATTGAGGAGACTGTGGAAGATTTTATTATCAAAGAAGTTAAGGTTGTGGAGCAGGAAACAGTCAAGACTCTGAAAGAAGCAGATACCGATAAGTTGAGAGTCGATTCTCTCGAAGATTCGCTACAGATTTCCTCTGATGAAGATGCCCAGATACAACCAACTGATGACGAAAGTGAATCACCAGTCAAAAGACAGCTTTCAGAAGAAATTAGTGGAGTGAAACCAGTGAGTAAAACAACATGTTTTCTAATTTTCAGATGATTATTTTGGCTATATTTATCTCCTCGGTGCCACTTCTTTAACTTATGTTTTTTCATAAAACAGTTTTATATTGCAAAAGGTTTTGGTTCTCTTTACTAAATTTGTCAAATCCAATGCTCACCAAATTTATCTTGGTAAAGGTACTGCGATTCTCACCATCATTATCTCAACAGCCCGCTTTAGACCTTGGTCTCCTCCAATATTTGTCACCATCTTCTTCTATCCTGGAATTTACTCTTCCAGGCCCTAATGCCAATAGTATCCACATCCCGCTGCATTCCATCCAGCCATCGGAGTTTGGATCTACTATGAACACTGCGATTCTAGAGAAATTATATTTAAGTATGATGGGTACAAAAATATAAGAATGTCCGGGCTGTTTTGAACCCGTAATCTTTTTCCAGATTGGCGCAGAGTCCAAGTTACCCTCTGTTGAGGCCAAAATAGAGCAGTTCCACACAATGCAGGCGAGATCCGACTCTCTGGGCTCTGATCTGTCTAGGCCATCTATTCCTAAGGGGTCCCCTTCACACTCGGGCGCAGAGAAAACAGACTCCTCTCAACTGGCAGAGCCGAGTACTGATAGGGACATAAGCATGGTTTCGCAAACTGATTCCAAGGTAATTCAGTTAAATTATCGTTGTCTTTACCATTTTCGCCATCTTGCTCAATGCTGAGCATCATGGTCTGATGGGTGTTAGGTAGTCAGGCACTCGGTGTATGATACTCCTCTATTCTCCCGACTCTGGACTAAGTTATGGGCAGCGTTCAGTGAGAATTTCTTTATTTGTTTTGTCTATCTTATAAGAGACCATCCTCTTACTCAGTTACGTAGATTTTTACGACTGTTAATAATAGATATCGTCTCTTTTGGGTGATCTCGTGGAGATCGGATTCGTTTTGATATTTCGGCTACAGTTGGAGAAGCCATCTTCAGAGTTTAAAAAATGTGATAACGTACTTATAATTTGTATCGTGTACATTTAGTGTTATTTTGTTGCATGAAGACATTGCATGTGCCTACTGCCGATTGCTTTGTCATATTTCTGTTGCAATAAATTTCTTTTCATATTTTTACTAGACGTCTAAATCTGCTATTTACCAAATCTTCTATAAGCAACTTTTGTTTTACTGCCTCAATGTCCAGAATGTGGAGATTGGTAAATTCGTCGCACAACTTGGAATTCTTTGGGGTAGATCTTCCGGCTTTTCGTGGATCTTTTCGCCATTAACACAGTGTAGGACGAAGATGGATCGGTACATTTACAAATATGTATTTATTCATAATTTTAAATGACCGATAAGAATAACATAAACATGGTATAAGAACAAGTCATGTTATGTCTCGTCTGGTAAGTGTTCAATTATGTATGAACACAATGAAGCCGGATTTGTGATCTACAGTTAAATTATTTTGTGGATTTTTAACGAGACATCAATAAATAATACCCTGTTCAAAATGCATCGAGAGCGGGTTTCTAGAACTCGATTCTTAATAAGCCAGTTTATCACGTCAATAATATTTTTTGTATGTTCAAATGTTTGCAGATGAGTACTAAGGTACCTCTTTTTATAGAGTGCATACGTTCCACGCTATAGCGTATGATATACCACGAAAAAAAACTTTGTGAACATACTGTACTTAAAAAAGATCAACGTAGAATAGGTTGCCATATATTAAATTTTTAAATTCAATTCGTGATTTTTTGTGACAATTTTTTTTATTGTAACTATTGTGTAATCTACTTTATTTTTATTAAAAAATGTTTGGTTTGCTCATTACTTTTAAGATTTTCTAAACCGGTAACAGATAAAATGGTGTGAACTGGATAGAAATTTTGTACTCACCTTAAGTTCTTTCGTTTGCCTCTCTTGTACGAGGCATGTTCAGAAAGTAAGTGTACTACATTTTTATATTTTTGAAGAAAGTGTATTTTTAAAGAAAAATTACAGGATATTGTAGATACACTTGTTAATTATTTCCACATATTTGCACAAGCTTCTTTATGTCCAAAAAAAGAGGTGGCGGTGTACAAAAATTATTTTTGATATTAAATATTCATTGATTTTTTTTACAGACTTGCTCAAAAGAGTCAAAGCCCACCCGCAGCGACTCGTTAGATGAAGCGTCACAGTTTTCCGACATGGAAGAAACCCAAATTGGCGTGGCTCAGTATGTGGCCGCCACCTCGGCTGCTCTCGGATTCGCAGCAGTAGCGACCGGGCCCGTCTCCGACTCTCCGAAGAGGAACGTCCTAGCTGACGCAAGAGCCGAGACTCTGAGGTTCTTAGACCAGGAATATATATTCAGCTCCAGCGAACAGTCAAAGAGAGTCACCAAGGAAGAAGAGAAAGCGGTTATTAAGGTAATTTAAGGACAAACTTTGCCGTACAATTCGATTCTTCAATTTTTATTACGTGTAAAAAATCATTTTTCATGTCTAATTTCCCACAGCACTGAATCTAAATAATTTATGTTTAAATTAGAAAACATGCGAAAATGTTAACAACAAAATATGTTTTTACATTGTTTTAGCCTGTCATGTCTGCACCAGTCCAAGAATCTCCAAAGAGAGTTCTAACCGACACGAGAACAGAGACCTTAAACTTCTTGGAACAAGAATATGTATTCAGCTCTTCTGAGCTAGAAGACAAGACCGTAAAGAAAGATAAGGTACGCATTTAGACCCTTTTCTTGGAAATGTATCCTGTAGGATACATATAATTGTTTTTTTTCTCAAGAACAGCAATCATTTAAAACTGCTTTACCATAATTTTCATTCGTATCTGCATTATCACAATTCATAATAAATTTTGGTTAGATCAAAAAATATTTTTGTTTGTTTTTCTGAAGCCTTTTCAACCATCAAATATGTTAAGTTTTTTGTTTAATATTTCTTAATTTAATTTTTTACTGTTTTTGGTGCGTGTTCGTTACTCTGGTGGGTACTAATAGCATAGTATGTAAGATAGCACAAGGGCTATAATTTCGTTTTTTTCTTTAAGTCTTCGGTCGTCACGGAGCGCACTGTGCTTTAAAATAAATTGTATACAATCCACTATTATCAAGATCTTTTGTTTAGTAAAGATCGCCGCCATATTTATTGAATTGGCAACCACCAGCACACACACACACACTTTTCCAAAATATGTGAAAAAATATATTTTCGTTCTGCTAAGTGAGATAAAGGTTCACAAAATCTTGTTATTGAACATTTTATTCCATGTGACTTCCGTGTTTTATCCTTTAAGGTATAGATATAATTAAAACCCTGATTGAATCAAACCTTATTCATAATAGTATACGCGCAAACCACTATGCCACGAATTGGACATAAATTAATAGTTTCAATTCTTTCAAAAAAAAAGTTTTTTGTAAAACTGATAATTAGTACACTAATTACCTTTTTTTTAAAAAAGTTTTAAAAAAAAAGGTAATTAGTGTACAAAACTAATTAATAACAGGTCGTATAATTCATTTTAGTTTTTAAAAATTGTTTTTATCACTAACGGACGACTGTATCAAAGGTAAATACAGTTCCCAAATGTATTTACCTTTGAGGGTATCATGACGTCAGCAACAATCTTGTTAAAATTTTATAACTCGGATTAAGAACAACGATATATCGTTTTTAAGCAGTCTAAGGGTTTATAATACAGAAAAAATAGATATAAATAATCTTGGATTACATTTTTGCAGACTCCAGATGAACATGGTATCAGTGCAAAAGCGAGACAATTCATCGAAACCGTTCCTGAAGATGCTGCAGCTGTCCAAGACTGCTTCTTCTCCAAGAGAATATATTCTGACTCTCTAGAAGAAACAGAACAGTACGCCACAGACACTGACTCCAGACGTGCTTCGGAGGCCGATTCAATCAAGTCGGACAAGTCCGACCATGTCGGAAAAGATTTCAAAGACAGAATGTCTAAAATATCTTCAGAGCCAGAAGAAGGAGCCGACTCCAGTCTTATAGACGATGTCAAATTCGACTCGGACAGAGAACCAAGTGTTTCAGACGTCAAGTTCGAATTCGTTAAGACAAAGAAATCAAGCAAGGAAGATTCGGAAGACTCCAAAATGACGAGCGACGCAAGTGACGCGGGGCAAGATTCTATTTTCAAAAAGATGACGCCAAAACAACACGTTCGAAATGAATCAATATCTATGACCAAATACACATCAATAGAATTGAAAGACTCTGATCTGGTTTTGATCCCACCTGAAATACCGCAGAGAGCAACCGAATTCCAGATGTTCGTGACCGAAGCCGACGACTTCAATGACGAACGCGGATCTTCCTTCGACAAGGAAGAATTTTCAGAGAAAATATCGTCGGAAAGCAGCCGCGAGATAGAAATCTCCGACAAGAAGTGGTCAGACGGAGGCATTTCCGATAAAATATCTTCAGAAGACGCCGTCACTGACAAGATATCCAGCGATAGCCCGGCGAGGGTGGAATTGTCTGATGCAAAAGCGCCGTCAGATACTTTACTCGGAGCAGCCAAGTCTCCGGATTTGGTGATCGATGATGACGATGAAAAGAGCACCGAAGAACAAATGGTTTACACGATGAAGGGAGATCTCTCGGCATTGGATAGGCTGGAATCTAAATTGGCGGAGATGAGAGGCGACGTCGCCCATGAAACCAGTGGAATTGCAACTAAATTAGATGATACATTAAGTGAGTTTTTATCGAGTTATATTTTCATCATTTTTTTATGGCTTTTGTCACCTAGCTACTAGGCTATTCTAGCCAGTCCTACAATACTAAAATATTCATTAAACATCATTCGAATTAACGCATTCTCTAGTGATTAGGGTGTTTGAGGTTTCTTAACAAAAAACAACATTCTCTGAATTTTTCAATATTTGCATTTTAGACGAATATAACCCTGGAAAATCGATAAAAACACATATATACTTCTAACAACATATTTTAACGACGTGAATTAGAAAATTTTGCAAAAAACCTCACGTAACTATCAAGTCATTTTCGAGTTTAGGCGAGATTCGATATATATATATAAATAAAGACTTTTCATTTAAACCAATCATTTTCACTAATCTTGTCTTTCTACTAAATTTATTTCACTTCCTGTATACGTCCAATTTGTTTTTAAATATATTAACAAATAGTGCCATAACTATTTCTTGAATCAGACCATTTACCGCATCCACAGATCTGCTATTGATAAAACGTTTAGCTGGATCAAAGTTGAACTTTACTTTCTGATTCCGCCTAAATGTGAAAATGTCTTTTCTGAAGCCTTTCTTCATATGAAAGTCTGCACACGCACGTTTTTTTTATAAGATGTAAGATTTTCCTTATTAAGTTTGTATTCTGTCGTTGCAGAGGGTGTGAAGCGAGCTTCGCTGGGCAGCAGCAGTGCTGGAGAGGGATCCGTGGAACTGCAGATCGGATTGATGAGTGGAAAGCGAGCATCCGACGCTCCTAGTTTAACTGACTCGAGAGACTACACGTTTGAGGAGTCAGAGGACAGCATACCACATCATCAGCATCATGAGGTCAAAAGTGAGTTGAGTTTATAACTGTTTTGTTGGTGAAGAAGATTTCTTATAAAATTCCAGATTGGTAAAACTTAAGCTCCTTGGGTCAGAAAATGGTGCAAAATTTTGTGCAAGATTTGACCCAAGAAATATTTATTATAGTAACAGTGATAATTGAATTGAACTGCACTGAACTGGGCTGGACCGCATCATGTTACCACGTTCGGTGGTCTATTTATAGGTCGCGTTTTTTTGTTCTCCACGTCTTTATGGCGGAGATGAAGTTGATGTACTCCAGAAAACGTTTCACGGGTATGTCACCCGAGTTCGTTATGAACTTATGCCCAGCGGAGATAGGTCCGATTAGGCCAAGGTATTGAAAATAACCAACTGTCTAAAAAGCAATTTTAATTTGTAATTTTCCTTAACAAAGTCGTGAAAAATCGCCCAAAAAACATTAACACATGTCTTTTTATTGATTTAGAACAAATTTCTATAGTAAAATTATATTTAAAGACCTACAAAAAATGCCCAAAATGTGTGTTTTAACACTTGGTCTAATCTGACCCACCGCCGCCACGCACATACATTTTAGACCCAGCGGACTTGAGTGAAAAGTTGATGTTCTGTGTAGGTAAAATAATTTGGCGCATGTGTGTCATCGATCTATGGACATAATAGCCATAGATGTCGATCCAAATTAATTTAATCTTTGGGAGATGTCAGACAAAATTTTTGATTTTTACGCTGAACTGCTTGCTGGTCTATTTTTTTGGCATCATTTGTAAATGAGGCGGCAAAATCAGTAGTAGTAATTCCTGTATTAGGTATCTCTGCATACAATCCACACAAATAGATGGCTTCGTTTGAGTTTTATTGGAGACTCACTGTTATACACAAAATTGTGTTTTTTTACAGAGCCCACATTTGATAAGACGCTTAGAAACATGAGAGGCGATTCTCTTGACGATGTAGAACCATTTTGTATGGATCAAGAAAATGGCTCTCCGAGACTGCCTGGAATTATAGAAAAACTGTGAGTAAATAACAGGATATTAAAATAGAAATATTCTAGTAAGTTTATTGATCTATATCTTCTTATGGTTTAAAAAAACCAGTAGGTTAGTTCAGTTAAATTGACAGTATTCAATTATGACGAAACGTCTTATGGAGTTGGGGTACATTAATTTTGCGTTCTTTTAATAGACACAAGGAGTCCTCCATTGAGCGTGTCGCCACTGTCGAGAACGTTAAGACCCAAAGTAAGACTTCCACTGAAGAAGAAAAGTCAGCCAAGCCGACGACAATACCTTTCACTTCAGCGCAGTCCAGAGAATACTCGGTACACTCTTCCCCTGATGAAGTCGAAGAAAAGATTTGTACCGAATCGGAATCAGGTAAACGTTTTTGTTACTAATATATAAATATTCAAAAAATAAGCGAAGATTCAACATAGAACCTTATTATTTATTTATTATCATATCATACACATAAAATTATGCATTGTTGCATGGGTAAATAAACCCGTTCTAAGACAGTCAAAATATAAAAATAATAATCAATACATAGAAAAAAAAGCATAGTAAAAATATTTAAAAAATAAACTTACTAAAAAAAAGACGTAAAAAAATTGTTAAAAACATAGCATTTATGCTTTAGCATAGTAAAAAAAACGTAGTAAAAACATATTAAAAATACACAGTAAAAATCAATAAAAAAACACAGTAAAAATACATGGTAAAAAACACATTAAAAATACATAGTGAAACTCATAATAAGAAAAACATAGTAAAAAAAATTATTTTTTTTAATATGTAAAAAACACTTTTAAAAGTATTATAAAGAAAACAAAGTCAAAATAAATGGTAAAAAATTCAGCAAAAATACACAGTAAAAAACATAGTAAAAAACATGATAAATTTTATATATATATTTATATTTTCGACACTTGACACCCTCATTCCAATATAACACCCACTCACCCACCCTCTCACTCACTTACACTCACACAAACACACTAGTATATATTGTACGTGTATTTAATGTATTTCTGTGGATATCTGTCATTGGTTTTATTCTCTGTATATGTTATTTGTTATATTTTTATTACATGTATTACTGTTGATATCCCCAATAAATAAAATAAAAATAAAAGAAAATAAAGTAAAAACAAAAACAAAGTAAAAAACCAAAGTAAATACACAGTAAAAATAGGTATATAGTAAAAAACATAGTACAAAGCATAATAAAGAAAACCTGTTTTTTTAAAACATAGTTAAAATATACAGTTAAAAACACAGTAAAAATACACAGTAAAAATACGTATTGTAAAAAACATAACAAAGAAAAAAAACATAGTAAAAAATAATAAGGATCTCTAAAATACATGTGTTGGCCAGCTAACAGCTAAATAAAAAGGATTTCTTCGAGTCTTAGGAAGGATATATACAGATCCTGGCTATACAAGTCCAAGCATGAGAATTGGTTTAGTCTCCCACCAGTCTGACGATTGAAAATTATAAAATTAAACTGGAATAAACGTTAGTAAAGTATTTTCATTATTATTTAATTTCAATAGAGAAACTCAATCTGTCTAAAGCATCCCATAAAATTGAACAATACTTTTGTTTCTTTTTAGAACTTGATCAAGCCAAGGTACTTGAAATAATTGAGCCAACTTCGGACGTCGAGGGTGGGTTCGCTCCGAGCTTCGACACTTCCAAACTAAAACAAGATTCTCTTGACGACGCGGATGACTTTTTTCAAGAGAGAGACGTAAGCCAATCTTTGACCCGATACTAAAACATATATTAAATGTTTTCAAATATTTGTACAGAACCACTTACCGACTTTTCTATGTCTACCGGTTTCGAGATGTACCCGTCTCTTCGCCAGGAAACCAATTAAACCAACATGCAAAACCCACTGTACACCTTCAGCATAGTTGTTGCACAAAAATAAAAAACCATCACGACATGCATTTTAATAAGCAACCCTTACATGCTCTAATTAGGTTATGAAGATATTTCATGCTGGGGAGAAATAGTTGAAAAAAGAAGGGGGGAATGAAGGGAGGGGCGTGAGTTTAACATGTATAGGGTGAATGAAACATCGTAAAATGGGCTATATTGAAAGGTTGTTCGATTATTGATCAAAGGAACATTATTTTTTAAAGCTTTTCTAGTGTGAAATATTTCCATATTATTTACTTTTAACCCTTTATTATAAGTATGTAAGATTTTAACACCTGTATTTTTTTTAAAGTCCTGATTAAAATTGATTAGGTGATTTTCTTCTGCGCAAGAGATTGTGTTTGATTTTACATTACAAACATTATTTTTTTTATTTATTTATTTAACTTTTTGTACATAATGTTATTTGTACATTGGCGGGCTTATTGCCAAATGGAAATTTCTTCCAACCAACCAATAAACTAAAAGTTTTATTTTTATAATTCAAGTTACAGAACATATTCAATAGAAAAAAAAAAGATTAAAAAGTTAAAAATATATAAAAATAGACATAAACGTATTTGTTTATAAATTACCTTAAATCAAAACTATAACTCAATGGGAAAAAGGAAAAAAGCGGAAAGAGGAAAAAGGAAAGGAGGAGAGATTAAGGAAGAGAAAGGAGATGTTTCTTCAGACGTGATTTAAACAGAGATATTGTAGTAACATCTCTGATGGTGGATGGGAGATGATTCCACAGTCGAGCCGCATGGACACTATATGAGTTAGAGAAGAAAGAGGAATTGTTTATAATATAAAAAATAAATATTTTGTTTATAATAATAAAAATACTTTATAGTTTTATTCCACTTTTATTTATAATTATTTTATAAATTTTTTACGAGTGACCGGGTTTCGTCGTGACCGACATCGTCAGACTGGTCGATGTCGAGACAGAAAATAATTATAAATAAAAGTGGAATAAAACTATAAAGTATTTTTATTATTATAATTAAAATGCAGTTCCACCAAGAAATGTCAGTAGAAAAACTCAATATATTATTTTGTTTGATTACAAGCCTTCAAAATACAAAATAAGCGTTTTCTGTTCGCGTTCAATCGGGGAATAAACGGGTTTCTATTCTTCTTTTTGGTCTCCTGTAAAATTGATTGTTTGTCAATGAGCTTGTTCTGACCGTGTACCCTTCAAATACAAAAGAACTGGCGTGAACTACATAATAAAATACGCCTTAAACGGTTCATGTATTTCAATTTTCTTTTAGATTACCTTTGAGGATACTGCCACAGCCGATAGCCAATCAAAAACTGGATTCACATCATCCTCTTTTACAACAACAACAACTGTTCACAAATCTTCAACAGAAACAACTCAGCAAATCTCCCACTCGTTTCAAGAATCAAGTCAAACCAAATTCACGACAGCACAAGTGCCAACGGAATTAGAAAAAAAGATGAACCTCCTCGAATCCAAGATCGACAGTGCCCAAGAAATGTTCGATTCTATTAAGAAAAAAGTTGGGGATAAAATAGAACATGAACATCATGTTTCTGAAGGACTTTCTGACGTCGGAGTAGCTGTAAGTGCTCCTGTTGGAATCGATGTCAGGACAGAAGTAATACTGCACGAGGAACATCCCGGCAAACCGAGAGTGGTATCAAGCGTTTCCAAAGAAACAAAACACGAAGTTCACACTTCAGAACTTATTACAGATGTTTCATCAACTTTGGCGGCTTCCGCCGGTATATCTTTCAGACCAGAGGAAGACAAGATTCATGCAGAAAATGGTAAAGCTCTTGTACATTCGAGTCTCGATCTTTCAAAACAAGAACACACCGTTTCAGAGTTGATTCAAGATGCTGCTTCGACTTTGGCTGCTTCAGCTGGAATTGATGTTAAATCCGAAGAAATAAAAAGAGAAGATCATCAAGAAGATCCTGAGCCATCTACAAAACATTTGACGGAATTATTTTCCGACGCGACAATGACACTAGCTGCATCTATTGGTATTGATTACAAACCAGATGAAGAGACTCTCATCCGGGCTGAAGAAACAATAGCTAAAATGCACTCATCTTTAGAATCATTTGCCAAACATGACATGACAGAAACAGTTGAAAAACATGCTTCTTCAATCGATCATAAAACTGATAGTTTGAAATCAGAAGTCAAACTTGTAGCTGAACATCATGTCTCCGAGATTATTTCTGATGCCAGTTCAGCCGTCGCTGCAACAATGGGAATCGCATTTAAACCCGAAGAAGTCGACCACAAAATTGATGTTGCCAGCTTAAATTCATCAGAATCAGTAGTTTCAATTAAAAGAAGAGATTCCGCTGTCTCAGAGCTTGCAGCTGATGTAAGTGCAGCCATGGTTGAAACAATCGGATTAGAGAAAAGACAAGATGACGAAGAAGATGAAGAAACAGATTTGCACGGTTCGCTCGCTGAAACTATCACAGAAACGGGGGCGATAGTTGCTGCTTCCATAGGGATTGTTCTACCAATTGATAAGCTTTCCAAATCTTCTTCGAAAGAATCGCTTTCTAAAACCAGCGATATTGAAGCTACGACTGATAACAAAACTCTCGAAGAGGTCAAAGCCACGGAAATAGTTAATAGAGTTGTCAGAGCGGCGGAAGAAAAAGTCACAGAAATAATGGACATCATTCGGGAACAAGAAAAAGGCGCGCAGGAAGAGAAGTCCACAAAAGAAACTGATAAATCAGCAGATAGTAAAGACAAAGCTTCTAAGGACGATGGCATAGAAGACGGGGGATATGAAGAATCACGCAGTCCAGATATGTCTCCAGAAATAAGCGAAGATAGAGACAAAATCTTATCTGAAATGAAAGATCTTAATCGAGCAGATAGGCGATGTTCGGATTTCTTGGAGGGCATTTCGCAGCCGGGCGGATCACTAATAAGGATTGATACCAGCCATGTTACTCACGGTAAGTTCTTAGTGTTTTTATGTAGATCTTTTTAAACATCATTTGCGACGTTCTCCTCGCTGCTGAGCTGAGGGTCGTGACCACCCCTCCCCCCCCTTTGTAGTGAACACATTACGGCTGTCCTCCACCTCTCCTGACACACCGCAACCCAAACAGCTGGGGCTTTTTTTTTCCAAAACATCACTTCACCCTTACAGATTTGCATTTCTACTGGGCAGCAATTCTTGCCGTAGGGCCTGCAATCACAAATACGGGCTTACCAAATTAATGCGCTAGTTGCGTACAGGTATAATAGTTTTTCCTATCGCCGTAGATGCAGCTGATCTAAGCATAAGACGTCTGTCAGCTAGTTCATCTGGAATGCATAGTGCCAAGGGTAAAAACACTTTAAATTATACACTAAGATTTTGTGCCTGTCCCAACTACTGGCCAGATGTTGCTCTATCAATATATTATTCCCGAATATTATTATTATGAACATTTGTTTTAATTAGAGATGAAAATAATTCATTGAATTTGTAAGAATTCATTGCTGAGGGTTGGAGCTCCTAACCCAGTTTGAGATTGACAGAAGACACGAGGTTGTTGTTTAATGCGTATGTTTGGTCAGCTCAATGCCTTTCAGGCATTGTACACTGATAATAGAGGGAATTAGAGTTAAGTGGACTGTATGGAAATATATACATATAAATAAATTAAAAAGTAGAAATAAATCCAATAAAAATAATTTATTTTTGATTTTATTTATTAATACTTTTACAATTTTGTATTATTTTTTTATACAGAAAAATGTTCCCTCAATGAGGTGTCCCGTGCCGAGGGAAACATTTCACAATAAGCATAATGAAACATGTCTTAAATTAGTTATTTGACATAGTTGACATAATCAGAAAATAAAAACGTATTTAAACTAATTAACCTAATTATCATTGTAAACTTAATAAGCAAAATAAACTAAAATAATCATAAAAAACGCAATAAATTCATAAAAATAACATAATCAGGAAACAATTTTTTACCTATTTGGCTTGATCCACTCATCGATCCGCGCGCAACCCACCTCTACTATCCATTTCTTTATAGCAATTTTATATTGAGAGTACTTACTAATTGTCCTTACGGACAATGGAAGTAGATTGTACACTTTAACTAAGTAATAGTGAGTTGTTTTTGCAGCATCAGGGTGGAGTATCTAGTAACTCTTGTATTTGTGTAATGAGTTATGGAAGGTAGTATGAAAGGATACTTTTTAACTGTTTCTTTTAAATGTTATTTATTTATTAATAACTTTGTACATACATTTATTAGCGACAGAGACACAGTTTATAGCGACACATTATTTATTTACTTCGACGGCTTACGCCTTTGACAAACGCCTTTTAGACCGATCACCAATTTCAATCACAGGTTGTGATCTTACCCCTAGGATAAATGTTAAAGTACTGCGTGTTTTTTTAGATTCAGATCTTTCTCTTCATTCTCAGGTCAATAAAACAGTAAGTGCTGGTTTCTTCCATCTCCGACGGATCAAATTCGTGCGGAAAAATATTCCTATAGACGCAACTAAAGCTCTTGTAAATGCTTATCGTTTCCCGTCTAGATTACTGTAATGGAATATACGCAAATCTCACAAAATATCAAACTAATAAACTTTAATCTGTTTTTAATGCAGCAGCAAGGCTTATTACGGGAGTAAAAATATATTCTCACATCTCACAATATCTTTGATATTTGCACAGGTTAAAAAGCCCAGAGATAATAAAATACAAGCTTTGCTGGACAGTATTTAAATCCCTTCATGAAATGGCTCTAAAAAACCTATCGGACCTTTGTATTAGGGAAAATACATGTCAAAGAAAATCTACCTTAGGTCAGCATTTGATTCAGGAAGAGGAAAACTTGTCGAAATCCGGCACTCCCCAAACACTAGATTTAGAGATCGTGCTTTTGCCGTTGCCGGCCCCTCTGCCTTAACCAATTGCCTTCAAACATACGAATCATCGACAGTCCCAGTCAGTTGAGATCCCAACTAAAATCCCACTTCTTTAGACTATCATACCCTCAATTTTAAATCTAAAAATATAATATGTAACTTTAGTTTAGTTAGAATGTAAGTTTAGGTGTACAATTGTACAGCGCCCCTGAGGTGATTTTTTACAAAAATGGCGCTATTTAAATCAGTCAAATATTATTATTATTAAAACAATTACAATGAAACAAAACACCTGAACACAGTATAAAAAATGTAGATACATGAAATAAAATCAACAGAAAATTAGGAAATAATAAAGAAAAATTAAATAAGAAATTATAACATAGGTATGCAGCAAATTAACAAAAAATAAAGGGTTTCAATATAAAAAGTATTGAAGTAACAGAGGCGATGTATCATAGCATAAACAGTAAAACAAGTATAACACTTAGAACATTTTTATAATTTAGAAAAGAAGTGATTAAAGAGTAATGATTTTAATTTGTATAAAGATAAATTAAATGAATCTATGTTTCCATGTTTTTTTGCTAACACGTGGAACCGTGGAATAGGTGAGTATTTAGCCTAGTTTGAACTATGCAAATCTCCAGCAAAAGAAGTATTTTGTACGTCCCACGCTGTCTCACATAAAAATTCACACAATTTAAAAGTTCGGGACTGTCAAGAACATTATTGAATAACTTGAAAAGCAGCACTTAATCTGGAATTTCCCTTCTATCACTAATACATATTAATTTAAACTGCTTCATTAAACATTTATAGTTAAGTTCTTAAATTGGAATGTTTTATTAGAAATTCATAAATCTGAAAAACTTGTGTTGGACCTTCTCCACACTGTTTACATGGGTAACATGATGAGGAGACCAAACTGAGGACCCATATTCTAACTGGCTTCTTACTAGGATCATGTATAATAAATTTAATGCATCAACAGACTTAAACTCTCTTGTTGTTCTGTTAACAAATCTTATTATGTATGTTTAGTTGTTAAATAACCCCGAAGAGAGCAACGCGTAGTTGTCAAAACAAGTCAGTTGTAAAAATGAATAAAGAGGTTCATAATTTTTTTTTTTTTTTTTGTCAGTTCGGAGTAATAATTAAAGCTGGACGCACGTCGGCGTCGGTTTGAACTGTTTTGAAAAAATGTAATGCGGGATGTGGAACTGTGTAAGTGCGACGGCGGCGGGCCTGTTCGTGTCCTTAAATGACATTTATCTTTTCCAGAACTGTCCTTGAAATTCTCCAAGACACCCCCCCCTTCCCCGGTCGACCTCAACCAGAGGGAGAGAGCTGCGGCGGCCACAGCTCAGATCGACGTTCCGGGACAGCAAGCTAAAGGTACAGACAACCACATACCGTACATTCACGGAGACTGGACCGCTGTGCAAGTGCAAACCACGAGCCCACTGCGTGATATCGCATGATTGGCCCATTTCACACCACGGCAAAAATCTTCACGGCGTGATAAAACACAATACAGTGGATCGATATTTTTGTTCTACAATTTTTTTTTCAATATTTTTTTTATAAAAAGAAATATTTGCGATCTTATGATTTACCCAAATATTTCATTTTGAGGGCCATTTTCATCAAGTTGTAAATAACTCACTATTAGAAAATGGGAATCAAGTTGGGGTAGAGTAGGATTCGAACCACGGACCTTTGGTCCGTAAATCCGAGACACTAGCCACAGGACCACAACGCGATTCTAATTATTTACTTATTTAATTCCTGGCAAACGCTATAAACAGTTCACTATAATACCGACCAATCTCCAATTTAAATTATTAATTTGATAAAATTATCATTCAAATCTCTTTTGTCAAGTGTCTCTATATTATTTGAATCGGGTTGTGGTCCCGTGGCTAGTGTTGCGGACTCGCGGATCAGAGGTACGAGGTTCGAACCACACTCTACCCCGACATGATTACCATTTTCTAATAATGAGCTAATATGGAAGTCTAGGCATCTACAGGACTTATGACATGTCACTGGCTGGTTTAAGTGGCCACTTTACGCACTGTGTAACATTCACTATTCTGTCCATATTTGAACATCTATATTCCTTCAATTCTTTCATCTGTTGATGTTTGCAATGTGAAAGAGCTGAAAACCTTTATTTATGCGGGTGAGATTCATCTAATTGAATTATTTCACCTACGTACTAGGCATTCTAGGCTTGTAATCCAGTCCATGTCTACAAAAATTTAGACAAACTCAAAATATTGCTGATAAATCCACCTTATTCATGGAAAAGTATAGAAATTGACTTTCAGGCGTTGCCTAGTATGTAGGTGAAATAATTCAAATAGATGAATCTCACCCGCATAAATAAAGGTTTCAGCTCTTTAACTTCACAAAAATCAACAAATGAAAGAATTGAAAAATATAGATGTTCAAATATGGGCAGAATGGTGAATGTTCCACGTGTGTAATGTTCCATGTGTGTAAAGTGACCACTTAAACCAGCCAATGAGAGGTCATAAGCATTGTAAAAGCCTAGACTTTTATATTACCTTCTCTAAAATGTTCTTAATCTCTGTTGCAATATATCAATATTAAAAGCTCCCTAGGGAGTTAGGTACAGTTCTTGTCTAGAAAAATTTGGACAAACTCAAAATATTGTTGATAATAGTGAGCTATTTACAACTCGTTGAAAATGGTCACCAAAATTGAAATATTTGGGTACATTGTAAAAATATTAATATTTCTCATTTTTAAAAATAATATATTACCAAGGCGTTTTTATTGATATTTTTACTAACATCATTAACTACGGAGTTTTATAATAAAAAGGGAAATGTTAATATCATCAAATTTAAATAGGTACAAGCGAATCTAATAAATGTCAATCCACTATAATTTTACCGTGCAGTTTAGATTAAGATGATATGTGTGAAATAGGCTATTTTCCGTCGGGTATCACGCGGCTGGTTTGTTTATTTGGAAATTCTTGTAATAATGAACAGACTTTAGAAAATCGCACCAAACACCATTCGCTTTAATGGCAAGTTTATACATTTAGGGCCTTACTTATAAATCGGGTATAACGTTAAGCTTGGGGATAGTGGTAGAATAATAATGGTATAGCAAAACGTATTACTTATAAACCTCGCATAGAGTTAAACTCGGTTTAAATCTGAGATAGCGACCATAGAAACTTATCCCTGCACATAATGTGGTATAACGCTGGAATAAGCACGCGTCCGTCAAACGTCATACTTTTAGGTAGTCAAAATGGATAGTATATCAGATTTTTTTTCAATTTTAAACAATTTTGAAGTCCTGCGACCTTTTCAATGCGATTCACGTGATATTTAATAATTTGTTTTAATAATATCTGAAATTTGATAAAAATAGAAACACGAATAAACTATAGGTTATATATTCCGATTTGTCCGCTGAATTCATTTATTTATATATGCGCCCAATGGGCATTTTTAAGGACATATTCATACATAGAAAATTATTATAAAAGAAAGTAGAAAGACACAATGGTATTTAGTAGACTTGGTGGGAGTGGGAGCGGGAGAGAGGTGTTTATAATTGAATTTGATTCAGTGATCGTTTGAAAGAAGACAACTTGTTATCAAAGAAATCAAGACTGGTATGTTTGTTGGCAGACCTAAGAATTCTGGACATAAAAATAATAGTTAGTTCTATGGTTATCGGTATGAAAGAGTAAGTTTTGTCTGAGGTTTCTAGTTGGGATATTCAATTTTATTGAGCTCAGTAGTTCAGGCGCATTTGTATGTGTTTCAATTAATTGTGGTAAAAAAAGAAACACGAATAAACTATAGGATTCGTTTTTAACTTCTCTTCTTCCTAATTTTGATGTCTTTTTCTAACAATTTTCTCCATGTTCTCCATTACACTGACAGTAGTCTCGATTTGACTTAGACATTTGTTTGTTGTTGTTATAAAAGTTACTACGCACGCGCACATATCAGCGTTTTTTTATTTTATTTTTTATACACGCCTCCACTCGTTTGCGAGTGATTTTGGGCATACAGCGTTGACTGTTTAAAAAAATGATGCATGAAATAACCTGTGAATTAATATTGCAGGTAATAAATATTTTTATGAGTAAGCTTTTTTTTATACCGGTTATAAATAGTTAAGCCGGATTCAGTTATTTCTTAATGTAAACCTGGTATAATGAAATCTATTAAGTAAGGCCCTTAGATGTGTACTCTAAAAAAAGAATCGCTGCATCAATGAAATGATATGACATTTTTTTATTTATTTTTTATTTTATAAATTTATTGCAAAAAATAATATACTTACTTAATAACATCTATATAAAACCAATTAATGTAAAATGAAAACGGAGTGTTCTCTGTTTATGATAGTCTCCATCTAACATGGCACAGCCTGTTCTAAGATGGAGATTTTCTATCTTTAAAGCGTAAGTAGCCCTATTGTGAGAATAATTTAACGACAAGTTAATCTTAATTTCTCCTCCTTTCCTTTTTCCTCTTTCCTCTTTTTTCCTTTTTCCCATTGAGTAATAGTTTTGATTTAAGGTAATTTATAAACAAATACGTTTATTTCTATTTTTATATATTTTAAATTTTTTAATCTTTTTTTTTATTTATTGAATATGTTCTGTAACTTGAATTATAAAAATAAAACTTTTATTTTATTGGTTGGTTGGAAGAAATTGCCATTTGGCAATAAGCCCGCCAATGTACAAATAACATTGTGTACAAAAAGTTAAATAAATAAATAAAAAGAAAACAAGTCAGTTGTGTTGCCGGTGGAATGCAACTGGGCATTTGCAGCATTTATTAGAATCACACCCTTCAGCAAGATGTGATTGACTGCGACCCTACTGATGCTTTCTGCATACCTACGTTTATTTATTTAACACTTTATATACATATACAATATATATACATATAACAGCGGGCATATTGCCTTAAGGCAATTTTTCCCTACCTACCCAAGCCGTTCAGTTTGAGAAAATTACAAATACATGGACGTATTGAATCTTACAATGTTATACCAAAATTAAAAACAAAGATTAACAAAATAAAAAAATATTTAAAAAATTAACACTATACCATGAAGAGAGGAGAGGGGATGGGAAGGAAAGAAGAAGGATAAAGGAACAATTTAAATATTTAGATAGTGACATTTCAATCTTGACTTAAATGTAAATAACGTTAGTGGGTAGATTATTCCACAATCGAGCGGCTACTACTGTGAAAGAGGAGGCAAGAAAATTAGAGCGATGACAGGGTATTAAAAGGGTTCTCTCGTTACTAGAACTAAGAGATAGTCCGTGTTGTGAAAGAGGTTGGAAGAGCTCTCTCGGATAAACAGGCGAAGTGGGATTATTTAAAATATTGTGAAGAAGTGATATAATGTGAATGTTTCTTCTATGCCTGATACTTAGCCAGTGTAGTTGCGTGCGATACTCGGTTATGTGGTCAAATTTGCGAAGATCAAAGATATAACTATAGGTGCGGACGAACTAGGGAACAGAAGAGAGTTTTAAGGGTATTGCTATTTTTGGAGTCAGTTGGGCTTATTTTTTATTATTGTTTTTGTACATTTTTAAAAAACTTTACCGCACAATTTGATGCCCCAATTTTTACCGCGCATGAACAAAAAAAAATGTCTCCAATTTCCCGTAGGGCTGAAGTTCCTCAATCATGGCTAAAACCGTTAGGTGATTCTGTCGATTCAATAGTCTGTTGACATTTTGTTTTATTTTATTAGCTTGTATACAAATATGATGCCACATTTCAAAGATCTCCCACTAACTTGCATTGATGTAGTGAATAGTGGAATATCCACATTTTTACTGAATATTATTATATTTACTATGTATATTTTTTCCTCATATTTTTTAAAGCAAATATTTTTTTATTTCATTATTAATTTTTACATATTGTTTGTTTAGATCCAAGTCCCACCTTGTCATAAAAAAATCTTTGTACTTGACTTATAAGTCATAATGTTTTTATCCGAAAATGACAATAATATCGTCGCCGTTCAGGCAAAAGTCACCATCCTTAAAAATAGAAGCTTAAAATTATGTTCTTTAAAAGGCAAACATCACAAAAGTAACAAAGTTTGAAAAAAGTTGCGTACATCTGAATTAATTATTTGTTTTTTTACTTATTAAAGAGCCTGGATATTGTGTGGAAGGCAAGAGTTCTTATTTCGCTAAATCTCCCCCTCTAAGTCCAGATCCGTAAGGAATCGGGCTATTAGGTAAGGGGCGAGCTCTTTAACATCCTCAGGTTTAACCAGTGGTCCCCCGAGGATAAGACAAGATAAGATGAGGATAAGTCTTTTATGATGTAAAGCATCACATTCACATATTTTATTTTATTTTTATTTTATTTTATTAACATAAACGGCAAATCTGCCTTTTACAAATATTTATTATATTAACATATTTGGCTTAGTATTTTTTTTTTCAAAAACATGAATATTAAAAACAAGATTTATAAAAAAAAAAAAATTACACCAAAAATTATACAAGATTTATATTTAAAAAATAACCTAAAAATTATACAGCATATTCAGTAGAAAGTTTAAATGAAATGCATGAATAAATAAATATAATTACCATTCACCATCTTTGAAAAGTTCAAAAGGTTTGTTCTATAGGAATAATGTGTATAAGTGTTTGTTTCCTCATCTGCACTGCAGAACCTACATCTAGAAGTTCACATCCCACAAATAAAGAATCTTCAAATGATATTTGTAATCTGCAGGCTTGTTTTAGTACTAAAAAACCTGACTGGGTTAAAGATGTAAAAAGCAGTGTGCTTTTTTGTATGGAGAATAAGCTAAGTAAATAGTAAATAAGCGGCTAGTTTCATCGTTCACTGAGAACGGGCTGGGCGCTGGACGCACTTAGTAGGAAGATATAAATGGTGGCGGTGATTTAAAATAAATAACAATTATTTATTTTATATTCCCACTGTAAAACATTTTTGAAAGTCAAATATAATGGTAAGCTGTGCATAATCGCTTATTTGAACCCCTGGTAGGTCCTGAACCCACAGTAGAATTGGCCAGCGCTAGTAAACTCTCCCCAAAGGACGCTCGTCTTTCAAGAGACGTGGACACAGAGCTATTGCAAAATGGTACGCCTTTATAGATTACTATGTACTAGACAAACGCTTCTACATTTACAAATCAACTCCACATGAATTGTTTTTGAATTTTACATTTTTATCTTTTTGTTTTTCATATTTAAATGGGTGAATAAAGAGACATGTTTCCAAAATGTTTTAAAGAAAACCGTTCGATATGTGAAATAGAACCTGAAACTTAGATGACTGTGCACATTGATCTTAAAATGAATAGTCTTTTTGCTACCGCTTTTTTTGTCCTGAAAGCAGAGATCGTCATTTTTCAAACATAAATATTATTAATTTTTCACGTCCACCTTGCAGAAATCAAACCTAGGACCTCAAGCATGGTAGGCAAATGCGTCAACCACTACACTACGAGGCGGATTTATCTCCATTCGATTTCGTTTCCAGCGTTTTTACTTTAGAGTAGCTATCGAGACGAAACCAGTCGTCCACGGTACTGGTTCTATTTCACACTCCGAACTTTATTCTCCATCAGCTCGGACACAGAAATAATATAATACGAGGTATATCCAGAAAGTTAGGTTCCGTTTCGTAGATTAAAGAAAACAAGTACATATTCAGACTCATCGTTTGAATAAATTATCGTCAAAACAGTCCCCCGAGGTCAAAACTCACTCACATTGTAACTTGAGGCTCGTTCACTTTCCGCCTAACCAATATAAATGTACTCCAAATTCAACGTTAATTTCATAAAAATAAAGATGTTTTTTGCTTGCGGCACATTTTGCCTGAAGGAGTGCAACTAAATTGATAGGCTGAAGATGTCGTATGCATTGCCCGTGCTTTGCAAAAAAACTGTATTTTGGATAAGGGAATAGGGTTGCTTTTACGTTGATGTATTTTTATATTTAAACTTTTGGCTTTCCATAAAAAAAATAAAGTGAAAATTTTTTTGGACCTTTAACTATTGTTCTACATATATCCCATCATTTTGTAGGCACCTGCCATAGCCCAGCACAAGCTTTTGTATTACCTCTTCATAAAAGGGGCCACCCACTTAGTTTATCGTCGTGTAAATAACGACCTTCACTGTACTCCACCGCCTTACCATTGAATCACTTATCACATGTTCCCCGTACAACAAACAGATCTCTTGGTGAATGTAGAAATGTTCTTCGCATTAAGGAAACAATTGCCAGCGGCAAGAATTTTCAATTTAATACGGCATTTCAAACAAGCACCACGAAGCGTACAACAGCACGTAGCGTACGCACCACAACAGTTAGAAAACTCATAATGGCGTCAACTCATCAATAGATCAGAGTTATTATGAGGCACGCGCGAAACTGCGTTTGCAGCGCTACGATGCCAAGAAACACAAACGGAACTTTCTGGATATAACATGTATTATGTAAATATTAATTACAAAAAATTACATGATTTTCTCATTACTCACCTTGTTAAATTATTTTTTACTTTGTATATTTATATTTACAAATTCATTTCAATAAATGCATGCATTCATTTCACGTTGCCAAATATATTTTTGTAATTTGTATATCTAAGTACGACAAGTCCGTTTATAAATACACTAGAACCTTTTTTACACGGGTATACATTCCAGCCGGGTAGGTTTCCTTGTAAAAAAAAACAACTCGGGTTTTCAAAAATATTCTATTGTTTACTGTTTATTGTATTGTATCTTTTTTCTTAAATATGACATATTAAAATAATTTTTAAAATCGTAACAACGATTATTTACCATCACTTTCTTGTAACGTACGCGTTACCAGGACTAGCTGGTTCGTCACCCGCGTCTGCCGCAGTCAAACCACCTCAATCTCAATAGCCCTGAAAAGGACTTACTCGTACCACCCGGTGCAAGTGGTCTAGAGAGGCAGAGGCAGTCGGTTGGCATGGCGGAGCGAAGCGGAAAGCGGGAGTACACAGGGCGAGATACGAAATAAAACACTTGTTCGCTGTTCAAAGACTGGAACTCAATTGATTTTTTCGTCTGCGTTCATCCCGCGTCTGAGTCGGCGGAGCTAGCCGTAACAGGAATAACACCACATATGTACAATGATTATATTTCTTAAAGTGGAATTTTTCTGCTTTTAGAAGCTTCTATTTTCTGCCTTAGTGTTGGGATCAGGAGACATGTTCTATAATGGGTCAATCAAAAACTTCTCAGCATTTGCTCCTGTGAAGAGGAAACCACTTGAACGTCTTCAAAAGAATCCGGTCTGTTGACAGTCAACAGGCCTTCCGTTGCATTTGAAGAGTGTTCGGCATTATTTTACCAATGTCTTGCATTTACTTGACCATGTAAGATATTACCTCTCGTGTGAGTTCTTTATGAAGTATCACCGATCCGATGTCGCCTAGGTCTTTGCCCAAACTTCAGCATCGCGCCTCCAGCTGTTGTCTCTAACAGCCGAAGAAAGGGCTATGCATAAACAGGTGAGGAACATCTTTAGGTGTTTCATCATCACATGGGCAGCTGTCGATCTCGGAGATCTTGAAGCGATGCAGATAGCTTATAAACCCACGGTGACCCGTGAGGATTTGGGTTAGCTCAAAACTGGCTTAGAGCATTCTCTTGAAATCAAAGGCATGGTAAATGGTAGGGAAAACATTTTAGTAATTTGTCCGGTAGTTTCAGTAAAAAAACGGTCATTTCAGAGTTGAAGGGTCCTGCTTCTTATTTTCCTTTTGGCATAGCTGAGCGGTAAATTGGCAGAATCGGGGGCTGTCTTCTTAAGCGTAGCCTTCCGAATCTTTTCTTCCGCCTTTTTGTTGCCAAGGATTTCGCAGGGTCCATTTATCCAATTGATGTACCCCCACCACTCAAGGTACCCTGTAGCCCGCAAGTCTCGTAAAAAGCGGCGCGCTCCACCCGTACAGACTATTTCACCGATAGCCGCGACGCGCGCAACACATAGACAGTATATTCAATATGACATACAAAGTATCGCGGTCCTTCTGAGGACCGCAACATAAGAAAAAACACATTTATACAATCCATAACATTTACGCATATTTCGCTAATTCTGCTCTATGTCTCCCCGGTATCGCTAAGGCCAGACCCGAAAGCGAACATTTGTGTTTATTGGGGATTCAGCACTTAGCTTACTGATACCGGGGACCTTAGCTAGAATTTTCACCTTTTGCGCGTCCGGAACAGTAAGTAAAACAGCAACGCAGGGAATTCTAATATAATCATATTCCTATTATACATTGTAAAATTATGTTTTTAAAAAAATGGACCGTTTTATTTTAAAACCATGTAAAAAAAACCCGTAAAACGAGGTTCCAGTGTATGCGTATTGTATGCTTCTGTAAAAAATATGTACGCTAAATGTAAGACCATTTGGATTTTAATTAAAAATTTAATCATTAATATTATGAACCGACCATTGTGCCGTTTCTCTGTAGGAGTCGGCGGAGAGGATAGAACGCTATAAGACACATTACAATAGATTTCACTTCTTTCAGTTTATAACGCGCAAATGCCTGTTATTTCCACTTGAATGTTAATTTTTTTGTTTTCACACATTTTTTTCGGCTTTAAAAAGAATAGTAATGTCGACATATTTTTTTTGTTGTAATTCTTAAGAATTACTGGCTTTTCTGTGTCTACCGAATTTGAGACGTACCCGTCTCTTCATCAGGACGCCTACTACAATAACATGAAAATTCCACTGAACACCTTCACCGTAGTAGATGCACGAAAATAGAAAAACAACGTGGTGATAGGACACATGCTATTAGAAGGTAACACCTTAGCTTTGTAGTCAAATATTCCAATAAATTTTAGTGAATATTACATTTCTATGTCTACCGGTTTTGAGACGTACCCATCTCTTCATCAGGATACCAATTAAACTAACATGCAAATCCCACTATACACCGTCACCATAGTAGTTGCACAAAAATGTAAAACCATACTGCTGATAGGACACATGCTATCGGAAGCTAACACCACAGTGCACATTGGAACCGTAGTCGTCATTATCATCATCTCACTTTATAAACCCAGTAGTGCATAGGGCACTGCATCGATATACCAAATGCAGCGTAGTTCGATCACCTGTTACATGAACAATGGAATTGCCTACCAGGAATCGAACCCAGGACCTCAACAGCGTAGGGTATGCATTAACCACTTCACAACAAGGTGGACTTGTCTCCATTGGATTTTTTTTACCTGAGAGCAGCCATTGAGCCGAAAACACTCGTCCAGGGTTTCAGCTCTATTTCACATGCAGAACTGTATCCTCATTCACTGGATACAGAGTACCATAGTAGCTGCACAAAAATATAAAACCGACATGATGATATGACAGTTTGCTTCTTACGGAATTAGAATGTGGAAGTTCAGTGCAACGGGAGATGCCTGGAGGCTCTTTGTGGACACCATGTGCTCCAAATAGGGATCGGACATGGAATGATGACGATGATGATGAAATATTTTTTTATTTTTTTTGCACTACAGCAGGCCTGGAGACCTTATTACAGTGGTGAATTACATCACAGAACACCCAGGCTTGAGAAAAATCACATTTAATTTTTGTGTTTTCACCGGGAATCGAACTTGGAACCTTCCGTCTGTGAGTCAAGCGTCTTGACCACTACACCACGGAGGCCGCCAAATTAATTTATTTGTCAGGAGAAATCCTTTGAGTTCGACGCACATCGGTTTTATTTGTAGATTTTTTGTAAAATATAAGGCGAGATGTGGGACCGTGGTGCATAAAATATCTAACGACGGCGCGGCACGCGGTGGCGGGTTTGTTCGTACGTTTGTTCTCATTGGTAATCGGATGTAATCGGAAGAAATAACATTTTTGTACAGAGTTAAAGTAATTTCGCGTTTTATTATATTCTCTCTGCTTACCCTTACAGTAAGGACATTATTAGAGACCAAAATAATCGAATAAATTTACTAATCGAATGATTAATAATTGAATGAATTAAATAATCGAATGAATCATTCTCATTCAATTCATTACTAATTCATTCCATTCGGACTTTCATTCGAATGAATTTATTAATCAAATACATACGATTATTTTTATTCGAATGAATAAGGTAATCAAATGTATTTCATTATTTTCATTCGAATGAATGAAGTAATCTAATGTATTCGATTATTTTCATCCAAATAAATGTATTAATCGAATGCATTCAATTATTTTACAGACATGATGGTTTGCTACCAAGTTTATTTATTTTTTTATATTCATATAACAAAACAGCAAATATTAGGTACATTCTCAACATTATCGCTAATTTTAAAAATAGATTGATGTTAAATAATTAAAAGGTGTACAATAATATTTTTAAATGTTTTATTTGTAAATAAGTACCAAAAAAACAGGTTAAAAAATAATGCTTTCATAAGTCTTTTAGCCGTATTTAATGATTATAATATGGCTCTCCAACTTGTGAAGCCGTAGATATGTGCGTTAGGGTGAGCCGATAATTTTTTTTCCGAAATTTGAAATGAAAAGGGTCTTAAAAATTGCTTTTTGGATTACTTGGAATGCAAAAAATATCAACAAAAAAAAATTATACTACTTTTGGCCCTTAACCAAAGCTTGAAGTTTTCGAAAATGTAAATTAAATTAAATTAAATACGAAAACCGGCTGTCATTTCGTATTTAAGTAAAAAAATCAGTCCAATTAAATTTTATAATGTACATTAAACCTTTTTAAATAAGCATCTAAGGGGGTGAGTTGCACATTGTTTTGTAATAAAAGCAATGTTTAAACGAGCCATTGTTTTCGTCAATATTAACCAATATTAGCCAGGCGCTCAACGGAATCAGTTCCGCGGAGTGCAAACTTTTTGCATTTCGGTAGTTTTAAAATGTGTTCGAATTTGTAATGTGATTAAGTTATATCTTTACTAATAAAAATAATTATATATAATTAACGAAATATTCAGACATTTATAAACTTCAAACCTCGGTTAGGGCCAAAAGAAGTATGGAATATTTTTTAACGTTCAATGTAATCCAAAATACAACTTTAAAATCCCTTTCACTTAAAGTGTCTAAAAAATAAAAAAAAACTTCATACAACATCAGCCCACTCTAATGTGCGTAGATTTTTACGGTCACTGTTATCAATATTCGAACGTTAATTGATACGCTCCACCTGGCCTATTTTGAAGTGGACGAGAAATAAAATTATATCTTTTTTATTATTTTGTTCCCCTGGACTTATATGCACTTCTCCCACTGATGTTCCGACATTTCTATAGCTTCCCGGCTGTTAACGAAAAGCGGACTGTAGCGAAAAAAATTAATTTCATTCAGTTTTGTAAAAGGTTGGAAATATTTGAAAAAAGGAAAGGAACAATGATATGGACCTACCATTGATACGATGTAAATGTTCTTGAATTTTGGGCACTGGATGAGGAAATGCACTACGAAATGTAACGATGTTTACAACGACGCGCGACGAACCCAAGAAATTTAATGCAACCTAATGTAATGTGTCAAAATGTTGTTTTTTTGCTACAACAACAACAACAAACCATCACGCCGTTTACCCGTAGGGGTAAGCAGAGAGGATAGAACGCCATATCACTCTGTCTTTGCATACATACCTCGCTTCCTTTACATTCATACATCTTCTTATGCACGCGCGCCAATTATTCCGACTTTTAACATTTGCATCTTCAAGTTTTTGTTAAATTTGGTCATGCCGTGTATTTCTCGGTCTTCCTCCGTTTCTGCATCCATCAACATTTGCATTGTAAATATTTTTGGCCGTTCCTTCGCTGTCCTGTTCAAACCAACGCAGAGCTCCTTTCTTGATTTTGTATTTTTTTCAACATTTGTGCATCTATCGTACATAGTTTTACCACACATTCTCCTGAGACATCGCATTTCGACAGCATTCAGCCTACTTTTATCCCTGTTTTTTTCCAAATCCATACTTTTTTTTTAAAGGAATAACCCGCTGAGCCTCTATTTTCAGGCTTGTCAGCAGGTGGGATAGAGGTGATATGAAAGAAGGTAATGAAAAATATACCACAACACCCAGACTAATCGAGAAAAAGATCTTTCTTTGATTTTTTTCTTGCAACTGGCGGGAATCGAACCCGCGACGCCAGTTTCACAGATAGCCGACTAACCAACTGCGCCACGGCGCCTGTCAAACTTCGCTCCCATACATCAGAGTCGGGACCAGGACTTCATTGTGAACTGCTAATTTTGCCTCCTGCCACAATCATTTTTTTGCCAAGATTGATTTAAGTGCACCGTTCACTCTGTTCCCGGCACTCACACTCCTTTCAATATCTTTCTCAGTCATTCCGTACCCAGTGAACATACGTCCCAGATACACAAATTCCTCTACCTGATTTAGTATAACCCCATTCACAGTGATTTCACATTTAATCATACTTTCATTTTTTTATGAAAACGGCTTCAAAATAAAATATTTGAGCTTAATTTTTCAACCTGTTTTTGTGGTATGTAAAATGTTACGTATTTTAAAATGCCATTTGGTTGACTATAGTGTATTATATTTTTGTAATAATATGTCTATGTCTTCTAGTAAAATATTAAAAAACCTCCTAATATTTCCAACCCCAATAATATTATTTTTAATTTACTTCACACAAAAAAATATTAATTTAAAGTTTTATAGGCACTTTTTTGCGCAGTACGCCAATAACAAATATACGTTGTCCGTGTTTAAATTATTTCTGATCATTTGATCAAACTTGTTAAACTCATATATATATGATTGTTTGATAAAAAATATTATTTTAGTACTGCATTATTTTGTTGCTGGCTACGCGTATGTATTTATTTTTATTTAGCATCATTTCACATAAAATTCATTTTTAATCATAATCAAAAAATGTATAATTACTCAAGGATTCAACAAAAATAACATCCTTCATAGTTTAAAATATAAAAATGTTAACATGGTTTTTGAAACATAAATTATTTTCTCACTGACTTTGACCTGTTCTGTTCAAAACAATAAATGTGTTTTTTAAACATCTGAATATACCTGACTTGTTATGTTCAAACATCTGAATATACCTGACTTGGTATGTTCAAACATGCTAATATACCTGATTTGTTATGTTCAAACATGGGAACATACCTGATTCGTTATGTTTAAACATGTGAATCTACCGGATTTGTTATGTTCAAACGTGGGAACATACCTGATTCGTTATGTTTAAACATGTGAATCTACCTGATTTGTTATGTTCAAACATGTTTATTAATTTAAAATACTACATCTTGTTGAAAAATATGGGTTCCTTTAGAATAGATATTATTAATTATGTTTCCCATTTGATTATTATTTTGAAAAGTAATTTAATATAAGTATGTTTATATAAACTATCTACATACAGTATTGTGTAGAATATAAAATATACATTATATGAATGAATTTCTCCTTTTTGTTTCGTGATATCTGCCGAGTAAAAGAAAGCAAAGAGACTAGTGGTAAGTAAAAATGTCAGTAGAGGTTTGCCAGCGTGAAAAAATAAAACAAAATTACTATTTTTTCATTTTATAAATCATCTCGCTTTTTCTGTAAATAAAAAAAAAAAAAAAAAAAAACATGTTTTTATGCCTGAGAACACATGAAAAATAGTTTTCATTTATGGTTTTTTAATGCATCCGCCTTATGCTCGATTATGTTATGTTTTATTATTTTTTATCAATGTATTTTATTTACTTAAATATTATTTTGAATTACCAATGAAAAAAAATAGCTTTTATGCGCAGCACATTTTTTTGATGATAAACAAAGCAATGACGCTTGACATTTTTCTGATTCACCAGATAAGTATGTAAAGACTGTATTTTACTAGAATATTAAGACATCGGTGATTATAAAAATTAAACAGTTATTCTTTGGAAATAGTTGAAACCGTTTTTAAACTGTTACCGCAAAGAAAAACTAGTCAGGATATTAAATTTAAAAGAACTGTTTTTAAGTAGCGTGGGGCAAAAGCGTAGTCATCCCCGCCCTATGAAAATGATAAATATTAGCCAGTATGTATATATACAGTGAACTGCTACAAGTAACAGTTTAATTCAATTAGTGAAACAGTTCCAGCAGCTACTTTTACTAGATTTTTTGCCGAAGCTAAATTATACTGTTATTTAGAAACAGTTTAATTTGTGAAACAGTAACTGTAACTATTTTTTCTTTTGGTCAGTATTGAAATATATACAATTTGAGTTAAAACAGGGTATATTCTAACTAACAAAGCACCCATTACGAAAATTTACAATAATCGTCATCATTATCGTCGTTTCCGCACCTAATGGTGCATAGGGCACTGCATTCGTACACCAATTGCAGCTTATCTTGGTATTTTTTTTCGTTCCATGAAGGCAAGATGATCAGTCTTACGCTTCAGGTTCCATTCCAGGGACTATGAAATATTATTGTGTAAAAACACCTTTTTCAATAAATATTTCATTTCAACCGTGCCGGAAATCGAACCCGAGACCTCTTGCATGGTAGGCAAACGCGCTGACCCCTGAACCGCGAGGACGACAATAAGACCAGACGTTTCTAGTTTAGTACAATTAGCTATATTTGGATCGGATATTTACTCAGTGAAAACCAAATGCCGCCTATATGACGCCTGCATAACACATATTCTCCTCTATGGATGCGAATCGTGCCACCTCAGTAGGGCCCAAATTAGCAAAATACAGAGTTTTGAGAATAGGTGTCTCAGAAGAATCTTGGGTGTGCGGTGGTTTGACTTTGTGCGGAATGAAGTAATAAGAGAACGGACGTAGCAAACTCCGGTGACAACTGTCATCAAGCGAAGGCGATACGGGTGGCTTGGCCATGTACGGCGGATGCCTCCTGAGAGCCTTAACCACGCTCGCCTACTTTACAAGGCATCAGGTTGTCGACGTCCTGCACGTCCACTGCTGACTGTTCGTCGGTAGTTCATGTCAGAACTACGAGACGCAAACCTGACTTGGGAGGATGTAAACGACATAGATGCCTGAAGGATCTTTGTGGACACCGTATGCTCCAACAAGGGAGCGGATATGGAATAATGATGGTGATATTTATCTGTGTCCGGGTGCACAAAGAACAAAGTAATGTATGTGAAATTGGACAAGAATCGGAAAATCTAGAAAAGATTAATTTGTCTATAGTCCTTATAATATAGCTTGATAAAAATGACATTTGTCAGCAAAAGTGACGACATAACTTTGTAGTAACGTCTAAGGAGTTATTTAAATTGACACACGAAAAATCATTCGTATCTGGCATGTTCATTATTTTTTTTATACAATGCTAGAGTTAACAATGTTTGAGTATGTCTAAATGCTTGCAGACTGGCTGGACTTCCTCCCTAGGGAGTTGTTCATATTTTAATTTGTTTTCAGGCGTTGCCTAGTAGGTGATTTGGTTCAGCCGGATGAATCTCACCCACATAATAAAGGTTTCAGCTCTTTTACTTCACAAAAGTCAACAGATGGAAGATTTGAGGAAATGTGGATGTTTAAACATAGGCAGAATGGTGAATGTTACACAGTGTGTAAAGTGGCCACTTAAACCAGCAAATGATAGGTCATAAGCCCTGTAAATGCCTAGACTACTAAATTCCCTTCTCAAAAAATGTTTTCCTTCTCTGTTGAAACAAATTTAAATATAAAATAAGCTTTGAAACTAATATAAACCTAATTATTAACGACGTTCTTACAAGGTTACATCATTTTGCAAAAACGTTAGAGATGGGACAAATTGATCAATGTAAATTGATCGAATAAAAAAATAATTTCATTTGATGTTGTTCATGAAAAAAGTATTTATGTCTTATTTTTTGGTAAATAATTGTCTTTAACACACTAGAATATGCTTGTTTTTGTATTTTTATATCAATTTTCGGAATCAGAGCTTCATGATTGCATGAAAAAACTGATAAAATCGATTTGATCGGTACATGATCAGTTGATCAGTGATCAGTAATTTCCCATCACGAGTGACATTTGTTTGACAGCTGTCATTTTAATCAAACTATATTTTAAGGACTATAGTAATTCTTGGTAGGCGTGTTTGCCAAACATGCTTGAGGTCTCGGGTTTAATTCCTGGCAGGGTCAGCGTGAAACGTTTATTTCAAAGGTAGCCCGCAATATTTCACAGTCTCTAGACTAGCAACTGAAGAGAAAGATTGATTTCCTCCCCTTCGTGTAACTGGTGTTCGAAATATTTTGCATTTAGAGTACTGATGCAGTGCTTTATGTACCATCAGGTGTAGTCAGGATTATGATGATATTATTTCTAATTCGACACAATTTTTAACGGTTGCCTTCATAGAATTGAAAATAGTCCAGAAGTAGCGTAGACTCATATTTGAATACATCGGACTGTGTCCAAAAAACCCCCAACTTTGCTGCACTTTCGCCGCGCGCATGCTTGAAGTCGCCGCGTAATGTTCCCAGATCGCGAAAAATATAACCATACCACAAATGAAAGATAATTATATTTTTAAAAAAGCAATTGGTTAATTTCTCTAAAATCTTATTGTACACACAGAAACATGGATTGACACAACAGAGTAGATAAGTAAAGGTTTATTTGATAAGAGCAATTAAATTTATGAACTTTGAACTTAAAAAATAAAACAAATTTTATTTTACATAAAATTGATATTTTTATGTCATGTAAAATAATATTTCATGTTTTAAAGATACTGTTGGTCAAATGTCCACCATAGCGTTGTTTAATCCGAGAGGTCCAATTTTCATTAGTTCTCTCTTCTAATGAGCAAAGTAGCGTAAAAAAAATTAGTAAAAAAAGTATCGTAAAAAATTACAAAGTGTTTTATTTTAATTATATTTACAGTTAAAAATTTGACTACCCTGGCAGCACTAACAAAATGACCATTTTGTTTTCTTTGACCATCTGACAGGTGGAAAAATAATTACATTTTTAAGTAATGCATTTGTTACTTACACATTAAATGTGATCCCATCCTGTTTCTTTAAGACCCCCAGCAGTAATTCTACATTTTAAAATGACACAGCACGGCATAGTTGAATTCAAATCGGGAGTTGTGTATTGAGCGACGTCTACAAAGAAACTAATGGGTCAACACGTAAAACTACTCCTTTAAGAGTATTTTAGTCGGCTTCTGTTTGATGCGCGTATGCGGACTATTTTTAATTCTATGGTTGCCTTTTATTTTTTTACAATGTAACTTTTGTCAGTGTTATAATTTAAATAACGAAATGATTGTTCTTATTTTGATTTTGTTTCCCCCCTCCCCTTAGGTGTATTCTGTATATACGTGTTTTCATTTTACTAGAAGATATTTTCGTTATTCATTGATTATTATATTACGCTTCCATCTTGGATTTGTATGTTAATTATTTACGTGTATAGAAACATGTTCTTCCCGTCACCTGTCATTTGGGCGGCCATCTTGGAACAAATGTCACTTTCAAGGTCGAGGGAAATTTTATTCTTTGAGCTTCTAACAACCTAGGGCATGTTCGGAAATAAACGAAAAAATGTATCGAAATTCCTTTTCTTCTTATATGAACAAGTAAAGGCAGAAGGAGATAAGTATAAATTAACCGGAACCTTGAATTTTTACTTGTCTTTTAACATCTTTTATGTTTTCTTTGCCAACTTCGCCGGAAATCGAACTAAGAACCGAATGTAACTCAGTAACCGAATGTGCAAACATTACACTAGGACTCAGTATATTTTAGTTAGGGTTGACATAATGCAATAATTATAATATAAGGATAAAATAATGTAAATCAATATACAAATGCATAAGTTAATATCAGTGTAAATTATGCAATACTTGATATTTAAATAACATAAAAAATAATGCAATAGTTAATATCGGGATAACATAATTCAATAATCTATTTGATATCTATTAATTACTGTAAGGAACATAATGCAATAATTTATATCAATAAAATGTAATGCAACGGTTAATATCAGAATAACAATAGCAATAATAGTTAATAAAATAACATAATCATTAATATTATATTAATTTGTCTTAAGAGAACATAAAGCAATAATTAATATCAGGAAAACATAATGCAATAGTTATTAATGAAATATAAAAAATTAACATTATTATTCATATAAAGATAAAATAACGCCATAATTTATATGATATTAACTAATTTTAGGATAACAAAATGCAATAATTTATATTAGAATAACATAACGCAATGATAACTAATAAAATTCAAAATGACATAATTTATAATATTGTATTAATTCGAGTTAGGAGAAAATAATGCAATAGTTAATATCGGGATAAAATAATGCAATAATTTATATCAGAATAACATAATGCAATAATAACTAATAAAATACAAAATAACATAATTTATAACATTATATTAATTCGAGTTAAGAGGAAATAATGCAATATTTAATATCGGGATAACATAATGCAATATAGTTATTAATAAAATAATTAAAAAATGCAATCATTATTAATATAAAGATAAAATAACGCCATAATTTATATCAGGATTATATAATGCAATGGTTAATATCAGAATAACATAATGTAATATTTTATATTGGGATAACATAGTGCAATAATTATTAAAATAACATAATGTAATTATTAATAATATAAAGCTAACATAATGCAATAATTTATATTATATTAATTCATGTTAGGATAAAATAAGGCAAAAAATAAATAATGAAATATTGATAATTATTTTTTTATTTTTTTAGTTTCACGTTGATATAATATTATTGAAGGAAGCTCACAGAATAATTCCCACAAAGATACAAAAATATTCAACTAATTGGCAAATTATACATAATTTTTACTAAAAATAAGCTTTCAAAATTTTTATTGTCTTAACTACGGAGGAAATGAAAAATGTGCTTTGAAATTATCCTAGTGTTGTATTAATTTTAAATAAGTATAATCATCAGATTCATGAGTTTTCCTTCCACTGTGCCATTTGTCTTTATGGTTTGCAGGAAAAAAATAATGCCACATATTATCACGTATTTATATTGGCATTAATTTGCTCTTTAAGATAAAAACTAGAAAACGTTGGACGGAAGAATTTAAATGATACTTTTGCGAAATGAAAAATTATCGTTTTGAGGCGATGTACAAATTTTTGTCAATTTAACCGATAATTTACTTTCCACATACAGTCGAGTTTAAGAACAATTTAAATTTAAACATTTATTAAATATTAATAATAATATTCCCTTGTTTTAAAAAACCGTTTTGATTTTGGGAATAAGCACTCTTTTCCATTTAATCCGTAAAAAAATTTACAACTTTGCTTCCAATTTTGTCACCTTTTAAAAATTATTTCATCTCTTTTCATATTTTAGGAATGATCACCTATTTTTCCTCTCTTACATGTCATTGTTTATCATTTTCCATATAGGATTAATGCATTTGGTGTGTTTATTACGATCATTTATCATTTGACTGAAATATTTAGTCCTTGTTTTTAAAATTGTTTATGTGCTGTACACCCCTGAATACTTAATAGCTTTATTTAAATGCCATAAATTCGGTTTGGATGGTAAATTCATCAATTTTTCATAACGTTTTTGCTATTTTTAAATTAAGCTTAAATTAAAATTAAATGATTCAAAAAGTGGTTTTGGTGAAACCACAAAAAAATTGGATCACTTGAAGTTTCAAATATTTTCGCATATCCTTGACTCATTATGTTGTTTGCTTGAATAAATACAATTCCTCAAAGAATTTTTTTGTCATCTGGAAATATCACTGTTTTGTAGTTTATTTTTACAAGTGTTTCATTTTTCAATATTTTGTTTCTTTCCAGATTACGTGACAGAAGTAACCAAAACTTTAAGTACCTCTTCGAGTCCTAAGTCTCCTACTCGACACCACGTCGACAATATTGCTTTCGTTAATGTCGAAGCCCTTACCATCCACCCAGAATCCAAAACTGAAAAGCCCGAGAAAGAATCCGTTCCCAAAGACAAGCAAGATCCACCTTCCAAACTGACCGATATCGAGAGAGACCTGGAAGAATCCAGGAAGTTGTTCAAAGAGGAAACCAGAAAGAAGTTCGAAGAGATGAAAAAAGACTTTCAAGACAGCGCCATCGCAAAATTCGAACAGATGAAAAAGGATTTCGTTGTTAAAGATGCCGAAAAGAAATTGCCAGAAGACACGACAGTTATCACAAAAACAGAATCAGTTACTCATCAAGTGACGGGCAAGGAAATGTTTGTAGAAAAGAAGGAAACGGTCTCAGGAGATGATTTGAATGTCCAAACTAAAGTTGAGACCCAAAGACATATATCAGGCGATGAATACAAATTAACCAAAAAAGAGTCTACCGAAGAATGCGGCGACAAGACAAAAAGTGAACGAACTTCTCTCGAGAAAGATCAAAAGTCTCTAGCTGAGAGGCACGACATCGAAACTTCTAGAGCAAAGAAAATTGACGATGGAGCAACTGTTGTATCTTCTCACAAAGAGTACACCGAACAAGGATTATACTCTGGAAGACAGAGCAAATCAGAGGAAAAAATGACAGCTATAAAAGACGAAATGGAAAAGAAGACAGAAATCTCTTACTCAGAAAGGGATCTCTCGCACGAACAGTGGGGAAAGGAATACTTCGCAGAATTAGAACCGACAGATGAAGTTGAAGGAGAGTTCTCACAAAGTAAAGATGTTTACATGGAGTCTGCCGTCAAAGTTGTAGAAAAAGACGAGAAGTTGACGTCTGAAGAAGTAAAACAAGCGGGAAAAGTTATAAGTGCATCTTCCGGATATAGCAAAGAAGAATCCACAGTTGAAAGCAAGGAACACGACGATTTGAGCTCCGATATATCTCATGACACAAGTTTCAAGAGTGAACTAGCAGGAAAACGAGACTCATTCGATGACAAGTCTGAAATGTCACCTAAAAGCAGATCCAAGTCATACAAAAAAGAAGAGGTATTTGATGTGGATTTCGTTAAAGAAATCAAAGTTTCAAGCTCGCAAATGGACAAAAGTTTGAGCCTCGGTTGTAGTCAAGATACTCAATCTGAATCTGATTTGACCGGAGAATCAGATCTGTTAGCTCATGCTCAACACGAACTTTTACCAGACGATCTAAGTAATGACGATGTGGCAAAAATAATGTCTATTACGGAAGCAGAGATCGAGAAGAAACTGTCTCCCATCAACAAACCCGAGGAACATATTCAAGAGCATGTTTGGGAAGTATCAGTACAGCAGCAAGCATCTCTTGATGAAGTCACAACAGATTTCCAGCCTCAGCAGAAGTTTAGAGATGACCAACCTTATTCTTGGGATACAGAATTTACGTCTCAATCATCTATGTCTGGTAGTGATATTGGAATAAAAACAATCAGCTCAGATATGGATGTAAAGATAAGACTAAACGGACTGAGTCTCAACAGCTCAGAAGAAACTCATGACATGGAAGCTCACAGTGAAGGTTTCGATTCATTCAAAGATTCAATGCTCAAATCCGGTGAAAGTATCGAAACTGAATATATGATCAAATCTATCGATTCACAAGACACTGATACATTACAGAAATCAATGGATTCGGTCAGTGCCGAAACGTTACAACATTCTGAAAAAGAAGACATTTCGATGGAAGCCGAGTCATTTGTAGCAGATCTTCAACAACGAAAAGATGATCATGCATTTCTAAAAGAAAAAAGTATAGATGATATTTGTAGCAGTGGGTATGATACAGATCTCTCGTCTGCCGAGTTTCTTACCTCGAAACTTGATCTTGAGCGAGCAGACCACGAGCCTACAAGACCTGAACCATTAACTGAACTCTCTGACTTAGAAAAAACAATCGACGAAGTCAAACAATCTTTAGAAGCCGCACATGGAGAAATCATTAGTGAGAAACACGATAGCAGCATTAAATACAAGCAATCTCCCTCGGAATTTGAATTCAAACTGATGAGTCCGGATCGTCCGGAAGTGATTCACGAAGAACCAGCACAGCACACTGATTTCATAATTCAGTCAGAGAAGGTTGATGGTGAAACTAGGCCAATTATTGCAAGCCCTATCAAAAAACTCGCTTCGGCATCTTCTAGTTCATTGGAAGAAAAGCCTGAAGTAAAAAAAGATTACGTAGAAATTGGTGAAAAACTGAATTCTCAAAACAAATCATTCGAAATCACCATGACTGATAAAGATATTCAGATCAGCCTTAAAGAAAGTGATTCATCTTCAAGACACGATGACACTTGCATCACATCGGATGAAGAAAAAGAAACTGTTCATGAAAAACAAGCTACTCTTCAAGAATTCAGTGAACTTTCCACTGGGCTTGAAAGCGGTCCAATATCTTTACTCGACACAGAAACTGATCTTATTTCAGACAAGGAAGAATCTCCTAAAAGTAGTCCCGAAGTACGGCTACGACCCATTCAAAAACATGTCAAATCTGCTCATATGACTGTTGGGGACCGAAGATCTGGATCCGATCTCGAAGGATGGTCCAGTTCCGGAGAGAGCCATTATCAAAGTTTTGAACACACGGAAAGTCCTCACAGTCGACCACTGTCTTCCGATGTTGAGAACCTCTTAACTGGTCACAGCACTTCCGATTTCCAAAGTGCAGTAGGCACACAATCTTCTCGTTCCCAGAGAACATCGAAAGAATATTACACAGCTGTTAGTTCCTTGAGTTCGAGGGAAAGTATGAGAAGTTTAGATTCAGACAGCTCCGGACACATTGCGAGCATTGATATCTCGGATGCCTCAGAGACTTTGGTGCCATCTGCAAATGAGTTAAAAGATGAAATGATGGACAGTGGAACCTTAGCCGAACATTTCGACGTTGATCCATCAAAAGTCAAAGAAAAAACCGTTATAGAAGAAATAGTGGAAGAATTAAGCGAAGGCAAAAGTAAAGATAATTTAGGGGTTGAACAAGTAGGACTGGATCAACAAATTGTTTTGAGCGACCACTCTGATGAAGGTTCTCTTGAAGATGAACTTAATCAACAAGGCGATGAAGTGGTATCAAAAATGAAACGGTCTCACGAAATGAGCTTCCAACCGAAAGAACTTCTTCCAGAGAAAGTTCCGTCTGACAGTTTATCAGAAAGTGTGGACATGGATCTAGAATCTGGAATCCCTGAATCAGATTCCCAAGTATTTAGTATGAGTAAAATAGAAACGGGACCTAGTATTGTGAGACACACAAAACAGATATCCGAGGTCAAAAGCAGCAAGAGTATAGATTCACCTAAATCATACGAAATATCAGAAAAAACTGTAGAATATCATACTTCTTCTGTCATCTACAAAACTCCGGAAAAGAAACCAAAACCGTTAGAAGTGGAAACAGTTATAGAAAAGAAGACAGTTACTGTCAAAACTGAAGTGACACCCCATCCTGTAAAGGTTACAGAGCCAACTCATGAGGTTGACTTTGATTCATTGATGAAAGATATCATTCCAAAGGGAAGTTCAGAATATGAAGAGATAGTGAGTTCGCATAGAATTTCAAAGTCCCAATCTGGAATATCTAATGTTTCAACAGATAGCAAGCAGAGCTCAACATCTAGTTTAAAGATTCAAGATGATTTTCTTTCAACTCCTCAAACTCCCATTTCTAACCCGAGTCAAAGCTCAGAGTCCACCGACAATGGTAGAGAATATGTTTTAGATGACATGTATGAAATTTCTGAAGATCCAGAACTTTTTCACAGTGAAAGAGCAACAGACTCTAAATCAGAAATATCTGTCACAGCTGAAGAGCGAACTCTTTATGAAGCTCACAAAGAACCCGATTCTCCCATAAGCGACGAATTTGAAATGGTTGATAAACCAAATGAAATGGATGACTTTGTTGTTATCGAAGAAGTCGCAAAAGAAGCTTCTGAATTTGATTCTGAAGGAAAGGGAATGTCGATGGGTAAAATTCCGATGGTTAAGAAGCACGATGAAGAAATAGAAGAGTATCTCTCTCAAACAGCTAAAAAGACAAGTGAAACAGAATACAGCACATCTGGTTCTCTGTCAGAGGAAGAAATGTTACAATATGAACTAGATCAAAAGAGGATGAGAGCAGCCGAAATGGCTGAAATTGAAGCGGGGAAAAAATGGATTCAAATGCAGTTTGAAGGAGACTTAGCAGCAGCTAGATACGATTATGATCGTGGACCTCTTGAAGACATTAAGGAAGAAGAGATGACAGACTTTGATGCTAGCAGGATTGGTAGCTTGACATCGCAAAAAGAATCTGTTGGTAGCTATGGCAGCTTAAAAAATTCATATGGAAGCCTTTCAGAATCTGAATTAAACTTCAGAAGAAGGTATATGTCTCGACCAGGGGAACAAGATGATGTATCCGTCAGTTCATTGCAAGAATTTGAAAACCTGGAGCAAGCGATGATCGAGAATTCTCAACTCTCTTCATCTTCCCAGGATTCTATTAACGGATCGCTGCCACGAAGATATCAGCTAAGCAAAAATGGACAAGGAGATGATATTTCCATGTCCAGTTTAAAAGAATTCGAAGGTTTAGAATCGGCTTGTCTCGAAGCTCTCAAGATTGAGATAGATGCTAAACAAAAGGAAGCCTTACTCCTTTCGCAGGACGGTAGACATAGCAGCGCTGGATTTTTAGACATGGAAAAGCGATCCTACAGTCATGGTAGCTCAGAAAGTAGCCCGCCGCAGAAAAGTGGCAGCCCTGGGCAGAAGAGCGGTAGTCCGTCCCTCAAGAGTGGAAGCCCGTCGTTAAAAAGTGGAAGCCCAGGACAAAAGGGGGGAAGTCCGGGTCAAAAGTTTGGCAGTCCTTCGCAAAAAACCCAAGAACTCATGGCGATTAGAAAACTTATAGAACAACAGATGGCTGAAGGAGACGCCAAAGTGACAGCCTCAGTTTCTACTGATGAAGGTGCAACCGTCACTTATGTAACAGCTCAGAAGAAAGTTTTTGATAATAAAGGGGCGTTTTATGTTGCGGATCCTTCGTGTCCGGAACAAGGTGAAACGGTTTGCGTGAGGAAGACAGTGTACGAATGCAAAACTGGTGATGACCAATCGGGACCTTGCTTGCCGGTTACAGAAGACTCCACCCAACTCGAATCATCCTTTACGGAATCGGACGCCAACATGATCGGCGTCATAACAACAACTAAAATAATACAACAACGTTTCGTCAATGGCGCGAAAATTTCAGAAACAATGTCGGTATCTTCTGGTAAAGGAATGGACATTCCAGGAGTTTTGAAACCCGAGCAAAGCGACGAATTTGGATCCGGTAACTTTCAAAGCATGGAAGTCGGGTCGGGAAAATCCGTAACAGACTACAGTTCGGAATTCTCATCGTCAATTACATCTCAGCAATCCGACACGGAGAGTCTTGTCACTATGATGGAACAACAATTCGATTCGGAGTATGGAAGTGGACCAGGGTCTCTGGACCCCAATGCCACGCATAAAATAATCGCCGATGCTTCCAAACAGTTGGATCTGGAGGGCTTGAAGTGTGGAGAGATGAGTGAGAGTGGTTTGAGGGAAAGTTCTCCGATGTCGAACAAATCGGGGTCTGGTATATTTTCGGCAGCTACATCTAGACACTTTACAGATCCGGCTAGCGGCTCCTGGAGTGGACTAGATGAGGATATGAGCTCTTCTGGAAGCTTCAGCAGGTAAATTATCAAATTATTTAAAATTTCAGCTCGACTCTGACATTCTTTCCATTATTACATTTACCCATTTTCAACAATAATTATTTTGTTATTATCTATATTTAAAGCATTAACTTTGTTGTCAAACATTTTATAAAAACGTAACTAAATAGTTGTATAAAACACTTACTGACTTGTCTATGTCTACCGGATTCGAGACGTATCCGTCTCTTCATCAGGGCACCAACTAGACTAACATGTAAATCGCAATATACACCTTTACTATAGTAGTTTCACAAAAATATAAAACCAACGTGCCTATTCGACACAAGCTTATAGTAGCTAAGTGCGCATTAGTGTAAACTATTAAAAGCATAGGTTCTATCAGCACGTTGGCTTTATGTTTTTATATATCTGCTATGGTTAAGGTGTATAGTGGGATTTGTATGTTAGTTTTATTAGTGTCCTGACGTAGAGACTGGTACATCTCAAAACTGGTAGATATAGAAAAATCAGTGAGTGGTGGTTATATACAAATATTGAGTGTTAACATATGTTTTTACTTACATATTTTTTTTCCAAATGAAGAGAACATCCTCTTCAACACGACAAGAAAAAATAACAACGCATTAGTCAATAATGTATTCTTCATTTTTTTACAACGAATCAGTCAATGGTACATAGCAACTTCACAGTACACTGCGCAAATATGGCGAGCAGCTTTGGCAAATTTTTTCCTTGGATTGAACGCGAACAGAAGGGGTGTCGAAAACGCTCATTTTCGTCTACTTGGCATTCCATTTTGAAGGCTTGTAATCGAATAAAATAAAAAATGTAGCGTAAAAGCAAATACAATACAATAGAACAGAAAAAATTCTTTCGAACGACGTTACCTTTACTATTTCGTTTTAATTTTGATGATCCTTTTTTTAAATTTGGAAAAATCGTTAACACCTAATACAGTTTAAACTTCTTTCAAAGCCATATTAGTCTGGTGATGTTGCAAGAGTCAAAATTCTACCAAGAACTTATACTAACTAATTTGAATGTTTTAATAGATATACATTTATGTCGATACCTCCTGCGTATAATATCGCAACCCACAAAACGCGATTTTACAGAAGATGGATTTAAAAAAAAATTGTCAAGCATAAATCAAAATATTTAAGGATTTTTTTAAAAAATGACACGCATATTCATTTTCATATCTTTTTTCATATAAGCATATACAAACCATAAAATTATTTGCGATATTTGTAAAAATGCACATACGATTTTATACTTCATTATTTAATCGGATTGTGATCCCTTGGCTAATGTTGCGGACGCACGGATCAGAGGTCCGAGGTTCAAACCCCACACTACGCCAACTTGATTTCCATTTTCTAATAGTAAGTTATTTACAACTCGTTAAGAATGGCCACCAAAATTGAAATATTTGGGTAAATTATAAGAACAATATTTTGAGCTTGTCCAAATTTTTGTAGATAATAAATTTAAAAAAAATTGTTACATTTTTAAAGTTCAAGGTTCATTAATTCAATTACTCTTACTAAATGACCCTTTCCTTGTCTACTCTGATGTGTCAATCAATTTTTCCACGTGTACAATAAAATTTTAGAGAATTTAAAAAAAAGTTATAATTATCTTACATTTGTGTTATGATTATAATTTTCACGATCTGGCAACATAACGCTGCGACTTCACGCATGCGCGCAGTAAAAGGAGGGAAAAGTGGGGGTGTTTTTTAACACAGTCCGATGTATTCAGATATGATTCTACGCTGGACTATTCTTTATATGCGCACATGTTATATTTTAAATAAATGAATTGAAAAAATAAATAAACTGAAATATAAATGATACATTAAAAACTCGAAATTAAACATTTGTGGTTTACGATATTATACGTACTAGATGAAAAATGTGTTCCAGTTGCTTTTTCACTGCATATAATTTATATATTTTGAGAGTGAAGAGTGGAAACTTGTACAGAAGTAATGTGTCATGTTTTACAGTCTTTCAAACTCTGGATCAGAAGTCCATGGTTCATTCCCTAATCTACTACAAAGTGCACACCCTTAATTCGGATTGTCCAAAAATGCTATTTATTAAAATAAATCACTACAAAGCAAATAAGCATTGCTCTAGTAAAGTAATATGATAAAATATTATATTTTATGGGCAATTTATGTAGGTATTAGACGCAAACTTAAAAATCTCCATTGAAAGAGTTACTGAGATTTCTAAATTAACGTAGTTTTGCAAGAGGCAGCTGTAGTCCTTAAAATATCGTTTGATAGAATGACAGTTGTCAGTAAAAGTGATGACGTAACTTTGTAGTAACGTCTAAGGAGTGATTTATATTGACACACGAAAAATCATTCGTATCTTGCATGTTAATTATTTTTTTAATACAATGCTTGACATAATTACATAAAATCAGCTTTAAGAAAAAAAACTAAAATTAACCCAATTATTAACGACGTTCTTACAAGGTTACGTCATTTTGCAAAAATGTTAAAGATGGACAAATTGATCAATGTAAATCGATTTAAAAAACACTTATTCATTTGTTGTTGTTCATAAAAAAAGTATTTAATTTCTTATTTTTTAGCAAATAATTGTCTTTAACACACTATAATAGGCTTATTTTTGCGGTTTTATATCAATTTTCGGACATAGAGAAACAGAGTTTCATGTTTGCATAAAAAAAAATAATAAAATTGATTTGATCGGTACATGATCAGTGATCAGTAATTTCCCATCACTAGTGACATTAGTTTGGCAGCTGTCATTTTAATCAAGCTATATTTTAAGGACTATAGTCCACAATTTATTGGTGTTATCAGTTTCAGTAAGGTCAATTCTATAATCTGCTAAAAACAGCCAGACCGCTTTTATACTAAAAAAAACTGTAAAAATCACCTTCTAAAAACGTGTCAATCATAAAGTTGGGATTTCTCAATTTGCAGAAAACACCCACAGCACTAGAAAAATCTAACGGTACCCTGAAAATCATTAAAACTGGTCAAATGCATAAATAGATTCTTGTTTGTAATGTAAAAAAACTAATTTATTCTTCTTCTTCTTCACGTGTCATGTCGGGTCTCCCCGACGTTGACGATCACTTGGGAGAAAGCTTCCCTATCCTGAGCAGTGCGAAATAGCTCCTCCACAGTTCTAATTCTGGTCCATGCTCGGATGTTTCAAAGCCAGGAAAGCTGTTTTCTTCCGACCCCTCTACGTCCCTCGATCTCCACCTTCGTGACAAGCTGAAGTATTGCACATGTATCACCTCTCAACACATGGCCAAAATATGAAATCTTACGGAGCTTAACAGTGGTGAATAGTTCTCTATTAGTATTGGCTCTACGTAACACTTCATTGTTGGTTATCATATCGGTCCAAGATATTCTTAACATTCTACGGTGCATCCACATTGTTTATCATTCGTCAAAGTCAAAAAGATTCCAACTGTGTAGATCTGATTAATCACTCTTTTCACAAGATTGCTATTATCTCAGTTTCACTTTTCTATGGCTGGCTGGTTTTGCATAACTACGTTCCATTATGTTTCACTAACTCAATGGAGAATGCTAAGTTTGCGGTGTCAAGCAGTATAATTAAAATCGGTTTTTGAAAGATTTAGAAACGGGTTTTAATTACGCTATTATCTAGGTAGGTAGGTTTTTATGTATACTTTATTTTGGCATCGATTACTAACTTCGCATTTTGGTGGAGATTTCTAAGTTTGCTTATAACACCCTCATATACACGTTTCCACTCTTCAACGGTAATTTAATAATTTGTAATCCCCCCTAACATGTATTCCTCTTATAACCTGCTTTTATACCGCCATTTTGACATTTGCTTTATTTTTTAAGCTATGAAATATTTGTGGATACATTCAGACTATATTTTTTTGCCGGTATTAGGCCGATGAGGAGAATTCAATGCAGCCGCCGTATTGAGAAATACTGCAACTCGGAACTTTTTTGATTTAACCACACATTCATTCCTCATCCATGGAGGCTGCAATAGACAAATCGTGATGCATTTCAATCATCATCATATAATTGATTTGGACAAACTAAAATATTTTTGCTTTTAATATGGCTAAATTATTTTTGAAAGACTACAGTTTTGAGTGTGTAATTTGAATCCTTGAAGAATGTTTTCTGAATACTCAAATCCTTGTCTTGGGTATGTCCAAAAGTTTGTAGACAGCCTGTATTTCCTCCCTAGGGTTAATTATGACCATTATCACAAAATATTTATTTATTTTTTATTTTATTAATTTTTCACGCCCATGAAGCTTTTACATACATGGAAGTTATATAAAACAGGAGTATACAATCAACATAATTATTTTTTATATAAAGCAATAAAGGATAGAACAGTGTTAAGAAGTTTAGCTGGTATAAATAATTTTTTTTTAAAAGATGAGTGTATAAACAACATAAATTTCAAAAAATGTGTTTAGAAGTAAAGTAAGTTTAAAAAAAAACAAAAATAAAAAAAATAAGCCGTAGAAGCAAGATATTTAAAAAAAAAAGATAAACAAATAAAATACAAACATATTAAAGAAATGCAGTTCAAGAACATTATGGTGACCACAAGCATAACTTAAAACACTTAATATGGTTGAACTGGCAACTCCGTTTTTTTCGTTTTTTAGACAGTTAGATGCGTCATTTGACGTTTAATCATCAGTGTGGCCATTAAATGAACCAAAGTCATCATAATCATTCCCTCTCCACACCTAATGGTGCACAGGGCACTGCATTGGTGCACCAACCGCGGCGTATCTTGATTATTTTTGTTACATGAAGGTTAGATGATCAGTCTTGCGCTTCAAGTGCCAGTCCAGGGACTATGAAAAATTCTAGATATTTCATTTCAACCATGGCGGGAATCGAACCCGAGACCTCTTGCATGGTAGGCAAACGCGCTGACCATTACACCACGAGGCCCACATGATGCAGCTCAAAATTCTGAGAAAAGTAGTAGATACAATTCAATTTCTGCTATGGTGGTGCATCGGTCACTCTACCATTTAGCATCGATATTTTTAAAGGTAATGATTTTTTTTTTTTTTTTTTTTTTTTTAAATTTATTTGGAAGTTCAACAAGAATACATACAATACATACATTTTTCAAGTGAGCATAACTAACGTTCTTTACATATATTCTCAATTACAGAACTTCAACATCTTTCATAAATTATATAAAATAAGAGTGTAAATTCAATTTAAGTAATGGTAAAGATTAAGTTTAGTGAAATGTAAAAATAAAGAAAGATTTTTTTTTTTTTAAAGAAAAGAAAAGAGAAATTAAAAACATATAAGATATAATAAAAAAAGACTAAAATTAATTTACATACACAAAACTAAGGATTAGGCATTTGATCTAAGATACATAGTAATGTTTTTTTTATAACTATTTGCTCTATCATGATAAATGTCAATGTTAACTTTTTTTTCCATTTTGTTATAGAGTCTTAACATACTTGCAAGAGGGTTAAAATGTGCCATATTGTTTGTAAAAATTGGAAGGTAAAATGTATTAGGTGATCTAAGGCGCCTACGGGGAACGTACAATGACACACTTTGAACACAAAACACTGAATCAACATTATTGTGAATTATATTATACAAGTACATCATATCTATAATTTGTCTCCTAGTTTCTAACTTTTCAATTTTAAAATACTCCAAGCGCTCTTCATAACATTGAAGTATTCTGCCCATGTTACACTTAAACGACAAAGAACGAAGAAATTTTTTCTGTACAGTTTCAATTATATTTTTATAAATCACATAATGAGGTGACCAAACAATACTTCCAAATTCCAACTTACTACGTACAAGAGAATTATACAAACAAATTATTGATGCTGCAATTCTAAATGGCTTGGATATTCTGTGTATGAAGCCCAGCATTTGTAAAGATTTCTCTTTAACAATATTGAAATGATTGGAAAAAGTTAAACGTGAGTCAAATGTGATTCCAAGATCTCGGATTGTGCTTACTGAGTTGAGGTCAATATTATTAATGCTATAAGTAAAACAGTTTTGAGTTCTTTTTCTTGTAAACGTTATTTGATAGCATTTTTTAACATTAAGGTGCATATCATTCAGTTTACACCATTCACTTAAGGAATCAAGATCATCTGTTGATTCAATTTTACGAAATATTTTCAAGTCATCAGCATAGAAAAGATAATTACACTCTAAGAGGGAGCCAAGATCGTTTATAAAAATTAAAAATAATAATGGTCCAAGATTAGAGCCCTGCGGCACACCAGATGTTACAGTTAAAGGTGATGATTCAAATTTATTTATGCATACAATTTGGGTTCTGTTTTTCAAATAAGATATCATCCAATTTAGAAGATTGCCATGTATACCGATTGCTTCCAACTTTTGTATCAATATATGGTGGTTAACTTTATCAAAGGCCTTCTGGAAATCTGTATACACAGCATCCACCTGACATTTTTTATTAAATGATGAACAAATATAGTCACAATATTCCAGAAGGTTAGAATTAATAGATCTTTTAGGAAGAAAACCGTGTTGTTTGGGACAAATAAATGGCTTAACATATTCCAGAACAACTTTATAGATTAACGATTCAAAAACTTTGGCAAAACATGAAAGAATACAAATAGGTCTGTAATTCGTGACAGACGATTTATCCCCAGATTTATGGATGGGGGTCACATTAGCAATCTTCCACAGATCAGGAAAAATACATTCATTAAGAGATTTATTAAATATCATGTACAATGGTTTGCTTAATTCATTACTGCAGTTTTTCAAAAACATACTTGGTATCTGGTCAGGCCCTGGACCCTTATTAATATCCAAATTTTTTAGAGAAATTTTGATTACATCTTCGTTAATTTTTAAATCAGATAGGTTAAATTGGTAGTATCTATCATTTGATACTTTGGATGTATTTGATACATTCTGAACAATGTTTGATTTACTGAAAACAGAGGCAAAATAATTCGAGAACATTTCAGCTACGGCAATTCCATCACTGGCGCGTTCATTTTCATATATCATAACTTTTGGAATACAGTTAGTAGCACGCTGTGTTTTAGAAAATGACCAGAATACCTTCATATTGTCTACTAAGCCTTCCTCAACAGATTTAATATAAGTTCTATAGCATTTCTTTTGCAAAGCTTTGGATCTTTTTCTTAGGATGGAGAATGCCTCATAATCCAGTGGATTATTGTATTTTTTCGCCCTCGTCCGCATTTTATGTTTTTCTTTTAAAACCTTAATTAATGGTTTACTAAACCACTGTGGATAATTACAATTTGATTTACTATTTTTAAATGGGGCATGTCTATTTATTATTTCCCATAAAATGTTGTAGAAAATCAAGACCATATCATTTGTATTATGTTCTCCAAACTTCATCTTCCAGTCTTCAGATGATATGTCTTGACGGCAGAGTTCGTAATTACATTTTTTAAAGTTGTATTTGAAAGTTTCGCAATTTTCATTCAATAATTGAGTATTCTCAATTTCAAATGAAATTTCGATTGCTGGATGATGCTGATCAATTGCTACAAGACCGTCGACTGGAAAAACTTTTAAATTATTTTTATCAGAGAAAACTAGATCCAATATTCGACCATTATGATTGCATTGATAATTAAATTGATAAACGTTACAGATACATGCAAAGTCAACCAAAATTAATGATTTTGGGCTAGTATAATTTGTAGGACAGAGAAAATTATTATTACCTGAAGCATCTGATACCCATTTAATTTCAGGTATGTTAAAATCACCCAGAATGATGCATTGTGAATTTGATTTACGTTGAAGACATCTGTACTGAAGCTTTTGAAAGCAGCTATTATAGTTAGAGATATTTAAATTTGGAGGAATATATGCTACACAAAGATAAATACTAAAGTTTGAAGTAATATTCGATTTGATTTCCACCCAAATGTCTTCATTTTCACTTTCAAATGTTTTATTTCTATTGGACACTAGCTTTTTCGAGACTGCTATCAAAACTCCTCCACCTTGCCTTGAAGTAGAACTTGATGTTTCGCGATCTCTTCTGAAGACAGCATATCGCCGGTCAAATATTTCTTCACTAAATATTGTTGAGTTAAGCCAAGTTTCCGTCAAGCAGATTATGTCATAGTTATTATTTAAAACCTCTTGATGAAAATTTTCGGTTTTGGTCTTCATGCCTCTTGTATTTTGATAATATATATTTAACGAAGTGAAAAGAATTTTATTTGTTCAATTTCATGTACATTTGTTGCATAAGAAATAAGAAGAGAAATCACCTATAAATTAACTAATAGTATTTAGACAATCTAAACTCTTAATTAAAATAGCTGGAGATGTATCATTCCGTCGAACAAAAATACGACCGTTTCGTGTCCACACATATTTGATATTTTTCTCCTTTGCTTTAATCCTCGTAGCTGCGTGGAGGGTTTTGTTTGAAGGAGAAAGATGTTCACTAATATATATAGGAAATTTTGTTCCTCCAATTCCAACGTGCGAAGTATTTAATTTATCTCCTGGGTTTTCCCGGTTAAACTTCATAACACCACCAAGCAGGGCGTCCCTACATTTAGTGCTAGATAGCTTTACGATGACTGAACGAGGTCTATCACTACTTTTGTTTGATTTAGACACCCTAAAGCATGAAAGTATGTCAGAATCATTTAATTTCATTCTGACAGTCCTTCCCAGTTGAGTCACCAAATCAATAAGGTTTTCATTTTTATTTTCCGGAATACACTGCATTTCGATATTATGTTCTCTTGACTGTTGTTCCATCTGTGAGACACGAAAACTTAGCTCTTTGACTGTTGTCACTAGTTCATTATTAACGGTTTTCAGGGAGTTGTTTTCGCCTTCTAGATTTGTGACCTTAAGTAGTAAGTCATCATATTTTGATGACAGGAAAGAGATAGTTTCCAATATTTTATCGTTCTGATTGAGAATTTTTTCTAGTTTACAATCAATATCCATATTTTTTTTTCCAGAAGATGTTACGCTTTTCTCCTTAAAGGATTCTGTAAAAACTATTGGAGATTTACTGGTACTAGATCGTGGATCATCTATCTTACACTCGTCACATTTCCAGTTGGCTCGATATATTTTAGACATTTTTTTAAACATTTCTGTTGTCGTTCCCACGCATTTGGGATGTACAGTTAGATAACATCGTGCACATTTTAGAGCTTTAACGGGACTTACCGATTGAACACACTTGCTACAGTGCATTTCGTATTTAAAAAATAAAGAAGCAACTTAAAAATTGTCTATGATTCCTCAGATATAAATATGCACAATTGTGTAAAAGGTCTATGGTTTTGAGTCTACTATTGGTTATGGTAAAATTTTTGTCTCTGGTTATATTCGACCAATGAGCGTTAGAATTATGTCTACCAATTGACAGTTCAAAGTTACAACAATACTAATGTCAGTCAAATCACTATATTTTAATCACTTTATATTATGTCCCAAGTTGATTTCAAGTCTTGCAAATAACACCACTATTCACTCACAATTTTCGCCAATCAGTAAGATTGTACATTAAATTATTAAGCAGAAAAGTCTAGCAAATAATTTGTGTTTACTTTAGCCACTTCGGTTACAGTTCTACACAACTCAATTTATCTATGGTGAGAGTTGGATCCAATTAAATGCATCTATCATTACTTTTAAGTGGGTTATCTTGTTGTGGTTGTTTATTCTTTTGAATTAAGTTGTATGAATTTTACAATAAATTTCAGAATTTTGTCGATTCGAAAAATTCGGTGAAGAAAAATTTTGAATGAAGAATAAAGTATTTTTATTTTATTTGAATCTAAATAAATAAATATTTTTAATTCTTTTACGAATAATGGTTGTTTTTTTAATGTATCTACAATATTTCATTAGTTTTGTTTTTATTGATATCATTCTAACTTTGCTAGAATTCCACTCGTCCATGCGCTTTGTAGCTGCACGATGATTGGTTATCTAGCTTTCATATACCAACTTAAAAATACCTAAATTTTATAAATGGGGTCTAGAATTCCAATCGTCTATGCGCTTAGTAGCTGCAAGACGTGTTGTAATCTTACTTCTTTTTATTATTCATATTATTTTTATTTTTTTTAATATCATTAATACACTAAATTTATTTGTCAATTTTTAAAATGTGTAAATGGGGGCTAAATTTCTAACTGTCTATGCGATCTGTAGCTGCAAGACGTCCTGTAATCTAGCTCCTATCTGTTATATTTTTTTATTGATCTTAATTGAAAACGAGGAACTAGAATCCCAACCGTCCATGCGCTCTGTAGCTGCAAGACGTACTGGGATATTTATTAATTGTACAGCGCCCTTGATTTTCACAAAAATGGCGCTTTATAAATTATCCAACTATATACTATATATATATATGGATTCTATGAATAGATTTTAAACAATCAAATAACTTTCATAAAATGACTTCTGTTCTTCATATAATAACTACGTTGTGTTAATATTAATTTGTTTTTGTGTTTGTTTTCGTAAAGTCGAAAATATATTATGAGAGTATTATATTATATTATTTAAAAAGTATAAATCCCCACATAAACCACTCTCTAGGGGGTAGAGAAGATTTGAAATACCAGCCCTGGAGGCTCTAAAATCGTCTCCACTTCCGCTTACTTAGATTCGCGTAATATTTCACACGCATTACTGTTTTCTTCATTCGCTTTCATGTTATAGTAAATTTATCCGCAAATATTTTAATTATGTATGCTTATTTTCCTGTGTCTCCCAAACCCATACATGTACCAATTTTTCAATGTGGATAATAATGTTGACAGGGACACGAGTATAACGCCCACAAAATCCCGGTTAGACAGGTAAATCCGATTGGAAAAATTCTAAAATATATGTTTAGAACGTCTTTGTGTATGATTTTATTTCTAGCGTAGAATTAGGGATGTAACATCCCCCACCGAGACATCGATACTTCGCGACATCGATGTTTAAAAAACTTACATCGATTCCTTAAACATTGTTAAAAAAAATATCGATATAGAGATGTTATTGTCGATTTTTCACACGTCAGTGTTTTTTAACCTTACCCCATTGCAAGTAAAAAAATATATTTTCCGTGTTGAAGGGGTCACACTCATGAGCAATGAATAATCCTTTGAGCGACGTATTTCTTGGGATCTGACGCTACCCCCCCTGTCTGTAACATATAATTGAACATGTTTAGAAAAAAAATTGTAATCATATTCTATTTTTCTGACAAAAACTTAATTTTACTCGGTAGATAAATGCCAACTCCCCATTGTAATACGGGCCCAGGTCTTTAAAGAGCCTGTAGCTCAATCACAAATAACTAACGTGCTTAAAAACATGCCATGCATTTGAGCGATCACGATGAACAATAGTGAACATGCTTAAGTTATCGCAGTCATAAGTCAACGCGTGTGTAATCTCTAAGTCAACACTCGTGTCGGTTTGTTTTTTGTTTTTCTCGTAAATAAATACAGTTCACTGGCAAAAAATCGGCGTTTACTATAAAAAAATAATACAACATATTGCATTTGCAAAAAAGTAAGGTGTATCTAATACAAAAAAGTGAAAATTAAATTACCATTACTTTGGCAACTGCTTTTCTTGTCATTTGGCTTGCCAACCGCCGGTTAATGCAATGAATAGCATGATAAATAATAACTACTTAAATAAATTAAAATAGCAGTTTTGGAATATTTTTCATATTTACACCGGTGAAATTCAAATATGTGATTGCGCAGCAGGATTATACGTCGCTAAACGCAAATATTTTGACATTTAATATTAGGTGTTCGCGGATGTTGCATTGTGATCGCAAATACGATAAACAACAATGGTAAAAAATTGTTGTCACTTTGGTTATTAGCACGTCGATATTTATTTGTGATTGAGCTACTGGCTACTGAGTGGAGGGTGGTGTTCTCATATTGCTAAATCTCCCCCTCCGAGCCCAGATCCTTTAAGTATAGGGCTATTAGTTAAGGGGCAAAAGCTTTAACATTCTTTTAACCAGCCGAGGATGCGACTTCTTTTGCCATCGAAAGCATCACATTCAGATAGAATGTGTATAGGTGTTTCGCAATTTGCGTTACAGAACCTACACGGTTCATTCTAGCAAAGTGCTTATTCAATCTGCAGTGCCCTGCAAGGGCTCTGGTGATAATCCTCACTTGGTTTCGGCTGAGATCCATTAGATTGAAAGCAAACCTTTGCGAGCACCCCTTCGCATGCTGCCGACCAGATGCTTTTCGCCAGAACGGTATGCTCTGCTTTCGGGCCCAGGGCCAGGACTCAAGTTCATTACGAAGAGCACATTTGGGAAACCCACAGAATAAAACAAATCAAATCATGTTTAATAATACACAGTCTTTTATCTAGGTTATTAACAACTAATAATGCCCTAAAAGTTTTTTTATTTGGGTTAATCAATCATAAACTCTAATAAAAAAACAGAATTTTTGAAAAAAATTGATCGGAACCAGCATGAACACAATCACAATACTAGAGAAAAGAACAAAATTAGACTTCCATTTAGGAAAAAGGCAAAGTCACAAAATTCAATTTTATTTAAAGCAATTAAAAAGTATTACGAAATGGAAAAAAATATTTATGAAGAAAAAAACATATCAAAATTTAAAATAATGGTCAAGACATATGTGATAAACAATTTATAAATTAAATATATTTGCAATGTTATTATTAGAACACACATAACAATATGTATGATATGTGTGCCCTATTTTAAGATTTAAATAAAAAATAAAAAAAATGACGTAAAACATCGCTATATTGATACATCGTTTTTTGTAAACTAATATTGATGTTTTATCCAATGTTTTAAATTGATGTATTGATGTTTTATAAACATCGATGTACTGTGTAGATCCTTTCGTAGTACTTAACCAACACTGTTCCAAATATCCAAAGACAGAGAACCAGCCTTGTTGAGAAGGGAATGAGTTTACAAGGCTCATGATAAGTATCCAGGGGTGCTATTTTGAAATTCTCCACCCTATAGGGAGTGATAAATCTAGGATTTTTTCTTTTTCTTTTGTCTCTATTCCCGCGATAAGATCCATAATAACACCCCTGAAGCCCTAAGTTCAAAAGAAGTGTGTGGGGTTTTAGCTTGTTGACACAGTGAGCTCCTACACCAGTTGGAAAAATGGGTAATGCATTGTATTTTGATCATCTGTTCTTCTTCTTCTTCTTCTGGTTTTTCTGGTTCCAATTCTCTGGATTGGTTTGCAGCAAAGCTCTGAATCTCCTCTGCCACATTTGTCTGTTCTGTGCGACCCTTTTTACCTCTTCATGTGAAATATTTGAGGTATTCTTGGCGAGGGTTCATCCTTAATTTTTTTAACCCAGTTATAAGAAGAATAACAACAACAGTTTCAATTTTTTTTACCACCTATGATTATACTTATCGGTCTCGTGGTATAATAGCCAGCACGTTTGCCTACCATTCAAGAGGTCTCGGGTTTGATTCCTGACGTGTTTGATATGAAACATTTATTTAATCGGGTTGTGGTCCCGTGGCTAGTGTCGTGGACTCATGGATGAAAGATACGAGGATCGCACCCCATTCTAACACAACTTGATTTCTATTTTCTAACAGTGAGTTATTTACAACTCGTTGAAAATGGCCACCAAAATTGAAATATTTGGGTAAATCATAAGAACGCAAAGATTTAAATTATTTTTTAAAATAAATGAAAAGAGTGTTTTTACATTCATTTCATAGTCCCTGGACTGGTACCTGAAGCGTAAAACTGATCATCTAACCTTCATGTAACAAAAAAAATGATCAAAATACGCTGCGATTATTTGCACCAATGCAGCTTACCCACCACATACCGCACACCGCATCTGAGGACATAAGTCTCCTTGGCGGTGCCCACATACACGGAAAATTTGCTCGTTGTCAAACGAGAAAAGCTGCCCGAAGGAGCTCTCTGAAATCTGGTAGCCTTAGCATCTTTGTGCTGAAAGAAAGTAATCCAGAAGTACATAATATGTACTTCATTGGATTGAGAAGAGAGGGAAGTGAATTCTTCACTGACTGGGATTAAATTGATTGGACATGATCAATTCGCCGAAATGATTACAAAACTTTTTAAAAGCCTTGAAATTCTTTTTAGAAGCCACCAGATCTGTATATCCGACAGGACCTATAACAGGGCCACGGATAGTAGCGAGAAGCTCCATTCGGTAATCATAGAGAAGGGGAAAGGGACAAGACCACAGGATGTGTTCAGAAGATTGATTGATCACCAATGCAGTGCCTTATGCATCAATAGTTGCGGAAAGGGAATGGTGATGAGTATGAACCAAGCCTTCCATATTTCCCTTCTCAAAAAGGTTTTCCATCTCTGTTGAAAAATATTTGTTGGCTTGAGAGGCCACTCTACACACTGTGTAACATTCACCATTCTGCTCATGTTTAAACATTCGCAGTCCTTCAACTCTCCCGTCTGTTGATATCTGTGAAACAAATGAGCTGAAAACGTTTCAATTTTTATACATCTTTGAATGCCAGTTCTTTAAATGAATAATTTGGATGTTTGAACGTAGACAGAATGGTGAATGTTAAATAGTGTGAAAAGTGGCCACTTAAACCAGCCAATGACAGGTCGTGAGCCCTGTAAATCCTTAGACTTCCATGTTTCCTTCTCAAAAACGTTTTCTCTTTCTGTTGCAAAAAAAAACAATTTTATTTTAATGTTTTCAGCACAAATCTACCCCTTAGTTATGTGGTTACATTATAAAGATATTTAGACTACCATGTATAAGGCCCCGGGTTTGATCTCCTAATTAGTAAACACCATGTTATAATCCTTATTTTTTTAATATTTTAAGTAAGCTGCTTAAGGCGGATTTGTACGGCCTAAGCCAATTATTGCAGTTATATTAAGAAAAATGTGTACAAGAAACTGAACGAAAAGAACATAAAACTATGTAGCAAACACAAACAAGGGCAAATAAATAATTGTATACAATATATTCATAAACACGATCAACATATAAGACTTCGAGCTAACCCGTGCCAATCCATCTTCTTCCCACACTGTGTTAATGGTGAAGAGATCTACCAAAAGCTGGAAGATTTATCCCAAAGAATTTTGAGTTGTTTGACAAATTGATTAATCTACACATTCTGGACATTGGGGCATAAAAACAAAAGTTGCTCTTAGTAGATTTCATGAATATCAGATTTTGACTTCAGGTGGCACGGTTGGGAACATGAAAAGAAATTGATTGCAACAGAGATGGGACATCACTTATAGCATTAAGTATTTGAAAATGAAAGATCCATCTCAGTTCTACGTTTCTCCAATGAAGACAGTTTGAAAGATTGCTCTATTTCGAAATAGAAATAATTACTTCTTTGCAATCCGAGCAACCATGCCACTTGTCTTAGAAAATGGTGTTGGACAGACTCGATATGGTGAATATGAGTCCTACAAAACGGAGACCAATTGGAGAAGCATATTCTAGATTGGGTCGAACTAGTGAGAAGTAAAGAGTTTTGATGGTATTAATATTTTTGAAGTCCGTCGTTATTTTATTGATAAAACCGAGAAGTTAGAGAGAAAATTATGAATAAATCTATTTTAACATAAGTTACCGTTGAAGTTAATGAGACTACACGTTGAGACCGGCTCTTCTTTTTCCTCCTTACTATAGATCTATGTGGTCTGTTCTCCAGAGTGTTGTTTCTCCTGCGAGGTGGATATGGATCTTGGTAATCCTTCCATCTTTTGGAAGGTTTTCCACAAGGACGATTCCTGTGAGGCTGACAATGCAGTGCAAGATGAGGGATTATGGTGGTGTCCATTCTTTAGACATGACTGTACCAGTCCCTCCTTCACTGTCTACTCCGTCTTATGGTGTAGATATTACATATCTATCTTATGGTGTTTCTCACGCAATCTCATAGATATTTGCCTGCTATCATCCTCAGTGTCTTCATCACAGAAGCCCTCAACACTTGTTTAATCCTGACTATGTCTGCCCTTGCTTCAACGCTAATTCATTATTCATCTTACGCATGCTTTGTAGATTCTCATCTTACTTTTAATGGGCATACCTTTATTTCATAGGACCAGCTCTTGTTGCAGCTTATTCCAACCCCCAGCAACCTTTTTGCTCGGGTAATGCTTCCGTGGGTTAAGGTTAAATCTGTCGTTCTCCAGCCTGAGACTAGTTTCGAAGTCAAGCATGTTGTTTTAATTTGAACATGAAATCAAAATTTAGGCACCAATAGTGACATTAAATGTCTCTATCAAGTCACCCGTTTCTCGTCGTTCCTGCGGCGTTGTGAGATTGAGAGTTTGTCTCCGCACGTTGGGAAGCTGTTTCAGGAATGGCGGCAGCTTTGTAGCTCGCCTTGAGACTCTTTCAAATTTCACTCTCATTTTCAAACAGCGTTGTTTACAGGTTTAAACAAGATATTGGAATTATGATCGTGAAAATACTATTTTTAGTTAAAAAAATTTTCTTCTATTTTTATCACCTATAATCGAGTTGAGATCTCTCACGGAACGTGTAGTAAAACTATGGTGCACAAATGTTAAGATTCGTGCCAAGACAAACATTATTGACAAAATCAAGAAAGGAATTCTGCGTTGGTTTGGACATGTGAAGCAAATGGACGACGAAAAGAAGGCTAAAAAGATTTACAATGTAAATGTTAATAGATGCAGAAAACAAATTCAACAAACACTTGAAGATGGAAAATCGGTTTAATCGGCGCTCGCGCATGACAAGATGTGTGAATGTAAAAGAAACGAGGTCTGTATGTAAAGATAGAGTGATATGGCATTCTATCCTCTCTGCCTACCCTATTGTTTGTTGCTATAGTGAATAATTCACCTTCTCATTTCATTAATCCATTGGAGTACATTTAATTTTCTTCTGGATTACCTTCATTCAGCACAAAAACATCAAGGCTACCAGATTACAAAGAGTTCATTTGGGCAGCTTTTCTTGTTTGACAATGACAAAATGACGTGGGCACCGCCAAGGATACTTAAGTCCTGAGATGCGGTGTGCAGTATGTGGTGGGCAAGCTGTTGCATCACAGTCCCAGGGGGTGGAATCCAGTGCTTGTCCACTAACATCATGACTTACTAAAAACATTGTTTGTTAACCCTATGTATTCCTTTGAAAATTGGACGTACCAAGGGATTATGTTTTTTCTTCCATTTGTAGGGCACGGGGGGAAGACTTGATGCTCGGCAGCACAGATAGCTTGGAACAAACCAGTTCCTTTGCAACTCGGGCTACTTATAACTATGAAGTGGATACTCCAATGACGGGAAGCCTCTGCAGTGCAGGTAATATCTATGTATATTGCATATAACATTACCGGTTTTTACACCTTAACTCTGAAAAATAACAACGATTTTCGGATCACGGCTTACCTCTTTGTTTACACTCTCAAAGCGACCTCTTATTCTCAATCCATACTTCTTCTTTCTTTACAAATTCACATACTATCCTTGAGACTCCACTGTAGAATCATCTCCCATCCACTATTTTATTTATTTAACTTTTTGTACATAATGATTATTTGTACATTGGCGGGCTTATTGCCAAATGGCAATTTCTTCCAACCAACCAATAAAATAAAAGTTTTATTTTTATAATTCAAGTTACAGTACATATTCAATAGAAAAAAAAGATTAAAAATTTAAAGATATATAAAAATAGAAATAAACGTATTTGTTTATAAATTACCTTAAATCGAAACTATTACTCAATGGGAAAAAGGAAAAAAGAGGAAAGAGGAAAGAGGAAAAAGGAAAGGAGGAGAGATTAAGGAAGAGAAAGGAGATGTTTCTTCAGACGTGATTTAAACAGAGATAATGTAGTAACATCTTTGATGGTGGATGGGAGATGATTCCACAGTCGAGCCGCATGGACACTATATGAGTTAGAGAAGAAAGAGGAATTGTGTATGGGTATTAAGAGAGTGCCTTGAGAATGAGAACGAAGAGGTAAACCATGAACTGATAAGCGTTGAAATTTTTCACACAGGTATATAGGAGCGTTAGGACTATGAAGTACATTGAACAGAAGTGAGAGGGAGTGATAGTCTCTCCGCTGTCTAATTTTGAGCCATTTCAGTTGCCTACGATAATCAGAAATGTGGTCATATTTCCTAAGACCAAAAATGTACCTTATGCATGTATTCTGAAGTCGTTCAAGTTTATCGAGTTGCTCACAGCTTAAATCAGTCATGGAAACATCAGCGTAATCTAGAATGGGTAGTAGTAATGCTTGTACAAGAGTGCATTTAGTACTAATGGGTAAGAATTTTTGCAACCTTCTAAGTGAGTGTAGACTGAAAAATATTTTGCGGCTTAATTCATTAGTATGAGCTCGCCAGCAGAGATGTTCATCCATTAGTACTCCTAGATTTTTTACGGATTTCCTGTACTGAATATTGGTACCATTGACAATAAGAGGATTAAGTGAAGGTATGTCTAGCTTACAGAGCAATCTTTGACTACCTGCAAACATAATTTGTGTTTTAGACGGGTTTATTAGTAAACCATACTCTTTTGTCCATGTTGACACGCAATTTAGTGTTTTAGACATCGATTCTATTGCTTTGCTGGTGTTTTCAGGTCTGCAATGAAGGTATAATTGTAAATCATCTGCATAGAGATGATATGAACAATTGAGACAATCTGCAATCGGATTAATAAACAGGGAAAATAGTAATGGTGATAAAACTCCACCTTGAGGTACTCCAGCGGCAATATCGACCCATTCCGATTGATGATCTGGTGTTTTGATGCACTGTTGTCTAGCTCGTAAATACGATCCGAACCATTTTAAAACCGGTTGTGTCATATTTAGTGTTTTAAGTCTAGCCAACAAAAGATCGAAATCCACAGAGTTGAAAGCGCTACTGAAGTCGAGTAGTGTTATCAAGGTTATCATTTTGTTATTCATTGCGTATCTAATGTCATCTGTAACCTTGATTAAAGCGGTAGTTGTACTATGGCCCGCACGAAAACCTGATTGATTGGGATCAAGAAGATTATTTGACAATAGATAATTATTTAGCTGATTATATACAACTCGTTCAATGACTTTGGAAAAAATTGGAAGAATAGATATGGGTCTGTAATCTTTGACAGAAACTGGTAAAGAAATTTTGGGAAGTGGTATAATAAATGCTTTTTTCCAAGCTTCAGGAAAATCTCCAGTATTTAAAGAAAAGTTTATAATGTGAGTAATAACCGGTAAGATAATAGGAAAAATAAAGTGTATCAATCTCATACTCAGCTGATCACTGCCCATAGATTTGGTTTTTATAGAAAGTAAAATACGTTGTATATCAGTTTCTTGAACGGAAGAAAATAAAAACGGTGGATAATTGTAAGAAGCTGCCATACTTAAACGTCGGAGAGTGTCGGATTTAGTGCTGACATCCAGTATTAGTGGAGGTGTAGCAAAGTGAGTATTGAGATCGTCTAGTTTGACAGTTGAAGATAATGTTATCTTAGGTTTACCGGCGCCAAGAGATTTTAAAAACGACCAGGATTTACTAGTAGAGTTTTGATTTAAGTTTGTGAGGATATATTTCCTTCTGGCATTTCTGCACAATTGGTTGCAACGATTTCGCAGGACTCTGAAGGCTTCCCATTTTTGAGATGAAGCATTTGACTTAAGTTTAGACTTTGCTTTGTCACGTTTCGCCATTAGTTGAATAATGTCACTGGTAAGCCAAGGGGTAGGTGGATATTTAAGTTTTACAGATCTCATAGGAGCATGAATGTCAAACAGACCAGTAATCATTCTGTTAAAAGTTTCAACTTTTTCATCAATGGTCTCTAGATTATTAATAACTGACCAGTTTAAACTCATGGCATCAAGTTCAAGTGATTCCTTATTAACGCTTCTAAAGTTTCTGGCAAGAACTGTGACAGGAAGTCTTTTGAGACATTTGATCTTATAGTTAATAAATAATAATTCATGATGAGAAAATCCGGAAGCGGTCAACTGTCCATAATTAGAGACTTTGTCAGGCATGGAAGTTATAATAAGATCTAAAAGAGTATGAGAAACTTGAGTGTGATGAGTAGGATCTAAAGGTAGCAAAGATAGGTTGACTGAACTTATAATATCTCTCAAACGTTGGCATCTGGAGTCTTGTTTTAAAAGACAAGTATTAAAGTCACCCATAAGAATAACTGAGTGAAAATCACCTACCGTGCTTTCCAGCAATGTTTCCATCTCAGAAAAATAGTTAATATCAGGGGGACAATATACCACACCAATCATCATATTATGGTATTTGAAATTAATCTTTAAAAACAGATATTCAGGATGGCCACCACTGGTTTCAGATTGTTTTACAAGTGAATAATTTATTTCTTCACGCAGATATATACATACTCCACCGCCCCTTCGATTAGTTCGATCATTGCGGATAAGTCGATATCCATGTAAAGGATACAAAGTTGATGGTAGTGATGGTTTTAGCCATGTTTCGCTGACCAGAATGGCATGTGTTGATAAATCCGCAAATGTTGATAGAAAATCGGAGTAATGAGCTGGTATACTTTGAGCGTTTATATGACATACATGAAAGTCTTTAGGATAGCATGAGAAGTTATTCAAGAGTATATCATGGAGACCAGACACTTCCTCTGTGTCTGATTCAGTAACATCAGAGTGATAGGAGGAGAGAGAAGTTTCAGGGAGGGATTCGGTAATAGAGTGGAAAGATTCACAGGAAGACGCGGAGGACATTGAATAATAGCACGAACTTAAGTAAGTAGCTACACCTAAGTTAATAAGGTTACAAAGTATATAAATATAAAATAATTCAATGTGTTTTAACAACACAGCACTTCATTTTATGCGTCAGTTGGAAGATCACAATAAAGAGTTACAATAAAGAGTTCACGATAAAAAACATATTTAAAAAAATACAAAGAAAACCTAAGGCAATAGCAATATACGAGTATATGTTTAAGTTATTAAAACAGAAATAAATATATATTACTAAAACACAAGGTTTTAAAGAACACAAAAGAAATAAACTGATTTAAATAAACATAAAGGAAACTGACTTCAATATTGTAGAAGTAACAACAACATCAAAAGATCATTTCAAAGTGAATTGCTGTTAGTATAATAAATAAAGATTATAGAAAATGTATGGAAGTAACAACAACATTAAAAGATCATTTTAAATGAGAATTGCTGTTAATAAATAAAGATTATAGAAAATGCATGAAACGAAAAAGTAGAATATAAATAATAAACAACTTCTATCTCTTACTTATAGTCATAAGAAAGAGAAAAACGAAATAAAAAAATTTAAAAAAACAAGTTTTAGCTTACATAAATGAATAAATAAAAGAAAATATTATAAAATACAAAGAACAGATCTTTTAATAAACCGTTCTTTCAAAACCCATAGCGTATATTTGTTATTAACAAGGAAAAATAACTTAATAGAGACAATATTATGTAGGTTTATCAATTGAAATGACTTGGTTAGCGGAGTTATGTTCGCTAGGTATAGTATAATAAGTTAATATTACGCACTGATAATTAAAATTCCTGGAACTAAGTTTGAAAAGTTTATTAAATTAACAGTAAACTTAATAATTGCAAAATAGTATTATGGTAACTATTTTGTAAGTATCGTATAAAATTTATTGTAAAAAAAATATAAAAAATTATAAAGAAAAATACGTATAGAAGAGATTTAATATGACGTGAAATGAAAGTCTATAGTCATAAGTAATTTCTAATTTTTACATTCAAATGGATATTTAATTGACACTATTTTGACACCTACTTGCTTGTTTACATTTTGCAAGCGACATGGCAAATGTTATTTAGATATATATTTACTATTATGTGGCCAATCAGTGACAATATTATGTATAGAGTATGCGCAGTGAGTAACCAATCAGTGATCAAATTAATGTTCTCATTATCGACACTAAACCAGAACAAAGTAGTCTATGGTAATAGATTATGGTCTATGGTACCAGAACATAGAATTTTGAATTTCTATTTATACATGTAATATCTAGGTATACAAACTACAGCTACAGATACAGTGGGTATACAAAGAAGTAAGCTAAACATAACCTAACATTAAGTCGCATCTCGTTTACCATAATATAAAAAGAAATAACAGCGATTACAGTGAAGTTTTAAAACAAGTAAATGAACATGATTAATAAGTTTAAAAGCAAATATGTGATGAAATTCCATTTATTTAGCAACCGTTCTAGGTCGAAGATCTCTTTTCTTGCTGTTTGAAGATCCTGTGCTACGGGAGTAATCTTGAGTAGTGGCAGTGGTTTTGCAAGATTCAGCCGCTAGTTGAAGCTGTTTCATGGTACAGATATTCTTGAAGGTTCCATCTGGCATGTGAATAATAACTTTACCGTCTCTTGTCCAACAAGAATCAGGCCTAAAACTCTTACGTGCTTCTGAAAATATTTTGTGTCTCAGCGGTGTGAGATATTCGGTTAAAAGAAATTTTGTACCTTTCAATTTCCTTTTCAGAACCCACACATGTCTTTTTGTCCCGACATCTGAGAAGTGTATTAGAATAGGTCTCGGTCGATCCCCATTATTAGATTTCTTACCGACTCTGTGTGCGAATTCGACGGCCGCGATAGTTTTTGGTGTGCATCCGATGTCCAATAAGACTTTTTTAATCACATCAATCGGAGATGGATCCTGTTCATCGGCCCCGTGAAGCAGCAGAACGTTGTTTCTGGCGGCTGCCTCCAAAACATCCACGCGCAGCTCCAGACTGTCGACTCTCGCTCGGAGTGAGCTCAACGTTTCCAACATCTTCATTCGGAAGCTTTTAAAGTCATTTAATATTTTATCTATCACTGACACATTACCAGCACTAGATTTTCCGGAGACTTCAGTTTTGGCTTGCAGAAGTTTATCCTCAAAACTTGACATTCTCTTTTCGAAAATATTTGAAATTTCACGTAACTTATCACTTTCAGCCATTACTTTTGTTAATTGTAAGTGTGATTTGTGCTGTGTAGTTATTTTAATCACTTATTGCATCGGCAAACTTATTTTAGAGAAAAAATATTAATATTTCTATCGGAGTTAATAATCTACCGACATACGCTTGAAGCTTTGCTAAATATAATCCTATCAAAGTGCTTCTGGAGCAACTTTGTTCAAATCTCGTCTTAATAAACGTTTTCAATATCTTTCTTTAACACTCCTTTATTTTATCTTTCTCTTCATTCTTGCTTTCTTTTAATTTAAGGTTAAATTTAGACAATGTTTCAGCTTACAACTTGTATTAAACGTCGAATCATTGAAATATTTTTTAAGATGTATTAGTATTACTAGAAACTGTTTATGTTTTCAGGGTCCAACACAATGGTATCGTCTCTAGAGACGTTGGAACCCGTCACCACACTGGACAGAGGAGAGAAGACTCTGCAGCTCAGCTCCGAGGACTGCTTCACGATGGACCACTCCGGGAGCGACCACACTGATGAACATGATTACGAGGTCCAGGAACCAGAATCAGAGGCCTATGGACAGGTAAACTTAAAATTTACACTACCGTGGAGCTGGTTTTGAAAGCCGGGGGATAAAATACTCTGCGCTGACGCTGACGGAGATTTCTATCCCGAACATTAAAGTTAATACTCTCAAAAACGGTAACAATATCTCGAAAGCGGTAATACCTGTCACCAGTTATTTATCCTTCAAACTAAGTGGATTAAAGGGCCGACGTGCCATTTATTAAAATTATTATTGTATTTCTCAAAATTTGTTTCAAAAATCTGTTACAGGAGATTCCAAAACCGGCCGTAAGGGAACGTACCATCCGATTTGGCAGTGATGGATCAGCAGACGACACTGTCTCTGGTACATCGGGACCGGCCACTTTCTTCATTGGGGATACACCAATAGTCAAAGGTAAAGAGATTCTTTGCTTTCACGCGTTTATAAATTATATTTATCATTGTTATTATTCTGGATAAACTAAACCTTCCCCTTCCTAAGTTTACCCCATGTCTTGTCAGTTTTATCCTCAGAAGTAGTTTTGCACTTGTTCAAATTTATTGTTTCAAATTATATATTTGACTGAACTGAAATATTTTTGCATTTTTAAACGTTTAAAGCACACTAAATGGCACAAATAATCCTTGTGGGATAGATTTCCTTAACCAATAAAAAAAACATTTTTCCTTACAGATAATACGAAATACCACATTGTACAAATGCCGATCAAAACATGTAAAATGGATTTATAAAAATTAACTGTATTTTTAAAATCAATATGAATATTTTGGAGAAATGTTTTCGTACATAATTTTAAAAATAAAATTGTTAAAAAATATGTCCTTACAATAACACGAAATATTTGGCCTTGACAATTGTGGCATCAAGATTCATGATAAAGTTCTTGAATTTAAACGATCACAAACAAAGTTCAAAATTTAACCGAATCGTGACGTATAAGGGGCGTGGCCAATACAATGAACCGTTTTCGCGGTAATTTAAAATTATAAACATAAAAATAGTTTTTATGCTACCAATAATTATTTATTTTTTTTACTTAGGTGAAAATCTTGAAAAAGAAAATCGTGTGTAGATAAGTGTACCTCGTAGTGTAGTGGTTGGCGTGATCGCCTACCATGCTTGAGGTCCCGGGTTCCATTTTTGGCAGAGTGGACACGAAATATTGTTTGACAAGGTGGTTCTAAGCTGCAATATTTTATTGTTCCTGGATTTTTTTCCTAAAAAGTAGAACTGATCACGTTACCTTCCAAGTAACAAAAATGATCGAGATCCGTTGCAACTGGAGTCCTAATTCAGTACCCTATGCACAGCTGGCTGCGGATAGGGAAATGATGATACCTTCTGTTTAATAAACAAAATTTTACCAAAATTTAATAAGGTTGTATTTTCACAGGAGACAAGGGAAGTGATTCACCCACAGAAGCACCGGAAGTACCCCCTATTCCGGCCAAAAGAAAGTAAGTTAGAGTAGCCATTTTTTTTTGGTTTTTTTAAATGTAGAAAACAGCACTCATGCCAGTTACAATGTGTATAAATTATATTATTAGGTAATTACAAAAACATGTTTTTAAAAGAAAGGACAATATATTGAAACAATATATGAAAACAATAGTAAACGAATAAGTCACAAATACGCGTTATATATATATTTTTTTTTTTATGTATTTGATAAATTTAATTATTTTAATTCATTTAATTTATTTAATTTATTTTACTCATTTTACCCATTTTATTCACTTTTCTCATTTTACTCATTTTATTAACTTTATTAATTTCATTCATTTTATTTATTTTACTTATTTTATTTATTTTATTTACATATTTTTTTTAATTATTACTTTTTAATTTTTTTATTTATATTATTTATTTTCTTTATTTAATACATATATTTTATTTACCTAATTCATTTATTTTACTTATTTTATTTCTTTTTTACTATTTTATTTGACTTATTTATTTATTAAATGGCACACGTGCTTTTTACAATATAAAATATAAGATGATTCAGTTTACAAAAATAAAAAAACAATATCAAAACATGGATATATAAAAAAAAAATAGATAAACTTTTATGTATATCAGCTTTATAAAATATATATTCAAATGTTCGACATCTCTGTTGTTATTTGTATACTTTTTTTTCTTCATTTTCAGATCAATAACCAGCATCCCCAAACCGTCCGGCCAAAAAGATTCTGAAGACGAAGAACAAAATTAAATATTACAAAATTTCAATTTCTAACTGTTTTTGTAAGAATAATTAATTTTACTTTTTAAGCCTTAACTACGGTTAGGACTTAAAAGACTGGACATATTAATATACCGTTTATTGATAATCAACGTCATTCAATAAACAGACACGCTATTCCCTCTACTAGCCAAATATTTCTTTGCACTCAACAGTCGGAAGAGTTTTGTACCTTAACATATTTAAAATTTCAAATATGGTATAAGTAAACTGATCTGGCTTCTACGTCAGTACTATTTAAGCTCTCGATGTCACTGTGACCTGTGTAAATCTATTGACGGGTTCCCATAAATTAGTTCTTGCCCTTCGAGACCACGTCTTTTAACAGCCTAGCTACTGAATGCAAGGTGATCTTTCCACCTGACTAAATCTAACCTCCAAGCCCAGATCCTTAGTATCAGGCTATTAGGTAAAAAGCAAGCACTCTAACATCCTCAGGTTTAACCAGTGGTCCCTGAGGATTTGGCTTCTTTTGCGATATAAAGCATCACTTTAATATATAATGCGTATAGGTGTTTTATCATCTGCACTCCAGAACCTACATCTAGACGTTTCAGAGAGGTTCATTCTAGGGCGGCGTTTATTCAATCTGCAGTGCCCTGTGAGGGCTCTAGTGATAACCCTCACTGGGTTTCGGCTAAGTTTCATAAGGTCGAAAGCAAGCCTTTGCGAATACCCCTTTAGTAGTTTCTTCGCATGGCGTTGACCAGGTGCTTTTAGCCAGAGCGTCATGCTCTGCTTTCAGGCCCTCGCCCGTGACTTAAGTTCATTAGAAGTGCACATTCGCGCGACCCACCGTAGGGCTCTGAACCTATTGGGGGTGTCTCAGCTCCCAGCCAACGAATTCAAATAAGAATAGTTTATGTATGTCCAGTCTTAACAATGGCGAATCTCATTAATTTTAAGGTTTTATACGTTGTATATTTCACGTACTTTGACTTCCCATTTTATTGAATGATATGAAGCAATTATCCTTTGAATATTCATGTAAAATTGTCCAAAGATTGCTTCAATGTTGTCAATGAATCGGTGAACGATTAAACAGGTAGTTATTCCACGTGGCCAGTGGTGACTGTTCTAGACATCCATCTATTAGAGCATTTGACCAAAGAAAAAAAGTTTAGGCTCTTGAAAATTCCTTCCTGAGGAAAAAACAAGTCTAAACCCTATTGCTTAAGAAATCATCAAATTACTCTCTCTTTGGCCTCTAATTTGTAGCGGCTGACAGAAACAAGATTTTTTGCCGAAACCGAAGACGAATTTTGGCTTCTGTTCTAGTTTCTGGCAAAACTGAAACTTAGAATATCTAGGAACAGCTAGCCCTTCCATACTCGAAAACCTGGTGTTGTAATCAATTACCAATTTGTTTTTATACTCTGATACTTCAGATACTTCATTCCTCACAAAGTTAAACCAACGCACAGCTAAGATTCTTCTGAGACACCTATTCTCAAAGCTTCCGCAGAATTTTGCTGTTTTGGGCCCTAGCGAGGTGCCACGATTCGCATCCGTATAGGAGAATAGGTGTTATGCAGGCGTTATAGGCGGCATTTGATTTTCACTGAGTGTTTATCCAATATCCAGTATCATCCGATCACGAGTTCATTAAAATAAGTGTTGAATAAAATACACGAAAAGGCTCAAGGCCACAGGTTACTCGGCCGGGTCGCGAGCCATAAGATGCACCCGAGTACAGCCAAACGTAATCCGAGCGCTAGTTTCGGCCGTAACTGATCGACACCGATATTTCGGTCAATCACTACTAATTTGTATTAAAACCGCAACGCAATTACGTAGTTGTGGCTTCGTCCAAATTGAAGGATAAAAAAAACAATTATAAAATATTAATTCACCATTAAAAGTTGTATTATGTAGGGTGTTTGAAACACCTAGTTGCATCCGAAACCAAGATTATCGGTATGAGCAAGAACGCATGTTAAAAAAATAAAATAGTAGCGTTTCAAAATTTTTAAAAACATTTCAAATAAACAAATGGTTACTTACCGCTGCGAGGGCGACAACGGGAGTGAGAAGGGGGTAGCTAGATGAGCCAACCCCCACGCGTACCCCTTCCACCCGCTCTCCTGCTCCGTAAATGCGAGCGGTGATGAAATAAAATAAACACTGTTATGTTGCGATTTTAGACGCTAATAAATTGAGTTTTTTGGGCTATTATGCAGTATGTAGATAACGCCATTTTCTACATTCAGAAACGTCAGCAGAGCGCGAAATGCACACAGCACAAATCCAGAAAAACTCAATTTGTATATGAAAAACTTCTTCGTTTATTGAAATATGTAGGTATTTCACTGTTTCAAATGTTCGTTAATTCATTTTTATGTACTGTTATGATAAAACAGTAGAAATATTTTACAATTTTTTCACTGTCACTAACATTGATTCAGAATTTCACTTTTACCTCCTACATACACTGATACAATAATTATTTATTGCAATCGTTTCGTTTTGATTCAGATAAATCGGCAACACCTCACACCTGAAGCTTAATCACAAATAACTATCGACGTGCTTTAAAACATGCTAAGCATTTTGACTACAAGATAACATTACTTATATTAACTTCATACGGAAAAAAATGTTACAATTTTGAGGGATCACAATCAACAATAATGAAAATGCTTAAGTTATCACAGTCATAAGTCAACGCGTGTCTAATCTCTTTAGTCAACGCTCGTGTCGGTTTGTTTTTTGTTTTCCTCGTAAATATATACAATGAGGAAGTTCAATGGTTTTTTTCAAATTTTTTATTTGTTAATAGACTGTTAAACTAAGTAAAATTTTTTTTTTTTAATTTTTACATATCGTATTATCGGCGCTACGATTTTTTAAACTTTTGTATTTCTGAAATAACTTCGCGTGTGACGTCAGAGGTTCATTTCCGCTTATTCTCATTCAGTTCTTCCTATTGGTCCAGAAGCGACAAGCAGACCGGAAATCTTCCATAGCTCTCAGACCATAGGTTGATTCACATGAACCAGTGACGTCATTTAAAGTAGTGCGTTTTTATCAAAATATTTTTTATTATTTTTTCTGTACATTTTCAAGAAACTTTGCAGTACAATTTAATGCTCTAATTTTTACCCCGCGTAAGAAAACATTTTTGTATCCAATTTCCCGTGAAGTTCCTCAATGAGGAAAAAAAATAAAAAAGCGAAAAATCGGCGCTTACTATAAAACATAATACAATATATTGCATTTGCAAAAAACTTAACAGTATCTAATAATATGAAAAAGTTAAAATTAAATTACAATTACTATGGCGACGGCTTTTCTTGACATTTGGCTTGCCGACCGCCGCACTGGCTGAATGCAATAAATAGCATGATAAATAATAAAGAAAGAGTAACTGATGATAAATGTTTCGACATCGGCAACAAAAACCGATACCACAGCAAAATTCATTCGCTTATACCAAGACTAAAGGGTAATGTGCAAATAATACATTAAAACAACGTTCACATAAGGACAAAGCCCTCCGCTGTCAAAAAACTAATAACATATTATAAACATGAAGGTTGTCACATATTTAGTGATGTACATAATCGATTACGATAAAAGTAATGATACTGTTCTAAAAGGTAAGTACTTTTTTAATTGAATAAATTTATACACATATTTATTTTTTAAATTTAAACCAAACTAAAATTAGGTCAATTTCGACGAATTTAGAGAAATTTCCAAAAAATATATTTTTTAATATAATAAAAAAAAAAACTTTGTTTTTAACCTTTTTTTTCCATGGACCGGTTTAAAAGCTATATCAACTGCTTTACCAAGTAATACTCAACTTACTAATTCTAACAATATTGTGCTTCGTATGGAACTAATAAATTAAGTATTTTTGTCTTATAAGGATGGAAAGCGTAATTTTAGACGGATACGCTCAAAAATATTATTTTATTATAATGAATAACAACAAAGTGAGTTCTTTAAATATAAACAAAATATTTTTTTATTATTATTATTTGAAATATAAAATACACTAGCGGACCCGACAGACGTTGTCCTGCCCGAACGTTGGCTTGCCTGCTATTACCTTGGAAAAATACTTTTCATTTATAAGTAGGTACCTAAATACTTGTTTATGATTGAATTCCAAAACTAAGAATTATTAATATTTAAATATAGAATTAAAATAGGTACCTAGGTACTTGTTTATGGTTGAATTCCAAAACACAAAATAATTCATTTTCAATTATATAATTATTTTTACTAATGTCAAACTCGACTCTTCTCACCAACAGGGGTGCACTTTATTTATGAATGCGAATTTCAAAAATGTATTGAATGTCAGTTAATATTATTTTAGTATAACGAAAAATCCAGGAAAAAGACATAAATGGGAAGAAATTATAAGGAATGTAAGGAAACAGTTTGACCCACAAAATCCATAAAAGGATCCATAAAAAGCCAGTAAATATTCAAAAACAAACTTTTTTTAAAAACAACATCCTTCCATTTTTATATATGCATTCTCGTGGAATGCAACTCTGGTAGGTCGAAGAAAAAATTATTTATGCTTCTAATTTTTTTTTACTGATTCTATTAAAAAAAATAATATCTACGAACACGCACAGCGCAAAGATTTACATTTCGCTGAAAACTGCACGTAAATCGGTTAAGCCGTTAAGGAGGAGTTCAGTGGCATCACACGTACAAAAGATTTATAAATATAATGATGAACAAGATATTATACTCCCAGGAGTTATTAAAAAAAAGTCGTTTGGGACGGTACATAAAAAAAAAACATTTTTGTGGCAATACATAAAATTAGTGAATACAATTCAAAACAGTATGAAAACATAATATTAGAAACTATGAAAACAAATGATTGTTAATAACTGGGACTATCAAAATGATTCAATGTATATTTTTGAATTGATTTATTTTTTTAAATTATTGAATTCGTAATTATTCCTGAACGATATACATTTTATTAATTTATTTTGATCATTTTTTATATTACATTTGTGATTTTCATACTACGGGGACCAGATTAAAGTTGCATTTTCAAGCCGATCTCTAACAAATGCGTAAAACAAATGTTTACGGGTATTTATATTTTTAAATAGTTTAGTGACTCTAGCAACAAAACCCAACCTAACGTTTTAAAAATATTTTTTTTTTTTTTTGTCTACGTCATTCTTTGCTAACGAAATATTAATAATTATTAAGAAATTTATTGTGTTTTAGTCTAAATTGACATTATGTTTCGGTGAATTGTACTTAAGTTTGAATTTAGAAAATAAATGTGGATAAATTATTTATTCAATTAGAAAAAGTACTTACCTGGGACAATACTGTTATTTCTTTTATCGTAACCGATTATGCACATCACTAAATATGTGACAGTTTCATGATTGTAAATTATTCTTGCAATAGATTTTTGACGGCGGGGGATTTGGTCTGTCCGTGAACGTTGTGTTAATTGTTAAAAATAATAGTTAATATTAAGTATTATTTGCACATTAAGGACATCTCGGGTAAAAATAAGGTACGGTCTTTAGTATAAACGAGTGAATTTTGTCGTAGGATCGGTTTTTGTTGTCGATTTCAAGACATGTGCTATGTGTGAGGTGTTAACGATTTATTCAAATCAAAATGAAACGATTACAGTCATTTCGGGTAACATTGGACCACTTCAACAAGTTTTTTCCAATATTTTTTTATTGGATTGAGCCAGCTACAAATTTATGAATTATTTGGTGTTCTGAATGCTTCATATGACTAAATTTGACCACCAAATTTATAAAATTACATGAAAACATAACTTTAATGACGTTTCTATGGGTAGTCCAATGTTACATTAATATTTGGGTAACTTAAGTATTTTCGATGAACGAATTTCTTGATTTTTTACTATGAAATCTCTCCGGGTAACATTGAACTATATTTAAAAAAAATAAAACACTCTTCTGATCCAAAGCATTAAAAAAAAACATGAATTTGTGTCCATTACCTCAAACATACTTACTCTTAGACTCGAGCGGTGGTACCACACAAATAAAAAAAATATTTTGATAAAGCTTTTTTTATTCTTTTAGAAAGTAATCAGTCATATATAAGTCAGCTTTTTGTCCAATGTTATATTGAATTCCAATGTTACCCGGAATGACTGCATAGTAAAATAGTTATTCTTTTGGTGTATTTATTAGTTAAAAGTGAAATTTTGAATTAATGTCAGTGAAAGAATTGTGAAATGTTATTACTGTTATAAAAACGGTACATAAAAATGAATTAATGAGTGCTTGAAACAGTGAGGTATCTACATATTTCAATAAACAAAGAAGTTTTTCATATACAAATTGAGTTTTTCTGGGTTATTATGCTTTGTGCATTTCGCGCTCTGCTGACGTTTCTAAATCGCCACCCTAGTTCTTGTATGTTCAATAGACCATTTTGCAAATTGTACAAAAGACATTTTATTTGTTTTTAACATTTTTCTGAAAACACCCGCGCGTTACGGTGCTGTGTAGTCACTACACATAAAAAATAAGAGATTTAAAAAGGTAAAAATAAAATATCTATAATAGCTTTAATTAACCATAATTTAATTCAAAGATGATAATATTTCAAATCTTACTGCTAAAACAAGAAAAAACCATTGGGTATCGCTAAAGACTCGGGCGAAACGTGCACCTGCGCCAACTTCCCGAGAGCTACTGAGTAGCTATATAGTACTGGACCACGTGACATATTTATAATTTATCCCAGATTTCCAATAAAATGCTTTTTTTGTGCCTAATAAGTACTTATTATTTAATAACAAATTATTTCAGTCGATACGTAAATGTGTAATGGAGGAATACTGAAAATCTAAACCCAATATTTATTATGTTTATAAAGATATTATAGTTATTAGACACAATGTGTACTAGCTACACATCACCGGGGAGGGGGCTAATTCTTTAGCTACATGGACGCGTTATATGATAATGAACATATTGGAATTCACAACTCAATTTTCTGAGTTTGGTCTGTTGAACATACAAGAACTAGCGCAGCAAAATGTAGAAAATAATGTTATTTACATTGGCACATTAACTAAAAAAAAACAATTTTATATCGTCCAAAATCGTAAGATTTTAACAGTATTTCGTTATTTTTGACAATACACACCACCGCTCAATTTACGGAGCTGGGAGAGCGGGTGAAACAGAGACGCATGGCGGGCGGCTCCATCTAGCTACCCCTTCCTCACACCCGTTGTCTCCCCTGCAGGGGTAAGTAACCATTTGTTTTTATTTAAAATATTTTTTTCGAGTTTCGAAAGGCTACTTATTTTTTTTTTAAACGTTCTATGTTTATCGTCCATGTTACACATTTACTAGGTTGGTGTGTAAAATTCATTGCTACCTACTGATCCTTGGTGAAAATGGTGTAATTTTCCTACTGTGGGTACAATATTTTTCTCTCCAGCTCAATAAGAACTGAATTGTCAACGAATGCCCATGTGATTCGACGTTCCAGCGCTAAGTCATTCCAATCCACTGTGTCGTGTTATCGCAATATTCGAGCATCCATCCGCTATCTGGCGAGTGGTGTGATCACCGATAATCATGGTTTCGAATGTGACAGGGCTTAACAGTCACTCTGTATTTAAAACCTTTACTAGTAATATTGATGCGTTATGAGGAATTCCACTGTTTTCTAATTTATTTATTTTCTATTAGCGTACTATTTAACTAAGCAAAAATATATATTTTTTTAATTGTGCGTTATTTACAAAGAAATGATTTTTTAAAGTTACATTTATCAAATACCGCGCCAAATGACTGTAATCAGTGTCACTTTTCAGTAGTGACGTCATAAAACGGATGGCGTTCTTACATTCACTGACCGCGGTAAGTAGTATTTCTCCAGCCAATAACAAAACTGACAGAATCTATGGAATATTGCTTTGATTACTTCATTTAGTTGATCGTAATTTGCTCATTTCTATGTTATGGTTGTTTTTACGAAAACCTAGAAAGTTGACATAATCTCTGGTTGAAATGTCAAATTATACTCTTTTTTTCTATGGTCAAAACGTTCCTTACAAGGTGCAGGGGCTTTAAAGCGAAAACCGGAAATACTACACGTACGATATAAGGAGTGACGTCATTATTTACGATTTTAAAATGAATTCTATTTTTAACATTTTTTATTTATTTTTGCGTGCGTTTTTGAGATATTTCATCCTACTCCAATTTTTTTAATATCCACGTGTACACGAAAACATTTTTAAAATTTAATTTCGGGATGGGCTGGAATTCCTCATTCCCTATTTGTGTAATTTTTAAATATGCATTTTTAGTGGCCCTGGAATTGTGATAGACGATTGGGTAATTTGATGATTTTTACATGCGAAGGGCTTATTGAAAAATTGTGGTGTACGAAGCTTATGGTAAAAGCAAACTGAGCTAAATGGTCGGCTATTTGGGAAACTAGTAACAATACAACAAAATAAAATAAACGTACAACTTACCCTATTTGATCCCTATGACTGAACTGTATGTGAAAAAACACACCAGTTTGACATAAATTGCAACAGCAATTTACACGAAGTTGCACTGGGAAATGTCCAAGTAACCAAAAATGCAGACATTCGCAAATATAATACCAGACAACCACAACACTACTACGTTGAAAAAGCAAGGACAGTCAAAAACACTGTTCAATGAACACTATAATGACACGAAGCTGCACTGGAAAATATCCAAGTAACCAAAAATGCAGACATTCACAAATATAATACCAGACAACTACAACATCACTACATTGAAAAAGCACGGACAGTCAAAAATACTGTTCAATAGACACTACAATGACACGAGGTTGCACTGGGAAATGTCCAAGTAACCAAAACTGTTGACATTTACAATATAATACCAGACAACCACAACACTACCGCATTGAAAAAATAAGGACAGTAAAAAATACTGTTCAATGGACGCGACAATAACTTACCTGACTCTTTTTTATGATTCGAAATAGGGAGCAGTGTTGTATAAGCTCATGACGTCACTGCGACCTATGAAGGTCTATTGTGACCGGTCCCGTAAATCAGTTCTCGCCCTCCAAGCCCAGGTCTTAAAGAGCCTGGGTACTGAGTGGACGGCGAGTACAGGTCCTTAAAGTATCGGGCTATTTGGTAAATGGCCCTAATGTTATGGTTAAAAAGCAGAATGGACGATTATTAGGGAAATATCACTTTTTTACATTTTTAAATCAAAAAGGGTCTATGAAATACTGCTCAGCAAAAAAGTATTTTTTTGCTTGTTATTAATAGCATAAAACATATTTTTGAATTGTTATTTTGAATTCCCGCAAAAACTGTCATTCCATTGGGCACGCCCCAAATGCGACACGATGACATCACAACTATCAATGCTAAACATGTCGCGTTTTTTTAGTGACATATTTTTTTTATATTTTATGTTTTAAATATGAAAACATTTCTCCACAATATCCATATTGCTTTTGAATACACAATTAATTATTCTAAATCCATTTGAAATATTTTTAACGGTATTCGTAGTACGTGATATTTCCCTATTCGATGATTTTTATATGCTACGGGTCTGAGGAAAAAGCTTGGGATTGGGGAATATGTATAAAAAAAGTATCAAAAAATATTTTCGCTTTTTAAACCCCCAATTTCATAAACAACTCGCCTAGCGAGACTATGCCTAATTATTTGGCATTTTTCCGTCGATTTGATGCGTATTTTTGTACGACTGACGCTATAACGCTTTTTATCTCAGCTTTTTAAATTAGCGAGAATGAAAATTGTACGATTGAAAAACTATATCTTTAAATTCAAATTGAATCGACTTAATGCTAAAATCCTACATCGCATTTAAAACGGCTAATGCAGTAGTCTTTCGAAAGTGATGATGGATAGCGAATATCGAGCTTCCAAAGGGTTAAATTAATCATGTTGTGGGGACCAGAGAGCGGTGGTGAAAATGGAATTAAACGAATTGACCACTCGATGCGTACTGCGACCCTGCGATTATATGGCCAGCCACTCGCGCTCAAAAACTGACAAAAAAGTTAGCGGTGGGTATGACGAGGAGCATGACGTGCATGACGAGTAATGTTGCCACACTGCGTCTCTGCCTCCTTTCCCCGCTACTTCCCATGCCACTCGTCGCCCATAAGGGGACCAGAAAGGTTCAAAATTTCTAAAAAATCGATATTTGGTTTTTTACATAATCGGTTATACTTTTTTTCAAAATTTTTAATCTTGTTTTTTTTCATAAAAAATGCATAAAAACTTGCAAATAAAGAAATTTGTATTTGTTCATTTGTTCGTCCACAACCGTCATTCGAATCTCACCCTGTTTTTGGCCGTTGAAACCTTTCTGGTCCCCGCGGATACAATTCACAGAGAATATAGAGGATCTTTTTCATGCTTTGACAAGATAACATTAATTATATGAACTCATATTTTAATGCGCCTTTATCAAAAAGTTTGGCCATAATTTAGAAATAAGGAGTTGGCTGTTTTGATCTCATTTCAAAATGATGGTGATGGGGCGTATAGAAGCTAAAATTGCTTTATAAAATATAGAAAAAACATTGGGTCTCAATCTAGGTTATGTGTGATATGAAAATGAATCTTTTCAGTAGATAATGACAAGCCTAAACCTCCCTGCAATTCACACGTATTATTATCTATAACTTTTTGTATGTAAAAGAAAAGTGGAAAAAAAAGGAGTGAGCCGAGGACGGCGGAGAGCGAGATGTGCTCTTGAATGTTTTTACAAAAAGAAGCACAAGCTATTATGTCTTTTGTACACATTTCTAAAGTAAGATAGCTAAAATATTTGAAATGAAAGATTGGAGATTTCTTCCAATTGCAATAAAAATTCATTAGTAAATTTTAAACCCAAATCAAATTCTCTTAACTCTAAAGAATACAATGTATTTCTTAACCTAACCTTACGTTACAAATCATTATTCATCTTTCATTGGCCTTTTGATTGTTTTTTCCACAAATCGGAAGAATCGTCGAAAAAATATTGGAGTGGATTTATACGATTTTAATGATATGACTATCAACGTGTAAAACTTAATAATAAGTTGCAGAAATTTTATCTGTCGCATCGAAAAAATACTACAGATACCGTGAAAAGATTGATTGATTGAAAACGGTTTATAAGTATCCAAAACAAGTTATAAATTTATGCTAAAAAATTGGGTGTTCCACAGGGGTTGATTCTTGGCCCTATATTAAAAATATATAAAAAACGTTATTTATGTAAAATGGATTGTTAGTTCCAACTTTATATAGCACAACATAACCAAAATAATTAAAAGAAAACATGAAATGGATAGAACGAACCCCGAGAGAAAATAATGTTTGGAAAAGTTTAGTAAAAATTGTTGCAATTGGAAGAAATATTGAATTTATTATAAATAGGTATGATACTATTTTCGCTTTAATGATGTTTAAGTTTGGTACGGTGTAAGGCTTATTTATTGACTAAAATGGCGAAATTGATATCGCCCTGTGCTAGCTTTGGTATGATAAAATATATATTACTATTTATCATTTAACATTAGATATTTGTATGAGAATTTAATATTAACTATTTGGTATGCTAGGCTTCATGTGTTACAATTGTTTCAATGTTAATTATGCAATTTTAAAGAGTTTTCTTAAACCAACAATACTGTGTTTCCAGTATTAAATTAAATAAATGTTCAAAGCATGGGTGAACCACAAGGAGCAGTTTTTGGCCCCTTAGTAAATTAAAAATTTTGTACAGAAGAAATTCAGTTACATTTTGGTTGTTTATATTTTATTTTTGACTGAATGTTAATTAAATATGCTATTTTAGTTTATGGAAGCGTTTAAAGTGTATATTTGTTTCTATGTAATTGTCGGCTTTGGGTAAATTATCCTCACAATTTTACATTAGTTAGGGCTTTACAATTAATACCTACTTTAGTTTTACTGTTAATTGTAGGTTAATTATTATGGAAATTTGAAGTACGCCATGCACTCAACTATATGGTTCCAATTAACAGAAAATTTTGCAATGATATCCTCATTTAGCTTACTGACCAAAATATTATTGTCAATATTGTTGATTTCAATGTTCGTCATCAAATACACTATGAATAAAAACTCTACTATATGTACTGGAGCTGTTTTATTTAGGTACATTAATAATAACTTTTTTGTTATCCCACAGGGTAAGCACTTTGATCCCTTATTAAATTATGAGATTACATTTCTGTAAGTGAAATTGAACCCGAGCCCTGGAAGAATTGTGATCCCTGAATAAGGAAATCGAATGAAGTCCACGTCGTAGTGAACATAGTAGTTGGCGTATTTGTTAACAATACTAGATTGTACTACATTTTACTCCCCTGACTTGTCCCATCATAGTGGACGTGAAATATTGGTTTTTAAGGTGGTTCTACTCTACAATATTTTACCATCGGTCACGAGGAAGAATGACAATATCAAGATGATAAAATGGTAACTTTTTTTTTTCATAGTGGTAACATTTCTTCCGAAGTTTTGCCATCTCAAACAATGATCCGTCGCATGTGCCGTAACAATCTCGAATTTAAACATCTTAACCGCTGGATGGTGCGGTGCTGTCACGGCTAACCTTACTGTCAAATTTTACTCCGCGCTTAACGTAAAATAAAAATGCCATGTCAATGGCTTCTGTGAAAACAATATAAAATTAAAACATTGATGATTAAGCTAACTGGTATAAGAAAAAGTCGATCTCGTGGTGTAATGGTCAGCGCGCTTGGCTACCTTTCAAGAGGTCTCGGGAAATATTTATTTGAAAAGGTGTTTTCACACTAGAATATTTCATAGTCCCTGGACTGGTACCTTAAGCGTAAGACTGATCATCTTACCTTCGTGTAATAAAAATGACAATAAACGCTGCGATTGGTCTAGCAACGCAGTGCCCTATACACCATCGGGTGCTGATGAAAGTGGATGATGATCCACTTTCGTCATTTTTTTACAATGAGGAATTCCACCGTTTTCTAATTAATTTTTTTTCTATTAGCGTACTATTTAACTAAACAAATATATATATATTTATATATTTTTTTTGTGCGTTATTTACAAAGATATGATTTTTTAAAGTTACATTTATCAAATACCGCGCCAAATGACTGTAATCAGTGTGTCACTATTCAGTAGTGACGTCATGAAACGGTTGGCGGTAAGTTGTATTTCTCCAGCCAATAACAAAACTGACAAGAATCTATGGAAAATTGCTTTGATTACTTCATTGAGTTGATCGTAATTTGCTCATTTCTATGTTATGGTTGTTTTTACGAACGTTTCGATTTAGAAAAACCTAGAAAGTTGACATAATCTCTGGTTGAAAAAAGAGTATAATGAAAATTATTCTCTTTTTTTTCTATGGTCAAAACGGTCCTTACAAGGTGCGGGGTTTTAAAGCGGAAACCGGAAATACTACACGTAGATATAAGGAGTGACCTCATTATTTACGATTTTAAAAAGAATACTATTTTTAACATTTTTGATTTATTTTTGCGTGTGTTTTTGAGATATTTCATTCTACTCCAAAATGTTTAAATATTCACGTGTACACGAAAACATTTTAAAAATTTAATTCCGGGTTGGGTCGGAATTCCTCATTCCAATACTTTGCTTCCATATACATTAGGGTTTGCACTAGAACTCCATGTAAATAGCTAGTTTTGCCTCCCGTGACAAACATTAATTTGTAAAGTTAGATTTCAGTGCGCCGTTCACTCTGTTCCCGGCACTCACCCTCCTTCTAAGTCTTTCCATCCCTAGTAAAAATACTCCTCAGATACACAAATTCTTCTACCTGACTCAGAACATCTCCGTTCACACTGATCTCACATTTAGTTATGCTTTCATCCCTCTTAAAAACCATTGCTTTCGATTTATCAACATTGTCGTCCGAACTCCAGACGGGACTTTTAGTCCCATGGAGTTGGGACTTATGTCTCAAAAAATGTGTAATAAACTGTTCGTACTTAGAAACATTGTCGTCCCAACTCGAGACGGGACTTTTAGTCCCATAGAGTTGGGACTTATGTCTCAAAAAATGTGTAATAAACTGTTCGTACTTAGAAACATTGTCGTCCCAACTCGAGACGGGACTTTTAGTCCCATAGAGTTGGGACTTATGTCTCAAAAATGTGTAATAAACTGTTCGTACTTAGAAACATTGTCGTCCCAACTCGAGACGGGACTTTTAGTCCCATAGAGTTGGGACTTATGTCTCAAAAAATGTGTAATAAATTGTTCGTACTTAGAAACATTGTCGTCCCAACTCGAGACGGGACTTTTAGTCCCATAGAGTTGGGACTTATGTCTCAAAAAATGTGTAATAAACTGTTCGTACTTAGAAACAAAAAACTTACATAAATGTAAAAAAATCATTAGCAAATCGCTTTTCTTGCATACACCGTAAACTTTTGTTACCAAGAATTGCAGGTCTTCTTTGCTGTTAACAAATACCAACATTTTAGATATTATAAAAGATCACTAAAACAACAGACGAATTTTTTAAAGATTTTTTTATTGGATTGTGTTTATAAAAACAACAATAAATAATATTACTTTTACATTATGTGTTTAAAAATACATATATTTTTAATATTTATGGCACCAAATGGAAAGCATTTATCTATACAATATGTTATTTTAAAATATAAGTCTTAAAAAGTTCTATCTTATTACTTGGTGCTACCCCCTCCTTGCAACCTTCACTTCTTTGCTCCGCCCTTTTTCTGAAAAAAGAAATTGTAAATACATACATAGATACTAAATTATAAATGAATAAATAATATCATAGAATCAAGAAAGGGGTGCTGCGTTGGTTTGGACGTGTAGAGCGAATGGACAGCGAAAGAACGGCTAAAAGGATCTACGATGCAAATGTTGATGGATGCAGAAAACGAGGAAGACCGAGAAAGACATGGCATGATCAAGTCCATCAAATACTTGAAGATGGACATGTCAAAGGTAGGAATAATCGGCGTGCGTGCATGAGAAGATGTATGAATGTAGAGGAAGCGAGGTCTGTATGCCAAGATAGAGTGTTATGGCGTTCTATCCTCTCTGCCTACCCCTACGGGGAAACGGCGTGATGGTTTGTTGTTGTTGTTGTTGTATATAATAGAAAAGTGCCATATGTCACCCTAACTCGTCCATTGAATAGTAAAAAAATATGTTTTGGCATTTTCTGTTAAGACTTCGTACTGTGTTAAATTATTTTTTTAAAAATATATCGTTTAAAGTCTTCGTTAGCATTCGGTATTGAAGTAAAAACTGTTTTTACTCTCCCTGTAGCTCAATCACAAATAACTATCGACCTGCTAATAAGCGACGTGATAACAATTTCTCACCATGGTTTTTTATCGTATTCCCGATCACAATGGAACATCCGTGAACACCTAATATTAAATGTCAACATATTTTTACGTTTCGCGACGTATACGTCCTATAGGATTATAATCCTGCTGCGCGATCACATTTTTGAATTTCACCGGTGTAAATATGGAAAATATTCCAAAACTGCTAAATGTATTTATTTATTTATTATTTATCATGCTATTTATTGTATTTAGCCGGCGGTTGGCAAGCCAAATGTCAAGAAAAGCAGTCGCCATAGTAATTGTAATTTAATTTTCACTTTTTTGTATTAGATACTACTTACTATTTTTCAAATGTAATAAATTGTATAATTTTTTTTGTAGTCAACGCCGATTTTTCGCCAATGAACTGTATTTATTTAAGAGGAAAACAAAAAACAAACCGACACGAGCGATGACTTATGACTGCGATAACTTAAGCATGTTCATTATTGTTCACTGTGATCGCTCAAGTGCTTAGCATGTTTTTAAGCACGTCGATAGTTATTTGTGATTGAGCTACTGAAAATAAGTTGGGGACTTATTCGTTTTTCTAGTTAGGCTGAAGATATGGCATAAATCTCATAACGAAACATAATTAAAAACTAACAATGTTTTGAGTTTGTGGCGTTTTTTGTTGACAGGGACTGGGATTCAACACCCTTAGGAGCTTTTAATATTAACATATTACAACAGAGATGAAGAACATTTTAGAGAAGAGAATATATAAGTCTAGGCATCCACAGGGCTTGTGACCTGTCATTGGCTTGTTTAAGTGGCCACTTTACACACTGTGTAACATTCACTATTATGCCTTCATTTGAATATCCATATTTCTTCAATTCTTCCATCCGTTGATTTGCATCAGGTGAAATAATGTAATTAGATGAATCTCACCCGCAACAATAAACGTTACAGCTCTTTAACTTCACAAACGTCAACAGATGGAAGAATTAAAAAATATAGATGTTCATATAAAGGCAAAATGGTGAATGTTACACTGTGTGTAAAGTGGCCACTTAAACCAGCCAATGACAGGTCGTAAGCCCTGTGGATGCTTAGACTTCTATGTTCCCTTCTCTGAAATGTTCTTCATCTTTGTTTTAATACGTTAATAATTTAAAGCGTTGTGTTTGCTTTTATCAACATAATTAATTTTGCTTTGAGAATGACAGCTTCCTAAATATGACACTGGGTTAGTTATAAAATACCTTGCTGTGTCTTTTCTAGATTCGGTACTAGGTTAGAAATAAAATAGCTTAGCCCTAACGGTGTTCTTCCTAGATTCGGCACTCGGTAAGAAATATTAATTATAACATATTTGACTCTACATTTTTATCGATTGTTGCGCGGTTTGATCGATAATTCTGAGTATATGATGAGCATTGGTTTGTATGTTCCTGATAATTACCTATCAATCTGCCGATGATTATGCCTGTTGGAATGGCTACCGCTTTGCTGGAACAACATCGCTCTGGATGTTGATCTGTTCCATGTATCCGAAGGGGTTTTCCGGAGGAGGATTCTACTATTTTGACAAGAGTCTCTTAATGTATTTTTGTCTTTTTAGAATATTATGTACGTATTAAATTTTAGTTTGTAATGGATGTATTATTTAAAATTAATGAATTGAATTTTGAAAAAAAAATAGCTTAGTCCTAACTGTGTCTTTCCTTGATTCGGCACTAGATTAGAAATAAAATAGCTCAGTCATTATTGTGTTGTTCCTAGATTCAGCAATAGGTAGGAAATAAAATAGCTTAGTCCTTACTGTGTCTTTCCTAGATTTGACGCTGCAGTCCACATATGAAACGATTCCCCTAAGCTTGCAAGAACACTCCGACTCGAGGTTGACGGCCGCTAGAGAGTCTACCAGGGTATGAGAGGCCAGCTGGATGAAGTTCTTGCGCTGCCCGGCGTTCAGGGCAAAGAAACTGGTTGAAGAGTACACATTTCCAAACGTCTGCAACAAAAAGCAATATATTAACTGAGTTTTCCCTGCAAGGTTTGCTCTAGTTTGACATTTAAATATGTAGTTTGAAGAAGTATTAAGAAGATACAAGATAACAATGGAAAAGGAAAAGTTCAAGGTGAAAAACAGAAGATTCTAAGACAAAGAAAGGGTAATCCCATTTTTTCGGGGAGAATCTTTGGGATTAAAAAGGAAAATGGGAAAGAGAGATGGGAAAACTATAAGAATAATGAAAATCTTTTTAAGAATGAAGGAAAACTAATGATTCAAGCAAAGGAATGAAAGTTCGGGGAAAAAAGTAATAGTTCAGGAGAAAGAAAGGTTTGTAAAAGTTAAAAAAAATATGAGAAAGATGATTAGCCCGATGGAAAAAAGACAATGGAAAGGTTCAATGCAAATATCGTGGAAAGGGAAATATAAATTATCAGGAAAAAAAATTAAATAAAGAAAGGAGATGTTTCTTCAGACGTGATTTAAACCGAGATACTGTAGTAACACCTTTGCTGGTGGATGGGAGATGATTCCACAGTCGAGTCACATTGACAATATATGAGTTAAAGAAGAAAGAGGAATTGTGGGTGTTTTTTTGTCCCTCCTGAACGTTTTGACGAATGGTTCATTGAACTTACATAGACGATATAAAAAATATTATAATGAAGTCAAACATCACAATCTTTGGTCAAAACAATTTATTGTTAGATGTTAAATCCTATGTCAATATTTATGTTAGTTCCTGTTGGTGAACCAAGCTTTAAATTTTGTTCGACACGCTAGAATGTTATATTTCAACTGTTTATAACACATAGAGTCATGAAGTATTTGAATGCAGTGTACTATTTTAGCATAAATAATAATAAACTAATTAACATATTACAACAGAGATAAAGAACATTTGAGAAAAGGTAATATAGAAGTCTAGGCATCTACAGGGCTTATGACCTGTCAATGGCTGGTTTAAGTGGCCACTTTACACACTGTGTAACATTCACCATTCTGCCTATATTTTAACATATATATTCCTTCAATTCTTTCATCTGTTGATGTAATATGTTAATATAAACAGCTCCCCAGGGAGTTGAATCCAGTCCTTGTCTACAAAAATTTGGACGAACTCAAAATATTGTTAATAATAAACTAGTATAATAATTTACCTCCGCGGCATAGTTCATGCACTGGTCATCATCGAATTCCAGTGACCCTCTCAACGAGGTGTGGGACTGTCCTCTCTTCTTATCTCCGAGAATGAAGACATCCTCTGAGTTGAATCCTGGAAAAAACAAATCGAAAATCAAAACCTCATTCACACAAATTACTAGATTAACTCGAAGTGACACTACTTGCTGAGTAGTTTATCATCGCCTGCGAATGTCATATCGTAAAATTAAACATTGACTGCAAGCGTTATTACGAGGGTTGTCCTAGAATCGAAGACCTTCGTAATTAAAAAATACAGGACAATACTTTCTTGTCCTAGCTTCGGACCTATTAAGTTAGTAAAAAGATATTTGGAGAACAGGACAATGGGCCAAGACATTCATCTAGAGATAGACGTGCAGGCTATCTCTGCAACTGGGACAAGACATTATCGTCTTGTCTATTGTATTGTCGTCATGGAAACTGTGCTCCAAGGTTTTTAGCACCTACGGAATTGCAGGGACAGAAAGGGGTTAAGAGTTTGATGTTCAAACCGGGTTGTGGTCCCGTAGTAGTATTGTGGACAACGGACCAAAGGTCCCAGGTTCCAACCCCACTACCACAACTCGATTTCTATTTTTCCAGTACAAGTTATTTACGACTTTTGGGAAATGGTCTGAAAATCGTAATATTTCAGTAAATAATAAGAGTTCAAGTATTTCTTTTACTCCTTCTTTGAAAAAATAAATAAATTGCGAGTCGATGGAAGTTTTGTATGTAAGACGAGTGGGGGTCCACCTCACTAAAATATCATACTCCACACGTTCACAATGTGGCGCGTTGAATAGAATGCTTAAAACGTAAAAAATAAGAATTTGCTAGCGTTTGGGTATTTGTGTAATAAAACATAAAACAATAAGCATGTTAAAAAAAATTTTTGTATATAAAACGTATCTTAAATCCCATAATTCAATAATTATTTGTAACATTTCCTTCTCATCACTGACTCTTTTAGGTTATTGTCCAGATTATAAACAAGCAAAAGTCATTAAATCAACTTTTGGCTACTCGTACCTTGCCACATTAAAAACCTTCTAGATTTATAAAAATGTTGCTAAAAAAAGTTAGCAATATAATTATTAAAGAGATGAAGGAATTGTGTTGTATGCACAAAACTTCAAAACCACCAGAAATCTCATTTTTCCTTGGTCTCCAAACTTTTGCATTGCCATTTCTCAAACTGGTGTTTTTGGGTTAATGAATTTTGTCTGAACTGCGACAATATTATGGTTCGTTCTTCTCTAGTGAAAACATATTTTTCTAGTTAATACTGACCTATGATGGTTGCAGCGTTCTTGATTCCTGGAGCCTCCAGGCCTTCCACCGGTGTGATGAGGTGAGCCACAATACCCTTGTTCTCCATACGATTTTTGGATATTTTGCTGCCGAGGAATTGGAACTGGAATTTTCAATGAAACAATAAATTAATTATCTATTGATATTGTTTGTCAAGAGTTTATGTTTAACTGCGGAACACAAAGGATGATCAAAAATTGACCTTTGACAGTGAAGCCTGAGGCTGTTTAAAGACATTATAATATTATGTGAAATATAACCCAAAGCTGGCTGAATGCTGTTAAGCAATCTCTTAGGCGAATGTGCGGTACAGTAGGTGCACCAATGTCAATATCTGTGTAGGATGAGAGGGTTGGATTTCCTACCCCAGTTAGAGATTGACAGAAAAGACACCAGTGAACTGGATGATCGATTTGTGCTACGTGACACTGAGCTGAACTCAAAAGAAAATGGAATAGAATACAAGTTCCTTACGATTTCAATAGGCGCAACGGGACATGACTCCGAGTGCACCATGATGATGGTCTTGAGTGACTTTGGTCTCCACTGCATCTTGGTCCCCAGGGTGGAGTAGGACAGGTGAAGGTTGTCGATGGCCAGCAGGTCCACCGTCTCCTGCAGGGTCTTGGCCATACGCGCCATGTAGTTGTCGTACTTCTCGTTCTCCGTCGTGATGGGAGACTCCCAGGGCTTGGACCTCTGCTCGTCTTTGAAGTCGATCTTGGCGCCCTTTAGTTTGGCTGCGAAACACAATAGTGACTCAATAAAAAAAAGAAAGTATATCTAAGAAAGATCAAATAATAATAGTTTTATTTGCAGTTTTGCCTCAGGGGATCCTGAGGGGTGGGAACGACGTGTTGGCCTCTGTCCATACATCTTGCTCCCCCCTCCTTAATCTGCATGGAGTTTGTATTCCTTAGGAATATTAATAATAACTTTCCTCTATGCGCAGCTGACAAAGAGTCCCCCAGGACTCTATAACAGCTGCAGGTGGATAGTGGGCTTAAGGATATCCCCTCAATGCAGTTTTGTCTCGTGGTGTAATGGGTCAACAAGCTTTCCTACCATGCCAGAGGTCTCGGGTTCGGTTCCCGACATGGTTGACTGCTGACCTACAGAGAATTAGAAAACGCCTTTATTTCCCCACTAGGAAATAAAGTGATCACTGTGGTCAGAAATTATATAAGGATAGACCAGAATTGGTAGTGTTTCATAACGACAACGCGCGACCACATGTGGCTTTGATGACCCAACACAAGCTAAATGAGTTGAATTGGGATGTTATCAAGCATCCACCTTATTCTCCAGATCTTGTTCCTTCCGATTTTGATTTATTCCGATCACTGCAAAAATTTTTAAATGATAAAAATTTGATACAATAGAGCAGGTAAAAACATCCTTTACTTCATTTTTTGCATTAAAATCCACGAAATTATACACTAATGGTATTAATAAGTTGATAGAAAGATGGGAGAAGGTTAAAGAACTGATGGAAATTATATAATTGATTAAATAAATAATGCTTATCTAAAAAAAATGTTAATTGTATATATAAAAAACGGTCATAACTTTTGCATGTGAAGGCAGAATATCATTTTTATTACAAAGCTGTCTTAGAGTTATATGATGGCTGCAAGACAGTCAAAACTAGTTAAGACATCATGCAAATTATATGTCATATATTTGTACAAAATACTTACAATCCTCGGTGTCATAAAGAATGGGGAATCGTAGTTTGGGGCTGATTCCGACGAGGTGGACTTTGATGTTGTCAATTTTCTTTGTCTTCATTTCGTCGATGAACGCGGATAGTAGCGGCAACAACAGCTCTTTGTAGGTCTTCTGGTTGTCCTGGAGACATCAAAATAGACACAATTAAATCATTAGAAATGTGAAACTTCTTGGTAACAAAAGTCTATCTTCACCGGGAGCTATGTTTATTAATAGTTTGTGACGGGATCGTGCATCAATATTAAAATGGCAGTGGCCAGGACACTTGGCGAGGCAAAATGATGGCAGGTGGACACCCAGAATAATACATTGAAGACCATGGACAAACAACAGAAAACGTTTTTTGAAATAAATGAAAGCATGACATTAAATGCTGATCACTGTGAACTATAGGGTGGATCGAAAACAGCGAATTCTAAATTCGGTTTGAAATCTTGGCATCAATCGTGTGATGGTTTGTTTTTTTACAAAGCGTAAGACTGACCACCTTTCTTTCATATAGTAGATGATCTGATAGACTCTCCGGGCCTTACTCATAAACTTGGTATAAAGTTACGCCTAGGCATAGCGTTATAATTTAGATGGGAATACCATCCTTATTATAGTGGTAGAATAAGAATGGTATTCCCATCCTTATTTTATCAATATGCCAAGGCGTAACCTTATACCGGGTTTAAAAGTAAGGCCCTCCGAGTAATAATTCTCTAGAGAAGCCTTAAAGCTCTATTGCATAGAACAAAAACGTTCCGAATTTCTGGTTTGGTTTGGTTTTAGTTTGATTTTTAGTTTAACAAGAAACGTGTAATGGACGGTTTCGGTTAGCGCTTGTAATTCTCAGTCTAAGTACCGACGTTTTTCTCCGTATGGGTGACTCTATTAGGTTATTACTCTAAGAATACACTGCATTTAGTACCAGTCAATAAATATATTAATTACCTTGGTGGTCTCTACGGTGACAACTATATCAGCCTGCTTCTGCGGAGTCTTCACGTTAAAGTCCTGCCTCTGCTGGTACGTGGCGCCGTCTACCTTGCACGTGGCACAATCGTCCGGAAGGGGGATCATGAAGCCACTGGCTTGACACGCGAGCGTGTACGCGCGCACGATCAGGCAAGCTTCCTCATCTGCCTTGGCACCGGCCAACGCAGTAGCGTGTTGGCAGGCTTGTCTGTTGAAACAAAACAAATTGATTTTCTAAAATAAAAATGTGTATTTGGAGCACTAAACTTGTAGTTACTCATAATAATACTGACTTGAATAAGTTTCTGCTGTTACCCGACAGATGGTGCATATCGTAGTCTTTTTTACTTTGAGCAATATCACAGCCAACTTCATCGCGAAGCTCTCATTAGGCTCGAAACGACAGGATATGTTATTCAGCCGAAGTGTAAATAACGCATAGTTATACTCAAAAGAATATTTGCCGAAAATTTTACCGAATTCTTTTTTTCTAAAAAATCTAACTGAAGCACATCAAATTATTGTGGACAACTCTCTGTCGGAACATCATCATCATGATGCCTGCTTTGTACCATGATCAGCTGGGTGAAGTGTATTATGAGCTCCTCGAACCCAACAAAACCACCACGGGAGATCGCTACAATCGACTACGATTGATGCGTTTAAGCCGAGCATTAAAGAGACATGACAAAGTAATTTTGCAGCATGACAACGCTCGGCCACATGTTGCAAGTCCTGTCAAAACATACTTGGAAATTCTCAAATGGGAAGTCCTACCCCACTCTGCTGTATTCACCGGACATCGCTCCTTCCGATTTCCACTTGTCCCGATCGGCGACTCTTGGCCTGTCTGAGCAGCACTATCATTCTAATGAAGATCCCAAAAAATGGCTCGATTCGTGGATTACTTCAAAATAAGAGTCATTCTTTCGAGACGGTATTCGCGTGCTGCCAGAAACGTGGGAGAAAGTAATCGCATCGACGGACAATACTTTCAATGACACGTTCTTTACTTTACTTTTTGAAAATAAAGCATTAGTTTTCATGAAAAAACAGCGAGAACATATTCAGAACTCTATTATAATTAAAATTAAAATGAATTAGGACCTACGTACATGACAAATACGATTTCTAGCCGTTAGTATTAAAAAACACCATCAACGTAATTAGAAGTCCTAGTAATTAGAGTTGAACCACATCCTTGAAATGAAGAAGCTTCAAAAGCTATTTTCTCGCTACTTATATCTTAAAGGATGTTATTATTATTCATGCTCGTTTCCATTATTTTATATAAGCGGGGATGCTGGATACATCACCCTTGAATCTCATTTTCATATTTTTTTTGGGAAACATTTCTATAAGCTGATTTCTAGTCGTTTTTCACTTTGCGCCCAGTTTTATCTTCCGTCTTCGGACGTATGGTATGCAAATGTAGGAATTAGCTGGTTGTTGTGGTTTGGTCCCCCCAGTTGAAGATGAACAGAAAAAACTATGTAGATGTTTGACGCGCTTTTTAAAATGTTTATTAAGATATGACACTTTGCTGTGGAGCGAAGAGAAACGGCGATGATGAGTTTAACCGACTTCACTTGGACTACATGCTGGAACTGAGTGACTGCGTTGAGCTGACCTGATTGAGTTGACTTTTTAGGCTGACTTGCTTTGGGCTGACTAGGCGTTACCACGCCCTGTGGTCTCTTTATAGGCCACGTTATGTTGTTCTTCACATCTTCATGGCGTAAACGTACTGCAGAACGTTGCTCTTAAATAGACGGACATTTTATATGCAATACTGTTAATGGCGGCCTCCGTGGTGTAGTGGTCAAGACGCTTGACTCACGCACGGAAGGTTCCGGGTTCGATTCCCGGTGAGAACACAAAAATTAAAAATGTGATTTTTCTCAAGCCTGGTTGTTCTGTAATGTAATTCACCACTGTAATTGGGCCTCCTGGCCTGTTGTGGTGCAAAAAAAAAAAAAAAAAATTATATAATGTATTATATTTAATTCAAAATGATGACTTGCTTCGTCGGTCGTTGCTTTTTATTTCGTGTGAAATAATTTCACGTGTGTGTCATCGCGATCAATAGACTATATTCCCCCCAAATATGATAGATATTGTTGAAAAATGGAAAAGTACACAGAAAATTTCTCTTAAAATAAAATAAGCAAATTGGCTCAGTTTTGGGATGTGGAAAACGGGACAGCCAAACGTTGACTTTATCGATTTTATCTAGGCAAAATTAAGTCTGACGTGCAGTTGTCTTTTACGCACAGTATCGGGGAGGCATTTGCGAAACAGTGACACAATTTTAGATACCTGTTATCACAATTGTCTGCCATCGCGAATTCTCTTATTTTAATACATATAGAGGTAATGAATCAAGATTTTATGCCAATTAGTATTTTATGTTTGCGGGGAGATGGAGTGAGGGGTGAGGGGGGTTGAAATTCTATCAATTGTATTCGGTCTCCTTCCTTCTTCTTGAACACTGTTTTCTCTTAAAAACTCACTTTCTTAGAGGTTAAGTACCCACCTGAAGTTCTTAATGTCCACAGCCACATCGCAGATCGAGAGCAAGGTCTTTTCTCCGAGCAGCTTCTTGCAGATCCCCGAGGACTTTGCCCCATGGGCTCCTGGGCCATGGTGGTGTGCGTGGCTCTCTATGTCAGAGTGGTCTACGGTGACGACCGGGGCGCAATTGGGGCCAAGGGCGTAGGCGTTTCCGAACTCAGACTCAGATGCGGAGATCTGTAGAGGAAGAAATCGATTAATACAATGAAAGTGCTCATCCTTTTTCCGAAACTGTTTCACATACTATCAAGATTTTATGCTTGCTCAAATATTTCAATTTTGGTGGCCATTTTCAACGAGTTGTAAATAACTCACTAGTAGAAAATGGGAACCAAGTTAGGATAGAGTGGGGTTCGAATTTTGGACCTTGGACCTCTGATCTATGAGTTCGCAACACTAGCCATGGAACCACAACCCGATTCAAATATAATTTAGCAAAAAAATAATATTTCTTTACAATCAAACTGCGAAAATAGCTGAACATAGAAACTTTGAAAGCTTTCATTGTACCCCTAACTGCAGTATTGTCATTTTTTGATAAATCTGTGGTGAGTACAATCACCTTGTTCTAGTTTCTCTGTATGACAGTTGAGAAATGCAGCGTTAGTTCCAAATTGAGACCACCTTTGTGCGTTCCAGATCCTGCTTCAACAAAGAAGACATCGTGTAGTTGCCGAGACTAGTCAGTTGTGTGAATAAAAAGTGGTTCACAAAATAAAGTTATATTATTTATACCTCTAAACTAAATAAATGTCTTGGTGCTTTTAATCTAACTTGGTAGGGGCAACCTCTTGAGACGTTTGGGGATTTTTGTAGCACACACTTTTTCCAGTAGCCCCGTGTCTTTAGTGGAGTAGAAACTCCATATTTGGTATAATAACAAATTGATTTCAATACCTTTCCACTAGGAAGCCTGAAGTCATCATAAGGCTCGTTGTTTCCATCTCCCAGAAGACCACGCAACTTTCCAAGATAGAATCCGGAAACTTCCACATAGCAGATCTAGAAGAATAAAAACAATATGTAAATATACATCATCGTCATATGTCCATCCGATGCAGCGTATCACGATCATCTGCTACGCCAAAGTAGAGAGATCAGTCTTTCACTTCCTGTGCCAGTCCAGGGCCGCGATTACGAAGATACACTACCGACCCCTCACCTTAAGTTTTTGGCAGGTACATCGATATGAAACAAGGGGAAGCGTACGCCACGGTGCACGTATCTACGCACTAAAGTGACATAGCTTCAGTATGACGTCATAGTTGAAGATAAAATTCTCTCGAGCGATTACGAAGATATACTACCGACCCCCCACCATCAAGTTTTGATCTAAGTACATCGGTCTGTACCGACAGGTCTAGTACCCCTTAAAACGCATAACTACGCATTAAAATTGACAAAAAATTTGTTCCATCGAACAATTTTTCCTTTACAATTTATTTTAATTTTTAATCGTTCTGAGATTGACACTCTTTTTATTAAAAGCCTATTAAAAATATGAGAGTGAAAAAGTCAATTCGAAGTCGAATTAAATTATGACATAACTGTTAGTTTTGAAAATGAACGCCTTGATGCACAGATAATGTGGCTAGATTCTGACCTTTAACGTCTCGATATATAAACTCAGGAATATAGTTAAACAGATGGAAAGAATAAAATAACAAAATTTATTTTTATAGTGGCAACATTTTAGGCCTAGATGACATATGAGAGCATCTAGGCGTAAAAGAGTTCTTTTGAAAATGATTGTCACTTATATGGATACCCTTGATGCCTATCTATGTAATTACCTCAAAATTAGAAGATACAGGGTCGATAGTGTATGTCCATAACCTCTCGGGAGAGTTTATCTTTAACTACGCCATCATAGGGAAGATATGGCTTCCGATTGTAATCGCCTTCCAGGAACCAAACCCAGGACCTCAAGCGTGGTAGACGATTGGCCAACCAATACACCACGAGGCAAACTTATCTCCACTCGATTTTTAGACGTCGGGATTTTTACATGAAATTATCCATCGTATAGAAAAAAAGCTCATTCAGGGTTCTGGTTTTATTTCACACGCAGAACTGTTTTAACCCAGATTCAGACAACCAAGGAACTTATATTTTAATCTTTTAGTTAAAGAATTATTCAGAATTTTACCTCTAGATTGTAGCTGCACTTAATGAAGGCTCCATATTTGGTCTCAATAACAAATGTTAGTCCATCCTTCCACGCGATAATGTCAGCCTTCTCTACCGGGAATCCATACTTCTGTCCGTTCAGAGTCAACTGTCAACAATAATGTATACATTAATAAATAAATTAATAGAAGTTTTTAATATTGGATGATTGTTTGAATACATTAAACAAACGTTTCCACGAAATTCGGATTGAGGTTTCCGATTGAGGTCTCTCCTTTACATTGCCTCTACTCAATATAACCTTCTGCCTATTCGCCTTAAATCAATTAACAAATATTGGGTCAGTACCACAGTAATAAAGATCGTAATATTGATTTTAAAACAAGTCAGCCCAGCTCTAACATGCAATCACCTGTGTTTTGTCGTTGACCTCCACGATGTTTCCGGACTTGTCCCAGAGGGCGACGGACTTGGGGCTTCCCTTGTCGAGCCCGATGGCGATGGAGAAATTGCCGTCCACGGCGTCCTGCGCGAGCACGTAGCGACATGTGCCGGGGAAGGTCATGTGGCGGCTGTCGAACGTGAACACGTGTTGCCCTCCTGCCACCAGACCACGCACTGGGGAAAAAAACACAACAATCGCTAATGATGAAATCGTTTTAAAACCTCTCACTTAACTATTGTACTGATCGTTTCAAATGTTTACATTGGGGTTTTGTTTTTTTATAGATTTTTTTTATAGAAACACATTCAAGGGAGTTCCCAAAAGAAACTAGAATAATTTTAAATATACGAGGTCTGTTTAAAAAGTATCGCAAATTTTGAATTTCCGCGGGTTACGTATATTCGATTTTTTTGTGACGTTATCTGGACACTTATGTCTCCAACTTATGCCGACAAGTTCAGCCATTTTTGACGTTCAGTTGATTTTTGACAGCTGCTTTGCTTGCACGTGTTTTGGATCATCTTTGATTTTCACCTATTCCAAAAATTAGATTAAAGAATCTGTATCAAATATTGTGTGAAAAACAAAATTAAGTGCGGGAACGCATTCCGAATGTTGACTGTAGCAAATGGTGAAGCTACCTTGGACCAAAACCATGTTTATCGGTGATAAAAAATGTTCTTGGAGGGCCGAGAAGACGTGAACGACGAAGACTTTTCAAATTCATATTCTGTGATGCTTGACAGCTCCTCTGTCGTCTTTTCCTTAACCTCAGCAAAGCCAGTAAAACGCTATATTTTCATGTAAATATTTTTTCATAAGGAATAAAAAGAAGTTGCAGGGGGCTAAATTGAGTGGATTCGGGGGGTGGAGCACAGCGGTCATAGCATTTTTGTTCAAAAATTGGCGCAAGAGAAGGCCGTGTAAGAGCAAATTTGACAGCTAGCCTTCTTATCCCCAAATATTCAATTAAAATTCGCTGCATTGAACTCCAAGTTACTTCAGACAGCTACACAACTTATTTGATGGCATGTCGTCGGTTTCCCAGGATGATTTGGTGAGTTACAACAACATTTTCGTCGGTTCGGGTCGTCGAAGGACGTCAAGAGCGGGTTCGGTCATCAATTGACATTTCACCTCGTTCAAAACTGGAAAACCACTCAAACACTTGCGTTTTCTCCAAAGCATCACGTTTGAAGGCCGTTGTTAACATTTCAAGAGTTTTTCTGCCAGTTTTTCTAAGCAGGAAACAAATCTTTACAATCGCGCGCTCTGTATCTATGGCAAAGGCGACGATCACACAAAACAGCTGTCACAAGTAATTCACACCGCCAAACAGAACCTTCTCGACCAACGACACTTGGGATTATGACTAATAAAAGGTAGCTCTATATGATCTTATCAGCAGAACCCCGTACTACTAAAACTTCACCCACCATAATATTATTCCGGTTTCTTCTGGGTACTCCCTCTTGGATCATATCGATGGTGGCATTTTCGTAAATACCCGACGTGTTTATTTACCATTTAGCGTTAACTCTTGTGTGGCTGTGATGTCACACTAGTCGACATACGATACATGACTTTATATATCTCTCTTATTTTTTAAATTATGAAATCGTATTTTTCGTGATCTTCGAAAGTAAAATTTGTATAACTTTGCCGGATGTTAAAACAAAAAATATTTATCCTTGCTACGCGAATAATAAATGTCCGCTTATTCAGCAAGACATCTGTATAAGAGAGAGTTAGATAGAACACATAACAAGGAAGACAGAGACGCTGTTTTGTAGCGGGTGTTGTGTTAAACAGATTCAGTCTTCAGTCGGTTGATGACAGTGATGGGGGACGCACGCGCGTAATATAAGTGACTTATTTACGATTTTTAATTTATTTTGCCATAACAGGGCTAAATTATATGTTCATTTGCATAAATTATGGAAAAAGGAATTAGTAAGCAGTATGTCTATTTGTTTTTTTTTCACGTCTGAACTTTAGAATATTCCGTCTTTTACAAGTGGTATCACGATGTTACATCACCGCGCGCAAAGGGATTATTTACCACAGTCTTTTAAGAGTTAATATTTAAATTTAAAAATGAATTATTGCCTGAATACATGTTTTGTGATGTTCAGCGTACTAACGAAATTCATCGCTATCCTACGAGGTGAGGTGAAGGTTTCAGACTCCCCAAAACAAGAATCCAGACAACTTAAAACAATCTGTATCATAAAGGACTTAAGCTGTTTAATGAGTTGCCAAAAGAGATTAGGGATGCTGGGTCTATCGCATCGTTTCGTGGGATGGCGATAATTTTTGTTAAAAACAAACATCCATATAGGTAAATAGTGTCATCAGAAAGCGTCTGGATTTTATAACAATGTTTTGTTTTTGCAATTATTTTTGAATAAATATTTTTTATTTGTTAAGGTATGACTAGGTTTTAATTTTTTATTTGTACAACTATTTCAATAAATACATCACATTGCATTTGGGATGCTTCGGTATCACTTGGAAATACGTTTCCTACTCTAGGATATTTTGGAGTCATTTGGACGCTCGTTATTCATAAGCACTGTTTAATTTCGTAACGTCACAAAACTACCTCTGAGTAGCGCCCGCTAACGTCACTCAACAAAAAGTTTTTTATTGTAGTATTTCGGCTACGCCATAAATGTCTAACATAAATCACTGAAATTACTTGGCTTCATTAACAGAATATCCTCTGATTTTACTAATGTCCGTACAATCAAAACTCTTTATTGCTCAACTGTTCGCCCTCTTCTAGAATATGCCTCCGTGGTCTGGTCTCCATTCTATGTCAATCGCATAAATCACATTGAATCAGTCCAACATCGCTTGCTTCGAAAAATAGCGTGGATGCTTGGACTAGAGAGAGATAATTATTCTTATGCTGAAATAGAGTCAATGTTAAATATTTCTAGTCTACAAAAACGTAGAACTAATATTGACTCCATATATATGTTCGGCATACTAAATGGTATAATCGATGTTCCATTATTACTGGGGCAAGTAAAATTCAATATTCCGACTCGTAGATTGAGAAACAATGAAGTACTGTTCATCGATCAGCATAGAACAAACTATGGCCTTAATTCTCCAATAACCCGTCTTTGTCGTATTGTTAACTCAAGACAAGATCTGGACTTTTTTGGTTTAAGTTTACAACGATTTAAACGAGCACTAAATAAATAGTCCAGATCTTGTCTCGATGTCCCTTATGTTTGTCAATGCTTCTTTTCTTTTTTTAAAATGTTTTAAACTATTATTTCATTATAATATTTAAAACCTTATAAATTGTATACATGGACAATGTCCGTATATAAATAAAAAAATATCCTGATGACAAACATTGCAGCAAATGGCAACACCCGTCTATCAGATCCTTATTAAGCCCGTAATTATATAACAAGTCAGAGCACTTAATACTTGTGTATATGGTAGAGAATAAGCCGCTCTTTTAAAATGCACAAATTGTTTGAGAGATACTACTTCGTCAGTACTGGCATGTGAAAAAGATATATTAGATTGATCGGAGTACTTTAATAAAGTATTTTGGTTTAAGTTAACAACGATTTAAACGAGCACTAAATAAATAGTCCAGATCTTGTCTCGATGTCCCTTATGTTTGTCAATGCTTCTTTTCTTTTTTCAAAATGTTTTAAACTATTATTTTATTATAATATTTAAACCCTTATAAATTGTATCCATGGACAATGTCCGTAAATAAATAAATAATAAATAAAATGCAAACGTGTCAGGTATTGCACCTAATAGATAAATTTGAAGATATGAACTCACATTTGTACGGCGGGATCATATGGAACGGATTGAGACTTCTCGGCCAGTACGCCTTGAGGACATCCTCAGCATCGATGTTGCTCTTCTCCGACATGAAGTTGATGATGCTGAACTTGGGAGCCAGCGCATTCGGCAGCTGTGTCAATCCACTGAATGATAATGGCACCTAAAAGAATAGGAAATTTAATTGTTTTATTGCAAGAAGGAAGTTTAGCGATCTACCTTAAACTGCATTAAACTTATGACCGGAGCCTTATATTATATGACAAGAATGGGTTCATTATCGAATAACAATAACAATAAAGAGCAAAAAGAAGAATAAAAACCATATAGGTTTGACTCTGGGTTCACATAATTAATAAAATAGGTTTTTAACTAATGTAATATATTTTTTAAATTACAATAAATAAAAAAATGCTTCTTACATGAACTGAAAACAATCGTCACATTTTTACTGTTTTTTGCCAGACGTGACCCCATCTTGGTTCAAACATTTGATGAAAAACAGAACGCGTTCTGATTTTTCGGAATTCGACCGCAGATTTAAACCAATTTATGTATTACGCAATACAATAATCACTGACTAAAATTTTGCGCAAAACCTTACGATTTCATTTTTTAACCCATGTTATAAAAGTTGAATGGAAAGCTGAAACACGTTTTCAGAAATAAGGGAATCCCAAATAATCTGAAAGTCTACAACTCTTGTGTTCTGCTGGTCTTGAAACCATGTCACTCACTGCTAGAAGTGTTCACAAAATGAAGTGCACTCAGCGGTCTATGGAAAAACAAACGTTGGGCGTCTCCTTAAGAGACCGAATAAGGAATGAGGAGATAAGACGCCTTACAAAGGTGACCGATATCGCAGAAAGAGTGGAAAGACAAAAATGGCAGTGGGTGGGTCATGTGGCGAGACAAGAAGTCGATAGGTGGACCCCCAGAAGACTAAACTGGAGACCCTAAGAAAGTTAAAGGAAAGTAGGGAGACCACATAGGAGATGGACTGACGACGTCGTCGAACTCGCGGGCCATGGATGGAAACAGAGTGCCCAGGACAGAAGAACATGGAAACATTTGAAAGAGGCCTATATCCAGCAGTGGAGAGAAATGGGCTAGTAAGAAGAAGAAGTTATAAAAGTATAATTATGCTTAAGTTATAATTATGCTTGTTTACTTGCATAATATATTTTATTTTTGTGTTCCCACCGGGAATCAAACCCGGAACCTTCCGTGCGTGAGTCAAGCGTCTTGACCGTTTTCCAAATAAAATTATACTAAATAATAAGCTTTATGATTGCCCAGCCACCAAACGACTGTTCCTGAAACAATCGTTCTGGATGTTATTATTTTTGCAGTCAAAGTTTTGTATTGTAAAAGTAACCGTAATGTAAAACTTATTGTAATGTAAAAGTTGACATAATATATGCAGGGTGCATAGTTCATTATCGATGAAACACACGTGCTAAAACGTTTCACCTGAGATAGTGCGATGACCAAAGAAAGCAAAGTCATCATTTTCTATAGAATCCAATAAAGCAACTCTAACAGTATTGCATATGAAATCGGAGGGCATCGTTCTGCCGTACATTCACATCGTCCCTACCATGAAGAAATTAACTACAAAAGAGGCGTGGTCTATAAAGAGACCACAGGACGCAACGCCGGTCAGTCAGTCAGTCAGTCCAGCTCGACGAAGTCACATACTTCCAGCATGTGGTTCAAGTGCAGTTTCTTTAACCCATCATCGCCGCTACGCTCGTGCTACACAACCAAGTGCTATATCTTATTCTCCATGTCATAAATACGCATCAAACAGCAACCTCGTGTCTTTTGTTAATCTTTAACTGGGGTTGGAGCTCCAACCTTCAGCAACCACAATCCTACATATACCAGTTAATGTAATAAAGTTAACGTAATGTAAAAATGTCAGCTTCGTGGTGTAATGGTTAGCGTGTTCGCCCACCATGCAAGAGGTCTCGGGCTCGATTCCCGACATGGTTAAAATGAAATATTTATTTGAATGGGTGTTTTCACACTAGAATATTTCATAGTCCCTGGATTGGTACCTGAAGCGTAAGACTAATCACCTTACATTCATGTTACGAAATTTATCAAAATACGCTGCGATTGGTGTACCGATTCAGCGCCTTATGCACCATTAAATGCGGAAAGGGAATGATGACGATAATGATGAACAATTAACAAAACTTAAAAGTTAACGTAATTGTAAGTAATATTCAAGTTTAGGTAATGTTAAAATTAACATAATGTTAAATTCAACATAAAATAAACGTTTGCGTACTGTAAAGGTGAATGTAATGTCAAATTTAACGTAATGTAATATTTGACGTATAGTAAAATTCAAAGTAATATAAAAATTAACGTAATATGAAAGTAATAATACCCTGCTATTGGTGTACCAATGCAGTGCCCTATGGACTATTAAGTGAGGAAAAGGAATATGATGATGATGAAAAGATAACGTAATTTAAAAGTTTACGTAATGTAAAAGTTAACGTAATGTTAAAGTTAACCCCACGTAACAATGAAGTTATGTAAAAGTTAACGTATTGTAAAAGTTATCATAATGTAAAACTTAATGTAATGTAAAAGTTACCGGAATGTAAAAGTTAACGTAATGTTAAAGTAAACGTAACGTAAAAGTTAAGGTACTGTAAAAGTGAATGCAATGTAAACGTTAACGTATTACAAGAGTTAATAAATGCTCTGTCTCTACTCTACTCACAGTAATGAAGCTGGGAGCAATGAGTGGCGAACTGGTACTGACAGATCCTCGGATGTACGCCAAGAAGCTGTCTGCGGCAGATACTGCTTTAGTAAAGATTGTGTTCAGCTCCTCGATGTCATTTACACTCTTGAGATTGAATTTCTAAAATCATAAACAAACATAGATACACAATGTACACAGCATCACTAACTTATAATACATAAACACGTTATTCCCAAATTAAGATATAAAAAATATTGCGCAATACTTAACAGCAAAACTTAGAGCATTTAATAATTGTACTGCGAAGTTAATTGTTCTCAAAAATGTATGGAAAAATTAATAAAGATGATTTTGCTAAAAATTTGAACAACGTAATTAGTTCTCCAAATAAACCAATGACAGAGTGTTGTGGTACATTTCGGTTACCGGGAAGCCAATCCACTAATCTGGAGTGATATTCTAGACCTTCTCTAGCCCCTAGAGAGTGATTGATTAGAAGATTTTAATTTTTTATTTGCTTCATATAATGGCCACATTGATGATTAAACGTCAAAAAATACGAACACTTGCAACTAAATATGAAAATTTTCATTTAGACCATTATTGCGACCTTAAACATTACCCAAAACACTTAATTAGGTTGAATTGACCAAACCATGCAGGTTTTTTTTCCGTTTTTGAAGCAGTTTTAAACACCATATGACGTTTAATCATCAGTGTGGTTATTATATGAAGCAAATAAAAAATGTTAAATCTTCGAATTAATCACTCTCTAGGGGGTAGACAAGATCCAGAGTACCATCCCTGTAGAGACGTAGAGATCTTGAGACGTCAGAGGCGGTGTAATTTCAAAATCGCAAAACTTAAAAAATCATGGCGCTGATGATACTATATATAAAATGAAAATTGGCTGAATTTGATACTCTATTACAAAGAACAACTGTTAAAAACCCACTGAACTTCCTCATTGCTATTTGGCTATAATCCCGCCAATGTACAATTTGTAGAATGTTTAAGTTAAATATAAAAATACCTTATTGATGTACGTAAGCAAAGCTTCGAAGAACGTGCGAATTTCCTTGGTAGGACTGATTTTTTCCAATTCCTTCAGAACACTGTCAACGACCTTCTGGGCGGTCTTAGGAACGTCATATTCTTCGAGCTGTGAAAAAAAACATACATGGTAAGCGTTCAGACCAATTCTTAACCAAATTCATATCTACCTATTCGTCCTTCCTATTTTCCAGCGCACTCCATGTAACAATAATTCTACGCGTGAGTGCCGGAAAAAACATTATATCATCAGTACTAATCTAACATCAAACAAGTGAAGTGCTCAACTAATCTTTCCTTAAGCGCGCTGTGCCTGCGTCATTTTCAACCGCCAGATCCATCCATACAAGCTGTGCCAGCGTCTTTCGACCGCCAGTTCCACCAGGGTTCCAGCACTCGTCACGCCTCATCATCGGCAGGTTAGTGGAGTTGCGCAACTTTCCTTCTCAACAATACAGTCCACTCTGAATATTCTTCCTCCTAGGAGGAGGTATTCTTCACACCTCGTCCATTCCTCAACAGTAAGAAAAATTGTGAAAGTGTGTTACAACTATGGTGTAGGAGGTACGAAAGATGCACAAATGTCGAGATCCATGTATTACGTAAAGGCTGACATAAGCACTATCGGTAAAATCAAGAAAGGATTTGGACTAGTGAAGCAAATGGACGCCTCAAAAGATTCAGTATGTAACTGTAGATGGATGCAGAAAACAACCGAGGCCGAGAAAACATGACATGACCAAGTCCAACAAACACTAAGGATGGACAAGTCAAAAGTTTGAATAATCGGCGCGCGTGCATGAGAAGACGTATACATGCAGAGGAAGGAAGGTCTGCATGCAAAGACAGAGTGATATGGCGTTCTGTCCTCTCCGTCTGCCCCTAAAAGTCAACAGATAGAAGAGTTGAGGGATTCAGATGTATGAATATTGGCAGTATGGTGAATGTTACACTGTGCGTAAAAGGGGCATTAAACCAGTCAATGACAGGTCATAAGTGCTGGAAACACCCAGTACTTAAATATTTATTTCTCAAAAATGCTTTTTCTCTCTGTTGCAATAAATTTAGATCTTAAGAGGATATGCGGTGGTAGAGAAATTTGATGAATAGGTATTTGGACATATAACTTATTTGTCACTGTCTTGCAAGATGTCTTCCCGATACTGTGTGAAAAAAACAACTACATGTCAGACCGGTTACGCCTAACTCAAATCGACGAAGTTAAATTTTTTTTTTAAAAAAAACTTACAAAATTAAACAATTTCGTTTTTTTAGAAAGAGTATCAGAATAAAATTTGCTGTCTCTACCTTTTCCGTTTTTCAAAATTATTTACCATATCTGTATACTGTACCTTTGAAGATGGCAGATAAAACCGGGCGCTTTTGTGGAGTTTTGAATAGTCTTAGCTCCTGTAAGACACATTTTTTTCAAAAAACCAAAACAATAAAGACACGCTAATGGTAAAAATTTATAATGGGTAACCAAAAACACTGCTCTAGTGCCATAATTCAGAGGGGAAATGCGGAAACACATTTGTGTGAAGAAAAGTCAGTCGGTGTTTCCTCCTAACCATAGAAAGATAACCTTCGTCAAATCGATGTAACCGTTTTTGAAAAATCAATATAATTCGCTCATACATGGTGCCACTGCGCTCGCTGTTTCTTACAACTCAGTCAACCCACAGAGCTTGCAGGAGACACCCGTGCAGCTCAGGCAAGTGCAGTAAAACTTAAAGTACGTCGATGTGATGTATGGTTATTATTAGTAATATATGGTTATCTTTCTGATTTTATAACTCCCTAGGAAGTTAAATCCAGCCAGTCTTCAAACACTTAGAATACTAAATACCTTGTCCTTGATGGTTTGCATGATGGGTAGACTGCTGAAGCTATCATTAAAGTTGGCCAAGAACTCTTTGGAGACCATCGTAATCTGCTTACAGAGCTGCTCTATCGCTTGCACGCATTCTGGAAAAGAAATAGAACATATTATAGAGCTGAAATAGAAAAATGGACAATAGGGAAATATTACATTCTACGAATACCGATAAAACCACGTGAAATGGGCTTAGAAAAAAATATTGTATTTTCAAAATCAATATGGATATTTTTCAGAAATGTTTTCATATATAATTTTTAAAACAAAATTATTTTTAAGTCTTTACAAAAACGCAACCTTTTTGGCCTTGACAATTTTAACGTCAAGATTCGCGAGGATGTTCTTTTCAAATTTAATCGGTCACAAACAAAGTTTAAAAAATTGACTTATTATTGGATTGTGCTCCTGATGGCGGATTCACAAATCAAAGGTCCAAGGTTCGCAACCCTCTTCATCACATCTTGGCTCCCATTTCCTAATAGTTAGTTATTTATAACTCGTCGAAAATGGCCCCCGAAATCAAAATATTTGTATAAATCATAAGAACGTAAATGTTTCTCTTTAAAAAAATTAAAAACCACTATAATTTAAATGTGTTAACTCACCGTAGAGAACTTGCAAGATCATAGGCGGAGTAATTTAAAAATTACAAAATTATATACTTTACTTTACTTTAAATGGAACCATAATCTTGGATGAGTGTTTTCAACACAAGGATGTTAACATCAAGCCCAATAGAATGTAAATTCTTATTTGTATTCAAAACAAGAGGGGTTCTAGTGGTGTTCCTTGCAGTACCCCTCAAACTTAATTTTTTGTTTCGTATTTGGATTCACCATTTGTACAGGTCGATGAATAAAACAGTTCTGTATGTGAAAAAGAACCAGAACAATGGATAAGAGTTTTCGACGATGGCAGCTCTCCGGTAAAAATCCTGAATAAGGAAATCGAGTGGAGATAAGTCCACCTCGTAGTGTAAAAAAGGTGCGTTTTCCTGAAGTGTAGGACTGATCACCTTACATTCATGTAACAGATTATCAAAATACAATACATTTGATTTACCAATGCAGTGCACTACTGGGAATGGAAACAGGAATGATGGTGATGATAAAATGTCCATATTTCAATATTCCATTCTATTCAAAATTCCGTGTTTGTAATTACCGTCAAACAGTTTGGTAATGTTCTCCAGAGCCGGCTTCAGATCGGCGGCGTGCTTGTCCAGCAGCTCCGACAAGTACACGAAGTAGTGGCTGAAGATGTCCACAGCGCCCCCAAAGAGCTGCAGTCCAACGTGGCTGGCCGAGTCTACCAATCCCGTAAGGGTTGGCAGAAGTTTATCGTTCCACACCTGATGAGGAAAAATTGGGAAAATTACATTTTTTCTGCTAAATAAAAATAGGACAATTTATTTCTTAATTTTTTTACTATGGATAACGAAAATGGAAAATGTGTTGTCATATAATGAAGAATTACAGTAGAAGGTAGGTAATTGAATTAATTTGTATTGGGGTTGGGTGGCAAAGTAAATAAAGATAACGTAAAAGCAACGTTTCTAAATCTTGCAAAAACAGATTTTAATTGTACTACTTGACACTACAAACTTATCATTCTCCATTGAGTTAAGGAAGCATAATTTAAAATCTCATAATTCTTTTTTTAAAGTTTTTCGCAAATATCTCAGCAACTTCTTCAATGGAGATTTCTAAGTTTGCTCCTAAATCTTGCATAAACAGATTTAAATTATATTACTTGACACCACAAATTTAGCTTACTCCGTTGAATTGCTGAAGCATGATTAGGAATCTCACAATTCTTCCTTCAGAGTAAATAAAGATAACGCAAAAGCAACGCCAAATCTGCGAACCAGCAAAAACGAAATATTCGAGCGTTCATCTGCTATATGGCGAGTTGCGTGATCAGCCTTAAAATAATGTCATCGTCGCATTTTCGGCACATCCGTCGTTGTTCTACGTTTTATTTCATTCACGTCCGAAACGTGATTGTACTAGTCAAAGCTGAAAGAATTTTCATATAACTGGGGAATGTTTTCCATACCTCGTTGGATCGTTCAAGCAGTTCTGAGATCACGCCCTGAGTTTGCTTCATGACTTGGACAACTTGTTGCATCAAATCGGCGCCGATCTTGCTGGCCGATTTGAAGGAACTGGATCTAAACAAAAATCGGGTTAACGTTATGGTCTGGACGTTTGCCTACCATCAGGGTTCGAAGGATACATATTACTGATACATTGGATGTAACACATATGTTGTGTCAGTTTTTTTACAAAAAGAAGAGTAAATAAAAAGAAGGGAATGACCAGCGGAGAGAACAAGTATCGCCACGTCATATGTCATATCATGTTGACTTTGACAAGGAAATCAAGTAGTACAGTAAAAAGCACGGACTGTTTACATCGGTCTACTGCAAGTTCTATTCAGTATGTCGCTCCCTTCCGCACACGCGTTACCTTTGTTTATCGTTTCACTATTTATACGCCCGAGTAACTGAGCAGGACAGAGAGAGGAGATGGCTGGTAAAATATTAATAAAAAGTCACTCTCTTTACCCATCCACAATTCCTCTTTCTTCTCTTACTCATATAGTGTCCATGCGGCTCGACTGTGGAATCATCTCCCATCCACCATCAAAGATGTTACTACATTATTTATTTATTATATATATATGGCCTAAGCCAATTACAACAGTTACATGAAGAAACATAAATGCAAGAAACTGAACAAAAAGAACATAAAACTATTTAGCAAAGACAAACAAGGGCAAAACAATAATTGTATACAATATATTCAAAAAAACGAAAGACCAAAAATTTTGAGCTAAACCATGCCAATCCAACTTCATCCCACACTGTTTAGTCGCGAAGAGATCTACCCCAAAAAATTTCAAGTCGTGTGATGAATTGACTAATCTACACATTCTAGACATTGGGACATAAAAACCAAAGTTGCTCTTTTAATTATCTCTGTTTAAATCACGTCTGAAGAAACATCTCCTTTCTCTTCCTTAATCTTTATCCTCCTTTCCTCTTTTTTTCCTTTTTCCCATTGAGTAATTGTCTTGATTTAAGGTAATTTATAAACAAATACATTTATTTAAATTTTTTATATCTTTATCTTTTTAATTTTTTTTTTCTATTGAATATGTTCTGTAACTTGAATTATAAAAATAAAACTTTTATTTTATTGGTTGGTTGGAATAAATTGCCATTTGCCAATAAGCCCGTCAATGTACAAATAACATTATGTACAAAAAGTTAAATAAATAAAACGTTTTTCAACATTAAAATAGCTATTTCAAACAAATATTAAGATAAAAAAAATATTTAAAGGTTAAAGGTTATACCATCGCTTTTTCTATCTTTTCCAGGTCGATTTGTGCAGTATCTTATCGTAGATTTATAGACATTTTAGTAATTGCAAGGAGACAATTTCTAAAGTAGCCGGAGAATGCTCGCTACAGACTAAAGTCCGTTCTATCAAACATATGCTGATTGGCCGCAGGTTGAGGGACCATATTTCAAACGCTCATGTTGAATCAGGAGTTTTTTTTAAAGAAAAATGAATACATGCGTTCTTATGATTTACCAAAATATTTCATTTTGACGGCCAGTTTCAACGATTTGTAAATAACTCACTATTAGAAAATGGTAATCAAGTTGGGCAAGAGTGGGATTTGAATCACAGATCTGTGAGCCCAAGACACTAGCCACAGGACCACAACCCGATTCATATTTTTACCTCAATGGTTTTTTTATTTTTTCTACCCACCGGTTTTAAAGCTACACAACTTTCTTCATCAAGGTATACTTAAACCAATGAATTATATCGTATTTTATTTTTACGGTGATTACTAAATATAACATCGATACATATAGAACTAAAAGCCATTTGTCCCGTTGTTCTTAAGGTGTGGAAGTGTGAGATGGATACGATCTATAAAATTAGACAGAAGTAGACTAAAGACTTAAATTAAACATCACATCATTAATATTATCAGCCAACCATTGTGTTTTTTCTCTATGGATATGTTTATAAAGATAATGTTTTTCAAGTTTGATACTTAAACTCAATATAAATGAGGCACTTTTTTTGAAAGGGTATATGAAGTCTATAACTTACAATGTTTCTGCCAGTTTCTCGAAGGCTTTATCAGACTTGAGTTCGTCAGCGATCTTCTGGAACTCGATTTTGTAGATGTTCTGCACGGCTTCAAAGTCGGGGCTGGCGTTCTGGAAGAGCGTCTTCAGCTTCTGGTAGTCCTTGGAAACTTGCTCATTCTCCTGCTTTATCAAGTTTTCACCCTTCTTTATCACGGTTAACAGGTCGGACCTTACTTTCTCCTGCAAAGTAACAAGCATTAGTCAGACCTCACTCTCTACGAAAAGGTAACAAAAATTAGTCATAACTCACTCTTTACTAAAAGGTAACAAAAATAAGTCAGACCTCACTCTCGACTATAAGGTAACAACATTGGTTAGACCAAACTCTTTACTAAAAGCTAACAACATTGGTCAGATCGAGCTCTTTCTTGCAAGGATACAAACATTAGTCAGACTTCACTCTCTCTTGGAAGGTGACAAACGTTAATTGGACCCCACTTTCTATTAAAAGGTAACATAAACTTATAATTAGAAATCTAACACTGATTTGAGTCTACTGAACACTTTATTTTATTTTTATATGTTTATATTTGTAAAAATAAAATAAAGTGTTCAGTAGACTCAAATCAGTGTTTAGTTTCTAATTATAAGTTTAAATATGGAGTTCTACAAAATAAACACCAAATCAATCAATAAAAGATAACAAACATTAATCTGACCTCACTCTCTGCTAAAAGGTAACAAGCATAAGTCAAACCCCGGTCTACTAAAAGGTAACAAAAATTAGTTAGACCTTACTCTTTACTGAAACGTAAAAATATTAGACAGACCTCACTCTCAACTAAAAGGTAAAAAATATTAGTCAAACCTTTATCTTTACTAAAAGATAACTAACATTAGTCAGACCAAGCACTCTCTTGCAAGGATTCAAACATTAGCCAGTCAGAAGGTGACAAACGTTAATCGGACCTCGCTCTCTACTAAAAGATAACAAACGTAAGTCAGACCTCACTCTCTGCTAAAAGGAAACAACAAATACTAGTCAGACCGAGCTGTTAAACAAACATTGATTACGTAAATTGTATTATAAAAAATATGATTTTTTTATCAGACATCTTTGAATTAATAATAATTAGTGTCGCAATGCAACACACTAACACACCCATAAACTGTGCGTGCGATCCCTCGGTATATTTGAAAATGTCAAATCTATAAAACAACTTTATGTAAAAACTTTGTTACTATTCGCACGTTAACATTATTCGCTACCTTCCATTACAAATACAAGAGTTACTAGATACTCCACCCTGATGCTGCAAAAAAAAATAAAAAAATACAACCTTCGGTCAAAGAGGATTGACCTACTACTCGGTTAAAGTGTACAATCTTCTTCCATTATCCATAAGGACAATTAGTAAGTTCTCACAATATAAAATTTCTATTAAGAAATGGATAGTGGAGGTGAGTTGCGCACGGATCGATGAGTGGATCAAGCCAAATAGGTAAAATGTATGCACTGTTTATGATTTTTTTTAAATTGGTCTATATAAATTGGTTATGTTTTTTATGAATATTTTTGTTTTTTTTTTGTTGATTATGTTAATTACAATTAGGTTAATTGGATTAATTACGTTTTTTTTTATTGTTATTATTATGTTAACTTTGTTAAATAGCTAATCTTAGGCATGTTTCACATTTTGTAAAATGTTTCCTTCGGCACGGGACACCCCAGTGAGGGAACATTATTCTGTATAAAAAAATAAATACAAACAATGTAAAAGTATAAATAAATAGGCGAAAGGGCTTGACTGTAGCGTAGGTGGTGTGAACTCGTGTACATTTGTACGCGACCTAAACCCCGAACGTAACGCCAATGTGTTTTTAGAAAAATATCAAATTGTATTCGGGCCAATACGGTAATCAAATGTGTATACTTACAACAATTTCTTTCAGGATTTCCGGCTTGACAGTAATCTCCGGTTTAAGCTTGCCCTGCGTTCCCATGAGGAAGTTGGCGATGACTCGGTTCTGTTTCCCATTGAAATGTTCAGCCTTGGCCTCGATGGACTTCATTGGAACGGTCTTAGCGGAGATCACAACTTTAGAGTTGTCATCTGGCAAAAATATCATCAAGAAAATGTGTGATTTATTATGATTAATGTTATTAATTGACAATGAGGTAGTTAAGTGTTACGGGAAATCGGATAAAACATAAAATGTTTTCTTACGCGCGCTTAAAATAAGAGCATTTAATTGTACAAGGAAATTTCTCAAAAATGAATGAAAAAAAAGTGAAAATGAACTGTCCTGTTGTGATAGATTTCCTGCTAACCCACTAATCAGCAGAACTCGGCGAAGAGAACTTGTAACGTCACAGGTTGAGTCATTTCAAAATTACAAAACTTCAAAAAGTTATAGCGCTGATAATACGAGATAAATGACTTAAATTTCGTTTTTTTGGCCTATTCTGATAGTATATTAATAAATAAACAACATCGAACTTCCTCATTTATAAAATACTGTTGCCACAGGCTGCTAATTGCTGCTACAATTATGTAGTTGAAGTTCGTGAATTTCATTAGGTTGCCCGGCGGAAGTTGCACTAAAACGTATGAACTTTGTTTTATCCGAATTTAAAGTCAACAGGTTTTCGTCTAGCCATTTTTTAATATAACTTAAGTCATTACTTGCTTTTTTATGAGTTTCTGACCAAGTTGATGCGCTATAAATTATAGCTGTATCATCTGCAAATGAAATGATTTGTCCAAGTGATGGCTTGTTACAAAGTTCGTTAATATATATCAAGAACAGCAGTGGTCCCAAAGTGCTCCCTTGTGGAACACCAAATGAGAGCTGAGCAGGTTCGCTTAAGTCACTACCCACTTTCACCTTCTGAAATCTTCCACTTACATAGCTCTTTAACCATTTATATAACTGCCCTTGGATTCCTATATTATGTAACCTTTTAAATAGAATTTTATGTGAAATAGTGTCAAAAGCTTTAGCCAGGTCCAGAAAAATAGCCAAGCATTTTTCCCTATTGTCTAGATGTTTAGCTATTGTTTCAGTCAATTTAGCTATTGCGTTTTCAGTACCCATGCCTGTCCGAAATCCATATTGGTTTTCTGAGAGTAAATTATTTTTTTCTAAATAGTTATTAAGTTTTAGTTTGACAATTTTCATATTTGAAATAGGCATTTAAGAAAAAAACTGACCTCCACAGAAATATTTAAAAAAAAAAGTAATTAAAGCGAATACTCCTCAGCGGATCAAAATTTTTGTCACTTTTAATGATAAGATACGTATACCGTGAGATACTAGACCCATCAGTACAAACCGATGTACTTACCTAAAAACTTGAAGGTGGGAGGCGGTTGTGTATATTCGTAATCGCTTGGGAGAATTATTCTTCAACTATGCCAACAGGTTTAGAAAAAAAAAAGTAATGTAATTGCAGAAAAAAAAAAAATTAAAAATCTTCAACTATGACGTCATAATGAAGGTATGTCACTTTAGTGCGTAGATATGTGTCGCGTGGCGTTCGCCTCTCCCTGTTACATAGCGATGTACCTACCCAAAACTTGAAGGTGGAGGTTCGGTAGTGTATCTTCGTAATCGTTCGGGAAAATAATTTATTTTTAACTATTCCGTCATAGTGAAGGTATGTCGCCCTTAGCTTCCCGGGCCGTGATTGCAATGAGAAGCGGTTTGCCCGAGGGCCCCTTTTCATGCTTATACCCTTATGCAGAGACAAAACTTAAGGTAAGGAAAGTACATTCTAATTTCAAATGCAGAGAATAACCCGAAGATGAAGACAATAGAATGTACTTTCCTCACCTTAAGGTTTGTCTCTGCATACGGGTATTAGGCTCGAAAACATTTATAATAATTATTATAATAATAAAAACATCTCACTCTTTATTCCTCCGACCAGATTAACTGAGTAAGGAGAGCTAAGTCCGACTTCTGCGGTGCCGCGGTAGGTCTTGTCCTGAAGAACCGAGATGCTGACTTCCGCTTGGAAGTTGGGAGAGTTGTACTGGTTGGAACTCTCGATTCTCAACACCTCTGTGCTTGGAATCCTCATCTGAAAGTAATACCCATTAATGAGACTGACTTTGTATACGATTGTGACTTCAAACTAACTAACCAATAAATCAGCCGATTATATTTACGCCGATTTACAATTACGCCGGCTGGTGCCGGCGTGGGATTTCCCGGTTCGGCCGACACCAGACGACAATTAAGTAGGCGCCGCGATTCTAATAACAGACACTTTTACACGTTGTTTTTTTTCTATTACCGTGTACGCGAGCAGCCTATTATGTGTGTGAGATAGTTTCCGAGTTAATTTTCGTTTTGTTTTAAAGAAAAATAAAAAGGCATGATTACCTCTTTTATTTTATTATTATTAAAATTAAAACAATATTTAAACATTAATGAAACATTAATGGAAAATTGTTTTCAGGCGTTGCCTAGTACGTGATTTGGTTCAGCCGGATGAATCTCACCCGCGTGATAAGGGTTTCAGCTCTTTTACTTCACAAAAGTCAACAGATGGAAGAGTTGAGGAAATGCGGATGTTCAAACATAGGCAGAATGGTGAATGTTACACAGTGTGTAAAGTGGCCACTGAAACCAGCCAATGACTGTAAATGCCTAGACTTCCGTATTCCCTTCTCAAAAACGTTTTCCCTCTCTATTGAAATAAATTTAAATATGAACAACTTCCTAGGGAGAAAATCCAGCCAGTCTGCAAGCATTTGGACATACTCAAACATTGTTACTTATCCCAGCACTGAGGTAACTTAGCAATATTTTTTTGAACTTCACAAGGCAACTGAATTTTTTTTTTTCCTATTTAAACAAATAAAATTATTGTTCTTGACTTACCACTAAAGTCTGTTTGGTGGGAGTAGCATCGAGGGACCAGGAGGCTGTCTTCTTCTGCTTGTCGATGGTCAGAGTGTTTTCGCTGCTTATGACGACATTATCAGCGCTCAGCAAAACCTTTTCGTTAAATAAGACATCGAATCCAACACCCTGTGTAAAAAAACACAAATGCTACATTAAAATAAACCCTAATTTTCTAAATAAATTTTAAACTTAGAATCAGTCATGAATTTTTAAATTACGATTTTTTTACTAAAAACATTAAATTTGTTAAAACTTAACGATAGAAGAAAAATTATAGACCTTTTAAATTTATTCAAAATTGTAAATTCAATATGGGATTGCCCTGAACTATTATCTCTCATCAACTTCAGGGTGCCTGCAAGAATGACTAGACAGGTGCCACCGTCTTGTAGCAACAATTCACGGACAGTGTATACTTGTAATGCCGTATTAAACAGACTTCATGAACTCGGCAATAGTTATTCCCACGTATCTGATATATTTGGTGGTGTAGGGTATTGTTCCTACAGAACAAACCTTTTGAACTTTTTCAAAAATGGTGAATGGTAATCATATTTATTTATTCATGCATTTCATAATATATACAATGTTTTGTTCACTTTGCCCAGCCGTATGCATCAGTACTTGTTATATTACTTTAAAATATTTTATTATTTAATTTTGTTTTTTACATTTATTCTTGAATTGTTTGAACTTTCTACTGAATTTGTTGTATAATTTTTAGGTTATTTTTTTAATATACATCTTGTATAATTTTTAGGTTAGATTTTTTTTTATAAATCTTGGGTAAAAGGAAATTTATGTATCTAAAAAAAAAATACTAAGCCAAATATGTTAGTATTATAATTTTTTGTAAAAGGCAGATTTGCCGTTAATGCTAATAAAATAAAGTGTAAAAATTAAAGATGTGGGGATGTAGAGGGAAGCGAGGTGATATCAAAAACAGAGTGATATGGCGTTCTATCCCTTTTGTCTACCCCTACGGAAAAAAGCGTGTGGGTTAGTTTGATTTTGTGTTTCAATTCTTACCTTTCCATCAATATGCCCAACGGCGGTGTAGGACAGTTTGGACTTGAGAATATCTTCTTCGCCCTTGACAACTTCAGGGCTGAATTTGAAGGTCATCACCACCTTTTGCGGCTTCTTCTTGAAGATGTCGAGCACCAGTTCCGAGTTCAGGGCGTGGGATGTCATACTGTACTGAGTCTTGCCGGTAATTTGCATTTCCTAAAAGAGATTATAGTATTAGAATTAGAGATGGAGAAAAACAGCTATTTTAAAACAGTTATTTCTCCAAAATAGTTTCACAAAAAAATTAACTGTTAATGTTCCAGCGGTTGCTTGTACTTATTTTTTTGCCCACACTACTCTTAACCATTATGTAGAAACAGTTTCACAAAGTTTTAAATATTTATTTATTATTTATCATGCTATTCATTGCATTTAGCCGGCAGTTGGCAAGCCAAATCTCAAGAAAAGCAGTCGCCATAGTAATTGTAATTTAATTTTCACTTTTTTGTATTAGACACTCCTTACTATTTTGCAAATGCAATATATTGTATTCTTTTTTATAGTAAACGCCGAAGAAACAAACCGACGCAAGCATTAACTTAGAGATTACACACGCGTTGACTTATGACTGCGAAAACTTAAGCATGTTCATTATTGTCCTTTGTGATAGCTCAAATGCTTAGCATGTTTTTGAGCACGTCGATAGTTATTTGTGATTGAGCTACTGGGCAGGAAGAACTTGCTCCATAACGAAATATTCTTGCCAAATATCATAGTTATAAATATATAAATAAGTGGAAGTGTACTAAGTATTTTTTAATTAATAACTTATATGTAAAAAGTTTTGGAATATTTTCCACATTTTTATCGGCGAAATTCAAATATCTGATTGCGCAGCAGAGTTATGCGTCGTGAAACGTAAATATTTTGACATTTAATATTAGGTGTTCACGGATGTTCCATTGTGATCGCGAATACGATAAACAACCATGGTGAGAAATTGCTAGCACGTCACTTATTAGCACGTCGATAGTTATTTGTGATTGAGCTACTGGCGTAACCCTGGCTACAGCAGTAATTCTTACTTGGACATGAGAAAGAACTAAAAAAATAGTTATGAATACACTTCTTATACCTTTCCAAGAGATGGACAAGTAAAGATGATATGTCCACTAGAAGAGACGTGTTGTTTTTCCACTCTCTGGAAGTCGCGTGCGATCTTCAGCTGTGTCTTGGTGCTAGGGTCGTTCTTGTTCAAGAAGAAGACGGACTCGTGCTGGAAGGTAAGGGGACTACCCTTACTCTTCAGGCTCGGCAGAGTTGTGGACGTCTCCAGGCTGACGATGCGGTGAGGAGTTGTAAGAATGAAAGCGGTCTGGTAAGCTGGAAACAAAAAATTCAAAAATATTGGATTCCGTTTATCGAAACTCCAGTTATCCAGATCGCCAATTATCAGGAAATAAAAAATAAAGGAGACGTTATTATAACAATCTTTGTCAAATCAATTAACTTCTCTGGACAGGTTTTAGAGGTGATAAAGAAAAATTGAACGGTTATTTTAAAACGGTCATTCTTCCAAAACAGCTCAAACAGTTTCACAAAAAATTAACTGTCATTGTTTCAGTGGTTGCTTGAACTATTTTTTTTTTGCCCTCACTGAACTGTTATTTAGAAAATGTTTTACAAAACAGTTACATTTGGAAAACAGTAACTGCTACTGACACTCCTTTCAAATAACCGAAACGCCGATCTCTTACATATTCTTACATTATCATATTTTGTCCTGGATGAACATATTAAGTTCTCCAAAACGATGGCCGTTTTCAGTAAGAGTGTATAAGTTTGGATTTTGTCTAAGAGAAGAGACCATTGCAGGAAACTGCTGCGAAACATTGCATATATATATACTATTAGGCGTGTTGTCCAGATCTTTATTGAAATATGTATATGATAATTTTAATTTTTGCTATTATTCAATAACGTACATGCTTCATTTTCCATTCTTTTGTATCTTAACTCAAAACAGGGCTCTTGGCTTCATAGAGTTTGGGATACGTTATTATTAATCGGGTTGTGGTCCCGTGGCTAGTGTTGCGGACTCACGGGCCAGAGGCCCGAGGTTCAAACCCCACTCTACCAACGAGTTATTTAGAACTCGTTGAAAATGGCCACCAAAATTGAAATATTTAAGTAAATGATAAGAACGCTAATATTTCTTTGAAAAAAAAAAATTATTTTTTTTCGTAATATTTGTGTATTTGTATGAATAAATATTTAAGTAAGTGTTTAATGTGATTCCAATTCATTTAGAACATTATTGCGACCTTAAGCATTACCCAAAACACTTCAACCAATCCATAGTATTTTTTTTCCGTTTTCAAGCAGTTTTATACACCATTTGACGTTTAATCATAAGTGTGGTCATTATATGAAGCAAAATGTGGTCGCATTAAAAAAATATCTTCAAATCAATCGCTCTCTAGGGGGTAGATAAGATTCATCGTTGCGCCCCTGGGCGGTATTGGTCTAATGAACAAATTTGATTTTCAATTTATATCTCACCATCCGCTTCGTAGTGTAATGGTACAAGAGGTCTCGGGTTTGATTCCTGACATGGTTAATTGAAATATTTATTTATACAATAGGAAATTTCATAGTTCATAGACTGGTACCTGAACCGTAAGCCTGATCATCTCAACTTCATTCAACAAAAAATATCAATACGCTGCGATTGGTGTACCAACGCAGCGTCCTATACACCATTAGGTGCGGAAAGGGAATGATGATGATTCTCACCTTCTTTGATGGGTTTGGCGAAAGCTTGGGCGTGATACTTGGACTTGTCCTGGCTAAGGTGGATTCCCAAGGTGTATACTGGAAGCTTGAACCTCTCCAGCTCTGAAGAGGCTTGAAGGCCAAACTCAGGAGCGAATCCTAACTTGCGGAGATCAAAATCAAACTCTAGCGCTTGTGACACGCGGTTTGGAGCTGAAATTTGTTTCAAAAAGATTAATTATAATGCATAATACATAATAAATAGAATTAAGAATAGTCGTAACCGTATACGCGCATCAAACAGAAGGCGACTAAACTACTTTTTAAGCGGTAGTTTTACGTTTTGACCCATAAGTTTCTTTGTAAACGTCGCTCAATACGCAACTTCCGATTTGAATTCAACTATGCTGTAATGTGTCGTTTTAAAGCGTAGAAATACTGTTTGGATCTTAAAGAAACGAAATGGGATCACATTTCAGGTGTGAGTAGTAAATGCATGTGTAAATAGCAAATGCATTACTTTAAAATTGAATTATTTTTCCATCTGTCAGATTGTCAAAGAAAACAAAAAAACATTTTGTTAGTGTTGCCAAGGTAGTGATTTTTTTCTACGCTACTTTGCTCATCTAATGAGAGAACTAATCAAAATTGGATCTCTCGGATTAAACAGCGCCGTGGTGGACATTTGACCGACACTATCTTTTAAACATCAAATATTATTTAACATGACTTAAAAATATCCATTTTATCATCATTAAATAATAAGTGGGATCGTATCGCAGCCAGTAATAAGGAGTCTTAATTATTTTTTTAATAAATTAAGGGGCATGTAAAACATATCATTAGATGAAAAAAAAGCATTAAAGTTAGAGTAAGAACGATAGAAAAAAGTGTTTTGTGTATAATTAGTGCGCAGACTGGCAGATGAAATTAATACTTATTTCTTGTCACGCGAAAGGGGACATTGAGATTAATTTTGGAGAGTAAGTTAAAAGAGTCTTCTTTATTATTTATAATTTATGTAAATAGCATAATTCAGATACAGTGCGTCTATTTTCAAGGGTAAAAAATCCATTTTGTTTGGCAGATTGGCTGTAAGTACAAAGCGTTTTATTGTTTTTATAGTCTAGACTATAAGGTATTTTAAAAAATTGCGTTGAACATTTTCAATCCTTTCTATGTTTGTTATGTATTTTAAAGAATCATTGTTTACCTGCGAAGTCGACCTTATTTTTGATTTCTATATGGGCACAATTTTTCTTTTCCTCACAGTAGACACTGGAGAACTTGTACTCCTTATTCGTGGCTTTGTGCTCGATGACGACGTTATTCTCCCCTACCGCAACATTGAAGAAAACCTGAAAACAAAAGCATCTTTGTAACAACAACAACAATAAACTATCACGCCCTTTTTCTATAGGGCGTTGCGCTGCGTTGCCAGCCCCCATCTCGCGAAAATCGGTAGATACAGAAAAGTAAATCGGTAGATTGCGGTAGATTTATTTATTTATTTATTCATATTTATGCTTACAAACTATAATTAATAATAAAAATAATGTGACCTCACTGGGGTTTCCCGTGCCGAGGACACATAACAATATACTTTTTTTAAATTACATTTGAGAATAAGCAAAGAAGACTAACTTAAAAAAACGAAGCTAATTAACAAATATTCAGACAGTTTTAAAAACAAAGTATTATGTACATCTATATTATTTATATTACAAAACACAATGAAAATAACAAAAACTTAACATAAGCTGTACACTTGTGGAGCAGTTGATTCAATATTGGTATGGGCGAATGAGACAATCCATTTTACTTCTACCTAGCTCCACTATCCGTTTTTTTATAGCCTTTTTAAACATTTTCTCGTTACTAATTGTTTCATAGATTCATTGGCCTATGCTTTTGTTTGCCGTTTGCTTTCTTATAATTTACCTAAACATTTAAATTTTGGTGGCCATTTTAAACGAGTTGTAAATAACTCACTATCAAAAAATGGAAATAAAGTTGTGATAGAGTGGGGTTCGAACCTCGGATCTTTGATCCATAAGCTGTGTAAATGCCTAGACTTCCATATTCACTTTTTAAAAATATTTTCCCTCTCTTTTGTAACAAATTAAGATCTAAATAACTCCCTAGGGAGGAAATCCAGCCAGTCTTTACGTTACGTTTCATTTTTTTTTTATTCAGATAACAAATATAAGTATACAATATTACTACTAAATACAATTTTTATATTAATAAATACATATTTTTACATTTTTCCCACTACGCAAAAGAAAACAATTCTTGTGTACATAATGGGGAGTGACGTCCTACAATAATTTGTTTATTTTATTTTTAGGATAACATATAAATTACAAAAAAATATATAAACAGTGTTTTTCATCGGTGTATCTTTTCACTTCTTTCTTAAATATGTTGTATTCCTGACTGCACTTTTTATTTTCTTCGTTCATTTCAAAATAAAAATATTCCCCTGTAAGTATAATGATGTGCTGTAGTTGTTTTTAATTTGGGATTTAAGATATTACCACCTATTCTAGGTCGCGTACTTACGTTTTGTGACGTAGAAACACTACTATTTATTTTATATTTATGTATTTGAAGCAAAAAGTTCTTTTAATGTAACAATTTATATCTAAATCCTTATTTTTTTAAATAATTGAACAGTGGTAAAAGTAGACGGTTTTTTTAAACAACTTTTATTATCAATTTTTTTTTATTGCATTTATGGGAAATTTCGCCGTAAAATTAAATGCTTTAATTTGAAACGCGTGTGAGAAAACGTTTTTTATATCCAATTTCCCGTAGCACTGAACTATCGATTATGTATGGGAATTAAGATGGGCATTTTTGGCTTAGGAACTAATTAATTTGATTATTATATTTTTAGTTTTTATATATATATATTTTATATATAAATATATATTTTTAGTTTTTTGCTGATTTAATTTTTTTGCTGATTTAATTTTTAAGATCCTCATGACTTTTTAACTTGTTTTAACTATGTATTTATTTTTTAAAAATTTTATCACATCTTTTACTTTATTTTTTAATATGCTGTTTTTTTCTTTTCTTTCTTTAAATACGCTTTTTGCTATACAACATACATTCATTTTTTTATTATGACTTTAAATATGTTTCTTACTATGTATTCTGTTTTTATGTTTTTACTGCATTTATTACTTTGTTTTAATAATTTATTTTTTTTGCTACGTTTTTTTTACTATGTTTTTACTACATTTTTACTTTGTTTTTACTACAATTTTACTATGTTTTTACTACAATTTTACTATGTTTTTACTACAATTTTACTATGTTTTTACTACATTTTTTACCATGTTTTTACTCCATTTTTTACTTTGTTTTTCACTTTGTCCTGTATCTTTATAACTGTTTCTATAAATTGATTACTGTTTTTTATATTTTTTTGACTGTTTTAGAACGGGGTAAATAGCCCTAGTTAGTAGACAGTCAAAGCAACTTTACACAAAATATAATTTTGTGTATGTAATATAATGATAATAAATAATAAATAAAATAATAATTATTTACCTCGTATCCGGATTCAGCACTTTCGTGTATCTTGTCCCTTACATACTTGAAGCTGGTAGATTTCTGCTCCTCCTTGATCTTCACACTTCCAGAGCCTTCCATGATGAACTTGTGACCTTCCTGCTTGCTCTGATAAGTCGTTCTAAATAATAAAAAGTTAAAAGTTTGTTTTTACTTCTTGAAAAAACAGATGTTTTCCAGAAACAGCTGAAATAGTGTCGGGGGTAGCGACCGACCTTTTAAGATCCCCCCCCCTCCCCCAGGATGCCAGATTTTCATCCCTTGCTTATGACCGCGACTTCCCGGCTAAAATTGATCATGTAGGGGGTGTGCCGGCAGACTATTTGTGCCCACACTGCTGTAAGCTGATTATTTTAGAATTTTATTTTTTTTAAATATTTTTTTCTTTGCATTTTACATTTACCTATATACATTAGTTACAAAGACAAAAAAAAACTATTACATAAACACAAAAATAAAACCCACAAAGGCATGACCGTGTGGGTATACATTTTATTCTAAATTTCAATAAAGGCTTCTGGAAGAATAAGATAGATATCAATAAATATAAAATAAGTGCTAATATTAAAATATTTTTTTTGTCAAAAAAAAAAAAAAGTAAACGGTAAACCAGGGTATCGTCGGCACCCCCCCGGTAATTGGGACTCTTTTATTCAGACTCCAAAAAGATGGTTCGTAATTTTAGTGTTGAAAACGGAGTACTTAAATTTATCAGTGATTGAATGCACGTTTATTAAGCTAGTTTTGTATCAAATGTCATTATTTTGCTAAGAAATTATATTTTTTAATGGGCGCCAACTATACAAAAAAAAAATATTTCAAAATCAGGCACTGTGCCAATAACCAAAATGTTGTAGGGTTATTAGTTCATATTTGAATTGTTGGCACATGCCACTCAGTATTTTAAATGCATTATTGATATTTTGTTTATATTTAACGACAAATATAGTAAATTATTTTTGTATTTAGTACAAAAATTGCCTTAAAAAGAAACACTTCAAAGATTTTTTTAAAGTCAATTTTTTTTAAAAGAAAGAGCGTTGCTATCTTCATTAGATTCAGGTTGAGTTATACTTTGTTTTTTTGTAATTATATTAAATCCATTAGATAATTATAAAAAACTACCACGTCTTTTATTTTTTTCCATATACACGGAAATTTTAAAGGTGCAAATAAATGGCTGTAATAGATCCTCTGAATATTGATTAAAAGTTTAAAATCAACTAACATTTGTTGATGAAAAAAAAACGATTTCATTCAAATGATGTTTAATTTATAAATAAATATTAACTCAATCAATGCGCATAAAGTGACAATCATTGGTGATTTTACCCTATAATTTTTCATTATTTAACATCAATCTATGTTTGCAATGTGTACTAGCTATATATCACCAGCCTAGGGTTAAAAATAGAACTTACGTTCCGCTAAGGACGTCCTTTCCACCCTCTTTGGCGAAGAAGTTGATCTTTTTAGCTCCCTTAGCTGCTGGCTCCGACTTCGCTTCGAAGTGGATCTTGTTCAGTTTGATCTTAGCTGCATCTATTTCAACCTTAATGTCGAAATCCTCAGGAGCGATCAGTTTGGCGTCGACGTTCAGAACCATGTTGAAGTCAGCCATGTTCTCCAGTTTCGATTCGCCCCTGTACTGGTGCTCCCCTGTCCTTTGAGCGTTGATGTAGAATCTACAAATTATCATGAACATAAATTGTAGGGGTCTTTTCCAGAAGCATGTTGATATTATTAAATTTTCACCAAAACGAGCTTATTTTGAAAAAAATTGCCGTTAAAAAATCAGTTATTCGGAGTAAAAACGCGCTGTCCGCTTATAGAGATGCTATTTTGGACAGAACACTTAGATTTTTTTTAAATTGAATCGGCATTCACTTAGTAACACTTCATCATAAATTAATATGGAAATAAAACTTTGTTATTGGTGTTACACAATTACGATATTAGTTTTATATCACTCGTCGATGGGAGTAGTGCTCTCCCGAAACTATAGTTGTGTTCTTGTAAAATAATAAAATTGTGTAACACTAATAACAAAGTTTTGTTTTCATAATAATTAAGAACACATAGATTTTATAACACAAAAAATTAGAAAACTTTCCTATATCTTCAAGTCGATACGTAACATCTTATCCCTAATTAAACTCAAACAACTATATTTTATTTTATGTAACTCAATTATAACTTATGGCATAAAAGGATGGGGAGGCACTAATAAATCGATATTAAAACCTCTCGAATCTGCTCATAAATCAATCATTAAAATAATGTTTAAAAAGCCTTTCAGGTACCCCAGCGTCAAGATATTTGAGGAATTTGAGATCTTAGATATAAATAATTATATATTTTTAGAAAATTAATGTTTGTAAAAGTAAATTATTCTATCAAATCCCAAAAGGAACACTCCCACACTACCAGAAGTCAAACTAGATGGTTATGGGGTCTACCACAAATTCTGAATTCGGGCAAAGAAATGTCATGTTTCTGGGCCCCAAAATTTTCAATATGTTACCCAAACTTTGCAAAACCGTGACCAGAATTTAATTAAAAAATCGAAAAATTTACTCAAAAACATTATTATATAACAAATGGTATAAATTAATACTGTTAAACTGTATAGTTAATTAACTAATAAGTAGTAATTTTTTTTTTTTTTGCATAAAAATGTCTGCCTTATAACAGGTTGTACCTAGCTAGGCAGACTAGACATGATCCGGAAAAATTGAATCAATCAATCACACAATGTTTATAAAAAGTTATTGTTGTTTTTGTTAATAAACTATGATAAGTATACATACAGATGGAAAAAATATAACTAAATTATTTTTTGTCCAGTGGTTACATTTTACGGCTAGATGCTCTTGTATGTTAATAGGGCAGCATCTAGCCAGTCTAGCCTCTGCATCCAGTCTCTCGCTTTCAAAACTGACAGTTATGTCGAAATTTAATTCGATTTCAAAATTTAAATACATATCATTCAAATACATTTTCATTATAAAAATTCATAAAATTATATCATTTACACCAGTGTTTATTATATACATTTAAACAAAACTTCATATGATTGTTACCTTATACTTAAATTATTTTCATTTAAACTCTTTTATTTTTTTTCATTTAAATCTTAAAGTAGGGCACACATATCATACATATTGTTATGTGTGTTCTAATAATAACATTGCAAATATATTTAATTTATAAATTGTTTATCACATATGTCTTGACCATTATTTTAAATTTTGATATGTTTTTTTCTTCATAAATATTTTTTTCCATTTCGTAATACTTTTTAATTGCTTTAAATAAAATTGAATTTTGTGACTTTGCCTTTTTCCTAAATGGAAGTCTAATTTTGTTCTTTTCTCTAGTATTGTGATCGTGTTCATGCTGGTTCCGATCCATTTTTTTCCAAAATTCTGTTTTTTTCTTAGAGTTTATAATTTTATGAACAAATATCATTGTATAAATATTATTTCCAATATTATCTAATCATGATTTACAACCCCTGCTTGCACTTGTATATAATATAGAAATTTGTTTATTCTCCCGCCAGTCTGACGATGTCAGTCACGACGAAACCAGGTCACTGGTAAAAAAATATTAAAAACAGTTGAATAAAACTATATAAGTATTTATTATTGTATTCCGTGAAGCGGCCTGATTTTTTAAAATTTAAAGCATCCTCACCTCGCCGGCTTATTCTCGGGGCACGTAAACTTGAGGTCGATCAGAGAGCTGTCCTTTTTAGTCATGTCGACTGTGGACACTGCCGAATACTTCTTGCCATCAATATCCACTCCGATGTCAGATGAAAATGAGCGAGATTCTGGCCTCTGAAAATCAATCACAAATTTTATAATTACAGAAAATCTTATCATCATCATTCCCTTTCCGCACATTCCGGTGCATATGGCTCTACATTGGTACACCAATCGCAGTGTATCTTGAACGTTTTTGTTACACGAAGGTAAGATAATCAGTCTTGCGGTTCAGGTACCAGTCCAGGGACCATAACATATTCTGGAGTGAAAACACAATTTTAATTAAAGTTTTCATATCAACCTGCATATTGCAACATGCATATTTTATAGGCCAAATTTTTTTTTCCTGTTAATATTTCGTTAATTCCAAACTTTAAAAATTTTTCCCTATTTTAAAAAACACGCACTATCCTGAATTCAAACTAAAAATATTAACTCTTTTTTTGTATCATAATAATAAGGCAAATTTTCATGTTTTTTTTTATATTTATTTATCATCATACATATCTTTTACAGGATATTTTCTTTTCTCTTTATTATATTAAACAAAAATATTATACCTGTCTTTTTATTATAGGAGCAAAAAAATCATAAACATTTCTTGTATACCCACGAACAGACCATGCCTTTGTGGGATTTTTTGTTTACTATTCTTACTAATAATATGTATTTCATTGCTATGTAACTTTCATTTTTCAATACTCTGTTTTACCTCTTGTATATATTGTAAAAATAATTTTAAAATTACCTTGTATTTGATGGTGGTAAGTATCTTCTTAGCTGCCACTTGCTGGTTTGGCGGAAGCAGGATAGAGACTGTAAACTGTCCCTCTTTATCGTGTTGGCGGGTTCCATCCACAGCCACCTGCAATTTCTTCCCAGCTCCGTACTCTACATTTATATTGCTGCTGTATTTGTGAGTATTATCTGCAAAAAACATACAAAATACAATTAAACTATGAAATACTTTAACGAGTTTAATAGTAAAATTTTTAAATAAATATTTTTTTTTAATTTATACATCCACTCATTGATTATGCAGATGTATGTTAACCAAATGCTAATTCTGAACTGCCTGATAAGTTGGAGCGATTGCAGAATGTTTGTAAACGTTTTTTTTAAAATTTTTTTATTAATATTTATTTATTTTTATTTATATTTATTTATTATACGGCACAAGTGCCCTTTACAATATAAAAATATAATGAGTTAGCATACGAAAATTAAAAACTAAAAAACAATATTAAAACACGGCTATAAAATTAACAAGAAATATATATATATACATGTATGTATGCCAGCATACAAAATATAAAACGAATAATAACCAGAACATTAGCATAAGTAGCTTTTGCAAATAATTCGTCAATCGTTACTATAGAACATCATAAAATATTTATAAAGAGATGATTTGAATTCACAGAGACTCAAGTTAAAAATATCGAAATGAGGGGTACATTCGTTTCCTAGTCTGTGTATACGCGATATTGGTGAGTGACGAAGATAGTTGGTTTGATAAGGGTGACAATAATAAATACTATTTTGTCTAGTTCTACGTGTTGGTATATTAATATTGATTACATTCAGGAGTTTGCAACAATCGAATTAAGAATTAATGATTTTGTATAAAAATATTAGGTCAGTTATTTTCCTGCGATCCTCCAGAGTAGGTAAATTTAAAAAGTTTAACAAAAACATGTAGTCAATTTGTTCTATAGGAATATGCAGTTTAAAATTAATTAACCTTTAAAAATTTCGTTGGACTCTTTCAACATTGTTTATATGAATTTTGTAAAAAGGGGACCATATAGTAGAGTTGTACTCTAATTGGCTTCTAACCAAGGATATATACAAGAGTTTCATTATTTTAGCTAATTCAAAATCCTTTATGGTTGGTTCTAGGAATAAAACCCAAAGTTTTCCTACTTTTAGAAGTAATGTGGTTGATATGTCTTTTGAATTCAAGTTTTTCATTATATATGACACCAAAATCTCGAATCTCTGTGACTTTTTCCAGTTGAATGTTGTGTATTGAATAAAAACATAATAGTTTACATTTGAAACGTTTAAAAACAAATTATTAGAGATACACCAGTTACATATTTAATCTTCGCAAATTTGACCACATAACCGAATACCGCACGCAACTACACTGGCTCAGTATCAGGCGTAGAAGAAACATTCACATTCTATCACTTCTTCATAATATTTTGAGTAATCCCACTTCGCCTGTTTATTTGAGAGGGCTCTTGGACAACATGGACTGTCTCTTCGTTCCAGTAACGAGAGAACCCCTTTGATACCCATTCACCGCTATAATTCTTTTGCCCCCCCCCCCCCTTTACAATAGTAGCTGCTCGATAATTGTGGAACAATCGACCCACTAATGTTAGAGACGCCACCTTTTTATTTACATTTCAATCAAGGTTGAAATGTCACTATCTAAATGTTTGAGTTGTTCCTTTCTTCTTCTTTCCTTCCCATCCCCTCTGCTCTCTTCATAGTAAAATGAAGATCTTTAGTTAATTTTTGTTTCAAATTTTGTATAAAATTACAAGGTTCTGGAGGGAAGGAATATCTACAAGGAATAATTAAAAAAAATATATATTTATAGATGACAACCATGAAGTTTCGCATAAATAAATTGTCTATGTTTTTATGAATGTATGTATGTGTATGCACATGGGTGTATGTACGTGTGTGTGTATGTACATGTTTATATATACATGTGTGTATATGTGTGTATGTCTGTATGTATATGAATCAAAATGTGTATCCGAATAAGTTTATATTTTGTTTGTCTGTGCTCTATATTAATTTGTTAACTATTATAATATATAAAAATGTAATTGCCTAGCTTGGAACGGGGTATGTACCTTTGTTAGCTGGGCAAAGTGAATATGGAATTGTATTTTGATAAAGAGTGTGAATAAATAAATAAAATAAAATAAAATAAATAAATGACCGTTTGAGGTTCAGCTTGTAGTGAAATCCACACTAAAGGTATACATTTCATTATTTAAGCGTACAAAATAAAAAAAAAACAATAAAAAACACACTAATGTTTCTTTTAAGTAAGTTTAAGTACTTTTACTTTTTTATTGTAATACGAGTATTACAATTATAATTGATATTACTCTAAGAAAATAGCAGAATCACCTGTGAATGACCACTACTACCCCAGTAAATATAATACTCAGATTTAGTTACATCATAACATTATAAAACACCCTAACGCATTAGAATATGGATATATTCAAAGAGTTGCATAAGAAATAGCATCAAATAAAACACTTACCACACTTTCCTTATAAAAACACTATCAATCTCAGAACGATAACGGGAAGACGCACTATTACCTTTTGACAACACAGTTCAAAACCGATAGATCTGTTTCTTACCAAAAGATGTGTCCGCCTACTGCTTTTGTCATAGTTTCTAGTGTAAAAAGTTTTTGACTGGACACATGCAGCAATTCTTATTATATTGTGATTTATTAACCAATGGTCATTTACTGGGGGGTGGTGGTTTACTGGTGCTTTGACCCTACTAGAATATTTCCATGTACTTTTAATTTTCTAAAACTGAATGGCAGGAAGAAATCTTTTCTTTGTATATAAATTTTTAAATAAAAGTTTTAAAAAAATAATATAATTACCTTTCTCCTCGTGTGCCTTGTAGCCAGTTTCGAGGAGGAGAGCGTCCTGCTTTGGAATCTGGGCAGACAGGCGAACTTTACCCTCGTGCTTGGCGAACTGCATAGAAGCATCATAGGTGTAACTGTCAGAGTTAATCTGGACCTTTTTCTGGGAACTCAACTATAAAAAAAAACAAAAACATACCACAGTTATAAGAAGATCGTTGGTTTTTAGGAACAATAATTCAGGACTCATATCATTATTCTCAATACAATACAAAATTTAAAGATATAGATTACACAAACATCACTCTGTCAGATTGAAAATTTACACTAAAAATGCATTATGTAACTTAGTAGACAATATAATAATAAATATGTACATCTCCCTAGCCCTCCTTATCCTCTCTTCAATTATTCTTGTCCTAATCCCGCCCATTTTACAATATCTTACTGTTCTTATAAAAATAAAAAAATCATATTTTATTGAAAAATATTTACGAGTACATGAAAATAACATTTTTATATGTGGAAATCTGTTATTAGTTCTGAGTTTATACACTATTTCTGTTTGTTTACTATAAATATGTATGTAGAACTGTCGATTTCCCTAATAAAATAAAATAAAATAAATAAAAAATATCGAGTCTGTCCAACACCGTTTTCTAAGAAAAGTGGCATGGTTCCTCGGATTACAAAGGAGTAATTATTCCTATTTTTAAATAGAGCAATCTCTTAATCTATCTTCATTGGAGAGACGTAGAACTGAGATGGACCTTATATGCATTTTCAAAATACTAAATGCTATAAGTGGTATTGACATTTATTAGATTCGTTAGTACCTATTTAAATTTGATATTTGAATTTTGAATTATAGTGTATTGACATTTATTAGATTCGTAAGTACCTATTTAAATTTGATAGAATTATATTTTTCGTTTTTTTTTTATAAAACTCCATACTTAATGACTTTAATAAAAATTCCTCGGTTGATATATTATTTTTAAAAAATAAAATATTTGCGTTCTTATAATTTACCCAAATATTTTGATTTTGGTGATCATTTTCAACGAGTTATAAATAATTCACTATTAGAAAATGGAAATAAGGTTATGATAGAGTGGGGATATACAAGTCCCTATATGCTTGAAAAGACAAGTATATGAATCGTGCATATTGCCGGTGACAACATACGGACTACAAACCATGTCTATAACACAAAAAAGTAGCTAGAAATTAAAATGCACCCAACAATCCATGGAAAGACAGATGCTTGGTCTAAGAGACAGAATAAGAAATGAAGAAATAAGGCGCCGAACCGGAGTCGTGGATATCATGGATCGTGCAGCAAAATTGAAATGGCAGTGGGCAGGACACTTGTGGAGACAAAATGATGGCAGGGCAAACAAAAGAAGTGTCTGAAGGCCACAGAAAAAATGGCTCGATGACATTGCCTCTATTGCTGGTAAAACGTGGATGATGAAAGCGGATGATAGGAAGGAATGGAGACGTTTGGAAGAGGCCTTTATCCAGCAATGGAGAGAATAAAGCTGAAGAAGAAGAAGAAGGCTGGGGTTCACTGGCGGCTCTTGACCGAAAACATTGGCAGTGCATTTCTTTACATTTTTTCAACTTGTATATTAAGTTCAATAATATTATAACAATATGACAGGTCTGACGTGATAAACGAGCAATAGTATGACAGCCCGCGCATTGGAACCAGGAACGCTGAATTCGCCTAACATTATACGCACGTCATAGGTAACTAAATCAACTAAATTCGTACGAATATCATGTCATTACGCATGTTCAAAGTGACATTACAAACAAACTACAAATCTGCGGATACGTTGGCAACGCCCGGAATATAATAATAAGATAATATTATCTTCTCCCTCTAACGCACGATTCACCGGTATGAAGCGTTGTCTATCTCGCTCAAATGACAATTTTAGGAGATATGGTATATTTCAAACAAATTCAGGGTAAAGAATTGTACAAAACAGAATATGCACGGGGACGATTGCGCATGCGTAGTCAAGATGAGAAAATCGTCCGCTAGAGTCGATCTCGCTAGATCTTTTGGCGCTAGTATTCAATTATGATGTTAACGAGTATAATATTGCAACGAATCCATATTTTTTTGTACCTAAGACATTTTTTTTCTAACAATAAAATTCATCATTTATTTCCATATATTTTTACTTGGCTGTGCACTGCACTTATGCACATACTAAGGAACCGCCTCTGGTGGGGTTCGAACTTAGGACCTCTGATACGTGAGTCCGCAACACTACCACGGGACTACGACCCGATTCAAATAGTATAGTAAAACTCAACAAAACAAATTTTAATGTTAATTTCATCAAAATATTTTTTTAAATGTAGCGAGTACTCTCCGGTAAAAATCCTGCAAAAAAAATCGACTGGAGATTAGTCAGTCTCATGGTGTACTGGTTATTGCGTTTACCAGGCATTAAATAAGTATATAATTGTAAAATAATTAATTTCGATCCACATTGTATTTTATCATGTCGTGTAGATTTTTGCTGTGGTGTGAAATGGGCCAATCATGCGATATCACGCAGTGGGCTCGTGGTTTGCAAGTGCACCGTTGTGTTGAATTGTTACGCCGATGAAGTAAAAAAGTAATGAATATTCATTGAGGAAGTTCAGTGTCTTTTTTTATTTTTTTAATTTGTTAATAGAATATTAACCTAAGCCTTTTTTGAAAAATTTTATATATCTTATTATCAGCGCTTTGATTTTTTAAAGTTTTGTATTTCTGAAATAACTACGCGTGTGACGTCAGAGGTTGTATTATGACAGTTCTTCCGATTGGTTCGTTTACGGTGACTAAAGCTAGGGTTTCCTAGGACAGCGGTGGCCGTATTTTAACGGCCGTAGTGAACGGTGATGCAGTGGACAGCCATCGTAAAGGTGATTAGAGAGCGGTTTCCTAGGAAAACGGTGTTAAATGGTGTTGATAACACCGTTTTCCTAGAAAACCACACTCTAGTCACCTTAACGACGGCTGTCCACTGCATCACCGTTCACTACGGCCGTTAAAATACGGGCACCGCTGTCCTAGGAAACCCTAGCTTAAGTCGAATATCCTTCAATGCTCCATATCATTGGATGGTTCATATGAACCAGTGACGTCCTCAAAGTAGTGCGTTTTTATTAAAATATATATTTTTTTTTTTTCGTACATTTTTAAGAAATTTTAGCGTACAATTTAATGCTCAAATATTTACCGCGCGCAAGAAAACATTTTTTGTATCCAATTTCCCGTAGGGCTGAAGTTCCTCATTGCCTCAAACATTCTTTATGTCTCACTCTCGACGCTATAGATATAAAATTTGTCTCATTCGTCTAAGAGACCGCGTTCTTTTGCTTCGTCCTTCCTCTGCCAGTTTCATGTTTCACATCCCTACTATTTCGAGCATTTTGAAGCGCTGTGGGCGCTAGGATCACGTGGTACTGGCTATCGTGCCGGCAGTGCCCCCAAACGGCAAAGAAGGGAAATTACGAAGAATTACACGTGGTAGACGCACTGACTGGGAGAAATGTGAATATAGTACTGCGCAACAAAAAGTAATACCCTTGAAATTCTTCTCCATAATATTTTTTCTATTGTCATAAAATACTCAATTAGATCTCTAACACTACATAAAAATATGAATTAATATTGAAATATGGTACTCACGGAGAAGTATTTAGCATCGTCAAGGGGGATTGTGAGGGAGTCAGTTGATACAAACTTGAGGTCACGAGCTTTGTCTAATGGCAACACCATGTGAAGATTTACATCACTTTCGAGTCTGGAACAAAAATTCAATATAAAACTTGGAAATTGGAAAAGAAATATGACATTCTACAAATAGAGATAAAAATATCTAAATGGATTAAGAATAATAAATTATATTTTCAAAATCAATATGGGTATCGTGGAGAAATGTTTTCATGTATTTTTTTGTTCACTTTGCCTAGCTGTGTGACACAGTACTTATGATTTTCTTGTTGTTTTACTGTAGAATGTTTTATTATTTAAACTTTCTACCGAATATGCTGTATAATTATTAGGTTAATTTTTTTAATATAAATCTTGTATAATTTTTGGTTTGATTTTTTTTTATAAATCTTGGGTATAAGGTAATTCATGTTTAAAAAAAATAAGCCCAATATGTTAACATTATAAATGTTTATAAAAGGCAGATTTGCCGTTTATGTTTATAAAATAAAATAAATAAAATGTATAAATTAAAAAAAAATAAAAAAATACGTCACTAGAAAAACGCGACACGTTTGGCCTTCATAGTTGTGACGTCAAGATTCGTGACAACGTTCTGAACAAATTTGAATGCTCAAGAACAAATGAACATGAATCGTGGCGTATATGAAGGGGCGCGGCCGATGGAATGACCGTTTTTGCGGATATTAGAAATTACAAATTGAAAAATATTTTTTATGCTACTTATAAGTAACATTTTTTTTATTTCTGGGCAGAATTTCATAATCCTTTATTACTTTAAAAATGTGGGAAAAAAGTGGTATTTCTCTATTACGGAGTCCGATTCTTTATTTAAAACCATATAACCTTTTTAATACAGCGAACCGAATGAATAATTTTTCATACAAAAAACCTTGCAATTTCGTAAAAAATAAAAATCAATTTATCCAGTTAAGTGCTATGAGCGGTCTGTTTCAATGCTCAGAGGGCCAGCCATTAACTATCGCATGCATCTATACTAAGTTGTTTGTGGCAGTTTTGCAAGGCGTTTACGCAAATCGAGTACCTCTCTGCCTACCCCTCCGGGGAAATGGCGTGATGGTTAGTTAGTTAGTTAGAGTACCTCTTGTGAAGAAGGACTACACTGTTATTATAGTGTGTTGTGTTGAGGTATGGTCTGTTGTGATGGCGGCATGCTTACATTGTTGTGTCGTGTTGTGGAGTAGTGTGTGTTGAGGGCTGTTCTGTCGTTTTTATTGATCATTTTCACTTAATTAATTAATATCTCAGTAACCACTAATCTTCAAGCAAACCTTTATCACATATTTATTTATTCATATTTTTTTCCATTATAAACTATGATTAATAATAAAAATAATGTGACCTCACTAGGGGGTTACCCGTGCCGAGGACACTCAAAAGTACACTTTAAAAAAATATTTTTGAATTTGAGAATAAACAAAGAAGATTTAATAAAGAGAGATAATTAACAAAATGTTCATATTATGTATGTTTATAATGAATTTATGTACATCTAAATTATTTATATTACAAATCGCACAATGAAAGAACAAAAACATAACATAAGCTATACATTTGTAGAGCAGTTGATTCAACATTGGGTTGGGCGAATGAGACAATCCATTTTACTCCTACCTAGCTCCACGATCCCTTTTTTATAGCCTTTTTGAACATTTTCTCGTTACTAATTGTTTTAATTGACAGTAGAAGTAGGTTATAGATTTTAATTGAATAATACTCAAAATCCCTTTGTTCGAAAGTGGTATTAGTTTGTATTTGTTTAAGTTGTCTTTGTGTTGAGGATCTAGTGATTATATTATTTATATGTGATGTATTGTAGGGGTTTTGTCTTTCATTTGAGTAAGAATAGTTTTTGAATCTGTAAGTGAGTATTGTTTTAACATTTAATTGCTTTTGTGTCGTATGTTGTGATTTGTGGAATATTTCTTCGGCAGATATCTGTATCGGGACTCGTGAGCATTATTTTAATTATGGATTTTTGTGCAATAAATACACTATTCAAAACTGCGTCGCTCGCACCATCCCATCCGATTATAACGTTCTCCAAAATATATAGGTATATTAGATCTTTTAGATAAAATATTTTGTCCACCAGGATCTCAAAAAATGACAAAATATCGAGTACCCTGAGACAAATATTTAAAACATTTATTTAAGAGATAGAGATGTCACCTAATTAGATCACTAAGCAAGACACATGTATAATTTTAATAGGATGAAAAGAGACAGTGATTATCCGGCGATCATTTCCTAACCTCAAGTAATCACACAGTGATTCGAGGGAGTTTTTTCACACAGTATCTACGTTTAAGGTTAACGTACTTGCGTAGCTGTGAACAATGACTCAATGCGTTAAGAAGACGTGTCTAGAAATTGTTGTGGTGTTTGTGACGCGCCATAATCCCCTTCCTTTTTCATGTACCCTCATCTTTGAAAAACGCTAAATTAAACTTAAAAACTCACTTTTTGTCTCCATCTTGAGGGAAAGCCATGTTGTATCCACCGTCAAGGTCCAGCGAAGCCTTCTGTCCATAGGATCCCTTGATCTTATATTTAGCGTCTCTCTTTTCCTCGTCTAAAGCTGCGTTAAAGAAGTCGTATGTGCCTGTGAGAGCAATATTTTCCTTGCAAATTGCTCCAGTAATTTCCAGCTATAAAAAAAGACACAGAGTTATTTAGAGTAAAAAAAACTCCACCTACGTCTCAGTGAATGAAGTAGGTCTGTGAGTGAAATGAACCAGAATCCTGGACTAGTGTTCGCACATGATGGCTACTCTCAGGTAAAATCCTGAAAAGGGAAATGGGCGATTTTAAAGCGAAAATAAGTCAGTTGAAACAGAGCAACGGTCAAGACGTCTTTCGACCTCAAAAAGAAATTTGACAAAAATGATGAGTTTCAACCAGCAATTCATTATTCGAGTAAAACGAAAACGAAGTATATGCCTTGCATTTTTGGTGGTAACACTAACTCCCCTAATATATATATAGACAACACCTCTCACAAAAGTTAACAGTTCTAATACTTCGGATCTGTAGTAACGCATGATGCGTCAGTAAATGCAGATGTAATACGCCGAGTGAATACGGGTTGGATAAAATGGAGAGCCTTGTCAGGTTGTATGTGTGACCCAAAAATGCCGATAAAAACCAAAGGTAAAATATACCAGATGGCCGTTCGTCCAGCTATGCTTTACGGATCAGAATACTGGACCACGGAGAAAAAGCATGAGCAGAAAATTCATACTACAGAAATGAAGACGCTTAGATGGTTCGCAGGTGTTACCAGGATTGATAAGATAATAAATTAAATTTTCGCAAAATATGAAGTCGTACCTATTCCGGAGAAACTAAAAGAAACTAGACTCCGATGGTACGGACACGTTAATAGACGGAATGACGACCATGTGGTCAGAATTGTCTTGGATATCCCCACACAAATGAGAGCTCGAGGTTGTCCACAAGCCACCTGGTGGACCAATATTGAGAGGAACCTGAGGAGGGAGCAGCTGACCAGTGAAATGACACAAGACAGGAAGAATTGGAGACTGCGTACCAGAAGGACGGACCTAGATGAACTGGGAAGAGACATGGAAAAAGTGTTATGAAATTTGTATTAGTTTAATATTTATAATTATCCTTACCTTGGTGTCAACGGTTTTCCTCTTGTTCTTGGGAGTAATCTTGACGTGTAGCTTGGCATCCAAGTCCTTCTCATCGCTGTTGACAAAGTGGAGATGGTGCTCTGCCTCAGCTTGTCCGGTCTCTCGGTTCATACTGATGAGGCGCCCATTGTATGTCAGCTTGGTCGGGTGTTTGCCGGTCCCGGGAACATATGTAGTCTCAAAAGCAATCGAGCCTTTGACGTCCTATAGGAAAATTTAAATATAAATATGAGGCATTAAAAGCCAAAGGAATTTAAGGGTCAGATATTAAAAACGTCCCTTAGCATCATTCCTACAGAAGCGATATGAGTATTACTGATGATTGAACTATTAATAGTTAGGTAAATTTAAAATCTCAAAATAATTTGTTTCAAATACCATTTTAAATAAATGCAGAAACTTATAGAAAAACACGTAAAACGAATTTTCAAGAATGATATATTGCGAGGTTAACATAAGCTGTGTCTGTTTTTTTTTATTTTAAAAATGAGCACTTAAAGTTAAAGAAAATGGTAGAAAATAATACGTCATTCGAAAGAAAAATTTCTGCTCTACGAGTAACTGTGTTTATTTATACATTACACAAATTTTATTTGATTAAAAACCTTCAAAATGGAATGTCAAATATACGACAGTGAGCGTTTTTGGCATCAATAGTCGGCCTCGTGGTGTAGTGGTCAACGCGTTTGCCTACAATGCAAGAGGTCTCTGGTTCGATTCCCGACATGGTCAACATGAAATATTAATTTTAAAAGGTGTTTTTACGCTGGAATATTTTATAGTCCCTGGACTGGCACCTGAACCATAAGATTGTTCATCTTATCTTCATGTAACAAAAATGATCAAGATACACTGCGATTGGTGTGCCAATACAAATGTTCTATGGACTATTAGATGCGAAAAGGGAATGATGATGATGAACATTTTTGGCACCTCCTGTTCGCGTTCAATCTAGGGCTGCTCGATATACTGCTCAAAGCTCCGCGATATTTGCGTAATGTGCGTGTAGTGAAAATGCTATCAATTACATACTAATTTGTTTTTAAATAATTAAGGAGTATACATTATTGGCAAACTTATTGTTATCTTTTTTTGTTGTGTCCTCTTGTTCTCTTAATTAACTAATTAACTTCTCATTAACTTTTCTAGACATGTTTAAGTAAGTTTTTAATGTGATTCCAATTCGCTGTATTTTTTCAAAAGCAATAAAATCTGGCGCTCATAATAGTTGGAGATTTACTGAATATTTTGAAAGATAGTTTCTAGCTCTTTAATGTGGGAGTTATGGCGGTTTAATAATAGAATAATCATTGATTTGCTTACCTTATCCTTGGTGGTAGCTTCCCTCTCCCAGTGGGAGTTGTAGTTCCTTCCATCAGACCTCAGGAAGTTGATGGAACCGGAGAGTTTTCCATTCTCATAGTCTCCTGTAAAGGTCCTCTGAAGATGAAGCTCAGTACTGTCTCCACTGATCACCAGGGTGTTTCTAATATGACACAAATTGAAAAACATTCAAATTAGTTAGTGAATATGTTGATACAATGTTTTATTTATTGAACGAGAAAAGGCTGAAAACTCATGCACACATTCTTGTAGAACGCGAGAGAAATGACCTTCAGAAGAGCTCTAGGTGGCAAGTGGAAGTAACATTTCCCCTCTATACGCATGCGCAGGTTTGCGAAGGCGTTGCGTTCATCCAGTGTATTTTGAGAAGCGAAAAGATAAAGGCGTATTCTAGTGCTATGTCAACGCGAGTAAAAAACAGCGTGCACTTATCAAATTTTGAACTCCTGAAAAAGTGACTCCTACTGAGATTAATCCTTGTTTAAAGGCCTCGTATAATGACGATGCTGTTGACAAGTTTACTGATAATCAACAAGTACTAAAATTTCATGGTTGCGAGCCTGGAAAAGCCATAATTGTTGATGAAACATGCAGCGGACGTCAAATCAATGCCACAAACGATAAACATTGAAAACTTTTCGATCATTTGATTCAAAATGACCGGCAAGTCACCCAAAAGCGTATCGCAAACCATATTGGAATATTAAAGTAACGTGTCGACCATATTTTTCAAAAGTTGAGATACCGTAAAATTTGCAACATGACAACCTCGTGTGCAACTTGAGTGGAACTGATTCCACACCCTCCTTATTTCCTTGATCCTGCGCCTCACTCGCTTCACCTGCAAAATCGCCACTGATTACTTTTCAGTTACTTACTTAGAATCAAAGTCATTCATCAGCAGTTTGTTGTTGGTCGTTAAGGTGTATTTCTGGGCATTGTCTTTGCCGAAGTTAGGATACAAGTCCACAGCGATGTCATACTGGGGATTAGAAGCGAAGAAGGTGGTCTCCATCTTGATTTTCCTGCCGACCTACAAATAACATTTAAATGTTGATTATTTAACAATAAACATCGATTTAAAAAGGGAAAAGTAAATCAGTTCTCTTTAGTATAACAAAATGGGTTTTGGTAAAGAATGGAGGGACAAATTCGCTTTTGTGACCCGTCCCCAAATGTCACCAATTCGTTATTACGTTTTTTTAAATGTTTTTGTAGTAATTTTCCCAGATTTTGGTCCCGTGTCTTTAATAAAAAAATCTAATACTTGTATTAGCTCTAAATATATTTTGTTTGCCTTAGTGGGGTTGTACCGTTATACTAGAACTTGGTGTCATTTTGCCGTTTTTCATAGCAATAAACATGTTGAATTTCGTGCCAAAAACAAGAGTATTTGCAGGGAATTTTACTACATTACTTTCTAAACAATCTGCAGATGAAACATAATTCTTGTGGAGACTTACGGTGACTATGCTCTGTTGGAACATCATCTTAACTCTATCATGAGCAGCTGAGTGTCGTGTATTATAAACCCCTCAAACCTACCAAAACCATCACAAGAAAATATGTTATCGACTTCAATAAATTCGTTTAAGCCGAGCATTAAAGTAAACTTGGCCGCAATACAAGGAGAGACACGTAATTTTAGTAATTTTGCATCATATCGGTGCTCAACGTTCGGCCACATGTTGCAAGGCCAGTCAAAACATAATTGGAAACACTCAATTAGGAAGTCCTACCCCACTCGCCGTATTCACCGGTCAATGCTCCTTCCGATTACCACTTGTTTCGATCGATGATTCATGACCTGGCTGAGCAGCTCTTCCATTCTTATGTAGATGACAAAAAATGGCTATTCGTGGTTAACCTCAAAGATGAGTCGTTCTTGACGAATCATCGATGTTGCTAGCACGTTATTTTCGACAAATTTATTTTTAAAACTTAGGACAATACCGTAGAATTATAATAGTCCAGAAACCGCGTACGCGAATCAAACTGAAGCTGCCTAAACTACTTATGAGTTTGTGAATGAGCAGTTTTACGTTTCAGTCATTAGTTACTCTTTAGACATCGCTTAGTACGCAACTGCCGATTTAAATGCAATTATGACGTGTTGTGTCGTTTTTAAGTGTTAAAATACTGCTGGGATTAAATGGGAATATGGTGGGATCACATTTTATGTGTAAGTAGCGAATTATAAAATAAGAACTCGATTATTTTATCGTCTATCAGATTGTGCAATAAAACAAGGTGGACATTCCGTTAGTATTGCCAAGGTAGTCGATTTTTTTACCCGGCTTTATATTGATAAGCCTTAGTATAATATTCAAGCAGCAACCGACCGAAATAAATGGAAGAGGCTTTTATCCAGCAATGGGGACAGAAGTCTGTAGATCAAGAAGAAGAAATAGAAGTTGGTATCAATTTACCTAATTAAAAAAATATTGTGTAATGTTTTTTTTACGTTAACCGAGTGAAAGTGCATGTTTTTTTTATAATCCAGTCAGTAAAATATTTTTTATGTTACGATAATAATTGTTCACGGTCTGGCAACATTACGCGACCATTTCGCAGACAGGATATCAGAAATTTGAACACAGCGCGATGTATGCAAACTTGGTTCAACGCGCATTCTGGTATATTATAATTCTATGGACAATACCTTTGTGAAATCCAACAGCAGAAGGCCATTTCCTTTGTGGTCTGGGTTGACTTTGAACTGTCCCTGAGCATCGAGAATATCCTTGATGACGAGCTTCATGTTTCCACTCTTGGTCGGTTCCTTGACGACCTTTACCAAACCATCTACCAAATTGGTAGACCCGGCGTTGAGCTTGAAGTGAGAATTGTATGACGTTGGGTTGGACACGACTCCAATGTCGACCCTGGAATAAATTTTTAAAATATAATAAATTCAAGAACCAACAATTTTTCAGGAGAGTGTTACAACTGAATACCGATTGTTATTTTGAGTTCCTATCCGACCTCTCCGATATCAACGTCCCATTCCCTACTCATATTCTAACTCTCCCGTCCCATCCCAATAAACATGCATTCTAAATTTAATGTAAATATCTATTCTTTAATGGTATTAAGTTGTAAATTTGTTAAATTTATATCGATATGTATCATCATTATCATCAATGGCGCTACAGCCCGTTGTGGACCCTGGCCTCCTCCAGCATCTGTCTCTAATCCTCCCTGCAGCCTGCGGCTCTTTTCTAGTATGCCAGGCCAATTGCTCTAATGTCACTTTTCACGTTATCCAGCTATCTTAATTTTGGCCTGCCTCTGCTTCGTCTGCCTTCCGGAGTGGTATAAATAATATTTTTTGGGGTACGGTTATCATTCATTCTGTGCACATGGCCCAACCATTGTAATCTTATTTTTATGAGTTGTACAATGTTAGGTTCGCCATACAGTGCCTCTAATTCATGATTAAACCAACTCCTTCACACTCCGTTTTGATTGACAGCACCAAATATCTTCCTTAATATTTTTCTTTCAAACACTAATACCATATTTTCATCTCTTTTGATCTTAAACCAGCATTTGGCACCATATGCAAATTTACTCTCCCACAACCATTTTTGTGCGCCAATTGTTGTCCAAAAACGGTATGGCTGCTATGCCCCACACCTCATTTTCACTCGGTATAGGCCCCTGGGACTTCTTTTTACTATTTTTAATGAAAAAATATATGAAAAGACGATGTTTTACCGACTTGGCTGAGGTTCAAAAAAGAAAGACGGAAGCGCTATCAAGCTGATGATTCTAACAATGAAATAAAATATTTGACGAGAACATTAGCTCCGATAGAGATCTAAAGACTATTAAAGATTTTTTTTTATAATTAATTAAATATTTTTTCAAAATATGAATTTGGTTTCTGGCACCTTTTCAATTCAGTAGACAGAAGTGTTTAGGTGGCTAAGTTTGTATGAGGACCCAGTATTGCGGAGTATAACGCGATCCCTTGCCCAGGGCTACGGGTAAAGACCTCAATAGATGTGATGGCGGAGATGAAGTGCATCAGTACGGAGGAACAGGTGGAAGGGCACAAATAATCACTCAGGCCACCCGCGAGTACTTCGGGCAGTAAGCTATTAGGAGACAGCGGCATTGGGTAGCAGAGAAATAATAGTCAACGGTTGCATCCTAAGCTCCAATAAGCAAGAAGAGTTACTGTCCTGGCGTCAGGTAGCAACCGGTCGTAAAACAGAAACCAAATAATAAATCAAGTTCAACTTGTAGATTGAGGACTAGGAGGGCTGACCCCAAGTAAATGGGATATACAGCCAGTAGGAAGAAGAAAATCAATCCAGTTTATTTTGGATACCCCCCCTGGATATAAAAAACATACATAAATCATGCCAAATATTTCAGTTCTTACTTGTAATCTTCAGGTTTTATAGAAGTCTTGAAGGTAGCCACCACTCCGCAGTCCATATCTCCCGGAGTGAACTTGGTTTTCAGATTTCCAGAAACCTCGTACTTGCCGCCCGGGTTCATCTCCAGCTTACATTGGAACTTGCTCTTCATGTCAGTCTCAACTTCATACTTGCCTTCCAAGTCCATTCCTTTGTCGTTCACCTTGGCCTATAACAAATCGAAAAATTTTGAGCTGGATTCACCTAAAGCATAGACTCTAAGGGTTCCTCAGAAAACCATGTTTTTCTGGAGCCTGGTTAGCTCTGCAAAAAGTTTGAGCAATTATATACGAAAACAGCTCATTCTTAATACTTTTCCAAAACTAGTAAGGACGATTCCTGTGTAAAGAATCCGTTTTCCGTGACAGATACAGTAAAATCTAATTAGCTTAACTGTATCAAAAACATCCTTTACGCCTGGTGATATAACATCGGGCTACTTCAAACAATCGTCTCTAGATATCTTATTCTTAAAAGTAGGGGTCAGTGCTATACAAGCTCCTGACATCACTGCGACCTGTAAAGATCTATTCCGACAGGTTCTCGTGAATTTTTCTTGCCCTCCAAACCAGGTCTTAAAAGAGTCTGGCTACTGTGTGGAAGGCAAGAGTTCAGATTTTGCTAAATCTCCTCCTTCAAGTCCAGATCCGTAAAGTATCTGAGCTTGGAAAGGGAGACTTAGCAAAGTTTGGTTCTGCAGTGTAGGTGAGGAAACACTATATCTAGAAGTTTCGAAAAGGTATAATATTCTAGCAAGGTATTTGTTCAATCTGCAGATATAACCATTGATAACCCTCACATGATTTTGGTTGAGCTTTATTATGTCGAAAGCAAACTTATATTAGTAACAACAGTATAAAACAAATAAGTGCAACAGCTTCATTATTACCTCAAGTTTTCCGAACAAATCCCCTGGGTTCTGCAGTGTAGGTGAGGAAACACTATATCTAGAAGTTTCGAAAAGGTATAATATTCTAGCAAGGTATTTGTTCAATCTGCAGATATAACCATTGATAACCCTCACATGATTTTGGTTGAGCTTTATTATGTCGAAAGCAAACTTATATTAGTAACAACAGTATAAAACAAATAAGTGCAACAGCTTCATTATTACCTCAAGTTTTCCGAACAAATCCCCTGCTTTCTTCATGTTTTTCTTGCCTAGAAGTTCAAACTCTCCTTTAGACTGGGCATACTTTCCTTCTGCGTCGAGTTCAAACTTGTTAGCATCCAGAGCAGATTTGATTTCGTACGAGAGTTGTTGCAGTGGGTATGTGACTGTTAAAAAAAACATTGTTTAAAATATGAACTTGGAAAAAACATGGACTATAAACTAAAGCAGTAATTAATTCTTATCATAATATACAATAATAATTTGACCAACTATTTTGCGGTGACTTATGTATATCGACGCCGGTTAGCTAAAATACAATATTATTTTTCCCAAATAAGTGTAAGATCAAAAAATACTAAACTTTTAGATTCAAGTAGTTTTGTGCTCTTATTATACCGTGGTATAATTATATTTAGCGTTAATTGTCAAATTTTGGTTGGGTTAAGCGATTTTAGTCGATTTTGCTAAAACACAGTACAGCATAAAGAGATAAATAATTTGGATCGGCTTTTTAATCATTTAAAATTTGTACTGAGCATACGCGGACTTTGAATTTTAAACCGAGGTTCCTTCTTTCATGGAACTGTATAAATTTACTACTTATTTCAAGAACTGCGCGATGCGCTGAGATTTTTAAGGCCACAAGCGTAGTCCGCGGCAAGGAATGGTTGCGTATTAGGGGTGCTCGCGTCATATTTAGAAATATGATGCGATTGTTTGTCGATTCCGTCACAGATCCTTGCATTTAACGACAAATCAACATTATTATTTGTTAATTATAATAAACATTTTTTAAAATTAATATCATTATGATTTTTAAAATACTCTTGCGGTAAAATTTAGGGAACCAATAGTTCCATCCGTTATGTGAACGAACCTCGCGTGATATAGGTATCATCACTGTTGGTGCATACCTCTAATGGTTCAAGTAAGGTTTAAATTACCTTCGGTGTCCATACACCATGCATGCCCATGCATGCTGCCATAATTTCAACCGCTAGCTACATCACGTAAGGCTCACTGAAACTGCTTGACGCTGGCACGTTCGAGGCACACCAAAATCTCCGTGTCCCTCGTTGACTTAAGTTCGTTAGCGTTTTGCTCTCTCTGAGACTTTCAAACTACCTGATTAATATAAATTCATTTAACGGTTAACTATTAAGTATTGTGTTGCTAGCGGTTGAAATAATGGCAGCGTGAGTGCGTGCCCATAGGTGTGGTGCATATACTCGTATACAAGTTTGAAATTGTTTTTACTTACATTTGGTTTGGAAATCGTAATTTTCATATTTTTCAAGGTCTCCCTTGATAGTTGTGTGTGTGGAAATCTTGTTTTCCTTTGAATTGGGGTCTGATCCGTGAACGAAGGTAATATCCATGGACCTCTGTCAAAGAAAAAAAATCATTTTAACTGTTGAGATCAATTATAGTTTTGAATTGTCAAATATCTCCTTGATCTTTTTATTTTTTACGTTTTCTAATGTATCATCATTCTAATGGTGCACATGGCACTGCATTGGTAAATCATTCGCAGCGCATCTTGATCATTCACTTTTGCTTCAGTTGCCAGTCCAAGTACTATGAAATATTAGAAGTTAATGAATAGAAAACAGATAGCTGCTAAACGGCCGATATGTACAGAAAAATAGATCCATATTATTCGCAGAAGCCATATTCGTGGGTGTTGTAATTCATAATCCCTGATAGAAATAATGATAGATATTTCTAGCAGGGATGATGATCCATTCTTGTAAGAATGGATAATTATTATTTTCTTTAAGATATAAGTGTCGCATGAATCGCTTTTGAACCTTTTCTATTTCAAGTATGTGGTTTGATTCAGAAGGTTCCTTAATTATGGAACAGTATTCTAGTATGCTGCAGACTAATGTATCATACAATGTGCGAATTTAGGTAGTATTATTGAAATATTTATATAACGTCTGCATAACACCTATTCTCCTTTACGGATGTGAATCGTAGCACCTTACGAGGGCCCAAAACAGCAAAACTTTGGGTTTTGACAATAGATGTCAGAAGAGTTTTGGGTGTGCGGTGGTTTGACAACTGTTATCTGTTACTGATACGTTTGGCTTGGCCATGAGCTGCAGGTGCCTCCTGAGAGCCTTAACCACGCTTGCCTACTTTATAACGCATCAGATTCTTGACGTCTTGGACGTCCTCTGCTGATTGTTCGTTGGCAGTTCGTATCAGAACTATGGAACGCTTGGAGGATCTCCGCGGACACCACATGCTCCAACTAGGGAGCGGACATGGAACGATGATGATATTTAAAAGTAAAATGACTTACAAAATCGCTCTTCGCAACTCGTTCGAAGTTGAGTGTAAAGTCAGCTTCCGGGCTCAAGGTGTTGTGGAACTGGGCGAATCCTTTTGTAGTTTCGCCTGTTTTGATGTTCCCAGCGAATTTTCCCATCGTCTCTCCGGAAGTGATCTTCAGGTCTGTGCTGAAGCCGTCTTTGTCGGACATCACGAATCCGTTGAGGAATGTCTTGTCATTGGAGACTACGAGGCAGATGTTGTTGAAGGTAAATTTCTTGGACGTCGGAGTTTTATCGTATGTGATCGTACCTGAACAAAAGCGAAAAATTTATTAACATATGTGGAAGCTTGTGTACAAGTAAACTGTGACTTTAAACTTGTTGCAACAAAGAATAAAAACATTTTTGAGATGGAAATGCAGATTCATTTCACTAAAGTCAGCAGATGGACGAATTGAGGAAACGTCGATGATAAATTCTCAAAGCACTCTCTAATATCCATCTACAATTCCCCTTTCTTCTCTAACTCGTAAAGTGTCCATGCGGCTCGACTGTGGAATCATCTCCCATCCACCATCAAAGATGTTACTTCAGCATCTTTGTTTAAATCACGTCTGAAGAAAAATCTTATCTTTCTTAATCTCTCCTCTTTTCATTTAATGAAACCAACTGGTCCAAGAAGAAGTTTAAAAATTAAAAAATTGTTTTCAGGCGCTGCCTAGTATGTGAAATAATTCAGTCAGATGAATCTCTTCACAACAATAAAGGTTTCAGCTCTTTAACTTCACTAAAATCAACCGATGGAGGAATCGAAGAAATATGGATGTTCAAACATAGGCAAAATGGTGAATGTTACACAGTGTGTAAATTGGGTACTTAAACCAGCCAATGACAGGCCATAAGCCCTGTAAATGCCTTGACTTCCATATTCCCTTATTCAAGGTATTCTCCATCCCCGTTGTAATTTGTTTATCTCCTCTCTTCTTTTAATTCAAGGTTATTTGTATACATATACAGTTATTTCTATTTTTTTTACATCTTTAGCTTTTTTTTCTTCTATTGAATATGTTTTGTAACTTAAATTATAAAAATAAAACATTTATTTAATTTGTTGGTTGGAATAAATTGCCATTTGGCAATAAGCCCGCCAATGTACAATGAACATTATGTACAAAAAGTTCAATATTTTTGTAAAAATACATAGGCAGAATGGTGAATGCGTAATGTGGCCACTTAAACCAGCCAATAAAACAAAACCCCTGTAAATGCCTAGACTTTCATACACCCTTCTCAAAAATCTTTTCCCTCTCTGTCGCAACAAATTCATATCTTAATAACTCCTTAGGGAGGATCCGGCCGGACTAAAAATATTTGGACATACTCAAAATATTGTTGAATAAAATGTGACTCATTCAAGTTTCCGGTTGCTGACCATAGAATAGGTGTGTTATGGATGAAATTAAGATCTGTAGCAAAATCTTGTGTGACTCAAAAATGTCTAAGAAATTAAAAGGAAAGGAAATTAAAAGAAAAAACATAAACTTTATACTAGAATTTGCACCACAACAGGCCAGGAGGCCCAATTGCAGTGGTGGATTAGCGCAAAAACTAAATGATTAAAGCGAATTATAGAGAAAACCCACATTTTATTTTTTGTTTTCTCACTGGGAATCAAACCTGGAACCTTCCGTGCGTGACTCAACCGTTTTAACCACTAAACCACAAAGACAGTTGACCCGTTGGCAGAAATTCAATTTTCTACGAGTTTTCTTCGTCTTTTGGCGGTGTTTTTAAAAATATATTTGTTTTTTTTTAATTCATGTCGCATTTTCATGAAAACACCCTATAGAAAAAAAGAGCATAGAAGTTTTGTATTTACCTTCAATGCTGAGTGGCTTCTGGTCACCGGGCAGTTTGTAGTCCAATACCGGCTTGTACGTGTTCTGGCCTTCCTGTTGGAGTCCCGCCTTGAACGTGTAGTCGTCCTTGTCGTGTTTGGCTCCCGCAGAGATTGTCATCTCGTGCTCGTTGTTGATGAGGGCCGCATGGGCTTCCAGATACTTCTGTGGAGAGTTCATCGCCGCCTTCACCGAGTATAGTTGAGGAACGTGGGACACGTCCACGGAGAAAGACACTTTGCGGTTCTTCTTACCACCTGAGGAAAATAGCATTACAATATGAATTTCAATACTTTTCAAAAAAAATTAAACACTTCTTGCCTTGATGCTCAAAATCCTTTGACTGTTTTAAACCAAGTCATTGAAAGAGTCGTTATCTTAGATCAGTTTTGAAGAGGGTTTTTCATGCGTGTTGTTTGTTATGATATAACAAGAAGAACTTATTTTTCTTGACTTGCTGCCGCGGCTCCAAGATGGAAAATACGTCAGGGACTGTGGAACTCAAAACAAGGGCACCGGATTTCCAAGGATAGGATGGTTTGACACTTGAGTCAAAATATGCACGAATCCAAATAAGTGGTCTCCTAAGTATACGGTTTCTTTTGTGATATAAAGTATCACATACACATGTAATGTACATAGGTGTTTCATCATCTGCACTGCAGAATTTACGTCCAGAAGATTCAGAAAAGTTCATTCTAGCAAGGTGTTTATTCGATCTACAATCTGCAAAGACTCTAGTAATAACCTTTACTTGATTTCGGTTAAGTTGTATTAGGTCGTAAGCAAATTGGGGGTTAAAATGTGTTTTAAAAAAAAATATTTTCAATTACCTTCGGCTTCTAGTGTCAGTTCCACTTTGTGTTGTCCAGTCTTTGAAGTCTTCTGTCCGTGGATATGGAATCCGCTGAGCTGATCTTTCTCTATGTTTAGGGAGAATTTGGCCGGGCCGTTCAGGGGGAAAGTAGGACCGAGCAGCACTGGGCCACCCTTTCCTTTGTTAGTGACATCGTTCCATGGGGCAATCAGCTCCCCGCAGAATGTCAGACCGGTGGATGCTTGAAGTTGGTCGAAGCAAAGAGAAAACTCCTTCTGACTGCAAATCAAAATTACAAAGAAAATTAGAATGCCTCAATGATGTTTTTGATGAAAATCATAGGGTCAGACTTCACACTGAGAAAGCTTAAATACTGTAGTTTGGAGAATAGAAGACGAGCATATTTGCTTATATTTTTTTTTGCTTGTATTACAATCAACTAAGACGTTATGGAGAATGTTAATCTGTATGTTCCTTATGACTACCTCAAACATCGGTGGCTTAGGCTGTTTTATTTTCCTGCTTGCAGACTCAGACTGCCAATGGTAATGCCAGTAAGCAGAGCAATATCTTTACCTAACCGTATTTCTTCAGATACTGACATCTTTTATGTTACTGAAAGAAAGTTCAGAGAGGAAAGCTTCCTTTTAATGTAATTACTAGCTATTTTTATTTTACCATATTTTAGACTTAGCGTGTATTTTTTCTTCTCGTGCTTTTTTCTTGAAACATGTATTGTTTATTTAACGTAAAGACATATAAAAAAATGTAAAAAGCAACACTCTTACAGTTCTGAGCGGAGTGCCCCAGGGATCAGTCTTTGACCCAATAGTATTTAAAATATATTTGATTAATTTGACTGATTCAGTTACCTATTTACATTTTCGCAGGCGTTGTGAAGTTGTTCGATAAAAAGTAATTAACAACCTTAACTGGATTTTTCATTGGACCAGAATTGTACTTGTTTTAACATTGGCTTTAGGAATCCCAAAAGATGTTCTATAGGTGGACACCAAGTTTAAGCAGTGACTTCATGTTATCGAAATGTCAAACACTTCAACTCCCCTGTTGTACCAAGTGAGGTAAACATTCTTCCGCTTGTTCCTCAAACATAGAACAACGTATGTTTGTCCACTCCTGAAGTATGCTTACTAAAACTCCAGAAAAGTGCAGAGAAGAATTTAGACCTACTCCTTCAAACACTTCCACTGTAGGAAGTCTGACTGGGACCTGAGAAGTACCTTGAAAGTATTTTCGTGCTATTTCCTGTTGGAAGCATTTTGGCCAGTTCTTCTCCACGCAATAGTTCAACAGTTTTTAACTTCTATAACACTTACCCGTCAGGATTGAACTCTACTTTTGTCTCAACGTCTTGATGTCCCTTCTCTCTCTTGTAAAAGAAGATCTCATTTGTAGCGGTTACTATCTCCTGCTTCTCTACTGGGAGACCAAGTTGCATGTCGAAACCACCCTCCAGAGTCTAAAATTAAATATATATATGTTAACATTATGATGTGATATTAAACTTGACTATTTGGATTATTGCACTAAGTATTTCCATATTTCTTGAGAGTACATTTAAATAAATTGTCCTGTTAAATCAGCACGACAAGTTTAATGTCTTTACAATATGTGGGTGCAACGACCATAGATCGATGACACAAACATGCACCAAGTTATTTTGCTAGATATTTAGAGGTCGACCGAAAAAAAACATAGCATTTCCTGTTTAACACAATACAATATCAAACGACGAAATCGGATACAAATCAAGAGCATTGTTCCGGAGTGCGTTAGCTTTATTGCCGCCATAGAGACATCAAGAACAAAATAACATGGGTTATAAGAGAACCACAGCGCATGGTAATATCTTTCAGTCACCGTTCGTTAACCTAGTTACATCAACTAGTTTAATTCAATTCTGCTGTCCTGTAATTACATTTAGCAGGTAATAAATACGAATCTCCAACTGTTAAAGGAACTTACCTAACGACAGCAAAATCCTGCATAATTATTTACAAAGACCACTTACTTTAAAGATAAGATGAGTTCCAGTGGAAGTGTGCATATTGGCGACAACCTTCAATCCGTTGACGATGATATCAGCATCGATGGACAGAGTTCCGGACAGTTTGATGTTGGCACTATGAAAAAAAATATGTTGTGACAGAATCAATATAAATATATTTAAATATATCTTGATTTTTGTTACTTGCATACTGTATTCAATATTGCCTTAAACACAAGTCAATTAATAAACAAAAGCAATTGAACGTGATATTTACCTTGGTACAAGTTTGAGTTCGACTTTAGCGTTCTTTGGGTCTTTGAGTATTTTCTTCAGATCGAGGTTTCCACCGATCTCCAGCTTGGTAGTGGCTGCTCCTTCCAAGTTCAGCTTAAGGCTAAGACCGCATGACGATGGGTACGCCAACTCCATATCCAGAAACAAGATGTGACTGCGAAGCTCATGCTGAAAGAAAAACCACAAATTTATTTATGATTTTACCTCATCGTCTGGTGGTTGAATGGGGTAATGTTGGATAAGATTAGGTAAGATTAAGTTGGGTTAGATTATTATTATTATTGTTTTAATTTTAACGGAGCTAGTTGTTGGTGGATTTTAATTCAAAACAAATCTAGTCCATTTTTAAAGTTGTTAAGACAAATGTTGAAGTTTACAGTCTTGTAAGACTTTTAACCTTTAAAAAAACTCCCTCGAGTCACTGTGTCCCCCTTTGAGGTTACCTTTTCATCTTATTAAAATTATATATGTCTTTCTTAGTAATCTAATTAGATTTTTATTTAATATACCTAGATACGTGAGACATATTTTTTATTTGTGTTAAGGTTTACCGAAGATCATAAAACAAGTGCGAAGGTTTTCACGGTCACTGTTATCAATATTATGTATCTTTTTTGGGTGATACCGTGTATGTTGGATTTGATCCGACGTTTTGGCTACCATTGCAGGAGCCATCTTCAGGTTTTTCACACAGTTTTCCCTGAAGATGGCTCCTGCAATGGTAGCCGAAACGTCGGATCAAATCCAACATACACGGTATCACCCAAAAAAGATACATAATAATCATAAAACAACCTCACGTTAATATTTTTAGTAGTTGCCGAGGTATTAATCAATTAAATGCAATGTGCAACTTAAAAAAGAATTGTGAGATTTCTAATAATTACTAATGATTTCTAATTATATTCACCAACTCAATGGAGAATGCTAAATTTGCGGTGTCAAGTAGTATAATTGAAATCTGCAAGATTTAGAGACGATTTTGAATTACTCTATTATTTTGGCATCAATAACTAGTTTTTCGTTTTTGGTGGAGATTTCTCTGTTTGATTTCTATGTTTGCCCTCAGTTGTCTGTGTTTACGTATTATAATATACATAGAAACAATATTTTTTATGGTAAACTTTTTACTTTTTTTCTTAGCGTACATATTTTCAAGTATTTCATTATAAAGTATTTCAATTCTTTTTTTTATGCTAGAAGCTACGCCCACGCCCACTTTTTTGCCTGTTTCAGCCCCCTAATAATTCACTCACAATTGAAAATTTACTCACCGAAAACTGTTTGGCATCAGACATTCCAGAGTCCAAGAAATCAAATACTCTGTCGATCAAGGACTCGATAGAAGTATGCTGGTCATCTCCGAGGGACAAGAAAATGCTCTCAGTTCCAAAGAGCTTCACAAAGACATCAAGATCTAAGTCTCCATGGTATGATTGGACATCGGTCTTCAACTGGCGAAAAAAACACATATTTAAGTATTTTTTTTAAAAGGATATACAAATGTTTTCGTTCGCGCGGTAAAAATTAGAGTTTTCATTTTTTTAATAAGAAAAACCACTAAACTTTCTTATATAGAAAAATCTTTATTTGATTTCGTCTTACAATACTTATGTAATTGTCAATAGTTATGACACTACCTGCCAGTATTATTAGTCAATTAATATACATATAACATATAGAGTATGTGCGCTTCATAAAAAGTTTGTAGATTTACCTTCTTCCCAAGCTCGGCCATCTGCAAATAGACGTCCCTCTTTGTCTTGGCGCCCTTCAATCTCTGGTTCAACTTGTCGAAGATGGTGGTGCCAGTCTTTTTCAGCTGATTGAAAGTCTCTTGTGGAGTTTGGGTCCTGAGGACTCCATGGGGACCAAGATACTCTTCGATTACGCGATCCAAGTTTCCTTGGCGAAGCCCCAACTGGAAATTAAAAAAAGTTGCAGTCCTACAATATTCTTATTCTTTGAAATGAGGGACAGTGCTATACAAGCTCCTGACGTTACTGCGACTTGTGAAGATCTATTGTGAGGGCTCTACATAAATGAATTCTCGCCTTCTAAGCCCAGGTCTTTAAAGAGCCTATTGCTATTGTGTGGAGGCCGGGAGTTCTCAGTTTGCTGAAACTCCCCTTACAAGTACAACAGATCCATAAAGTATCGGGCTGTTAGGCAGGAGGCGAGCTCTTTAACTAGTAGTCCCCCGAGAATGCCCCTTTTTTTGTTGTATAAAACATCTCATTCACATAGAAGGTAAATAGGTATTTTCTTATCTGCACTGCAGAATCTATATTACATTTCTAAAATTAATACAATAAAATGTTCTCAAATAAAATATCTTATAAAAAACATTTTTCAGAATAATTTTTCACTTCTTGTTTGACAATTTTCCTCTGTAAAGCTCGTTTTGCAATGGTAATCTTGCGCGTTTCTTTTGCGATAGTTTTTGTGCAAAATATTGGGCCATTTAATACGCTGTTTTACGCAGTGCACTTTGGCCTTTTTTACACGTGCCACGCCAATCCACCCGTCCCAGTAATTTTACCGTGTACATCCTACAAACGCATACAAAATGTGTCACCTTTTGTAGGGCGTACCCGGTAAAATTACCGGGCTGGGTGGGTTGGCGTGGCATGTGTGAAAAGGGTCTTTCTGGGATTGAAAATTGCACGCAAACATGCGCCAGTTCATAGATGTTTTTGGCACCATGACAGGCGGTCAGTTTCACAGTTGACAAAATTCGCTATCTTGTGACAATGTGACTACTGACGACTAACAATATATTATTGTGTAATCAACAATCAACACCAGGTTTCTAAAACAACATGAATCAAGAACCTTATTGAAAATCAGTAATTCCAGAAAAGAATGTCAAGCGTGTAATGAAAAAGTGCAGTGCAACAAATTAGACTTTCGATAAATAACGTGACACAAGCATTAACAAATACCCGTTGGCAGTTGAAGTTGACAGTTAACAGTATCACGGCGTGGGGTGCGCGCGCAGATCTTGGTTCAAACATTTACAAAACATTTCACGACACAATATTCTTTTGATTAAATCTTGCGCACGAGTTGTTTTACGAGTAAGTACAATGATATTGTCCTGTTATCATTTCAGAGCTTTTCTATACACAAAAGTCTCATGTTTATTTTATTGTGCAAAGCATGACGCATGACCATTGTTTAATACAATATGATCATGATTAATTTAAATTTTGAAGAATCATTACCTCAATAAGATTGACTTCTCTTCCGAAGATCTCCGCAGTCAAGTTGAGGTTGGCAGATCTGGGCAGGAAGGAGTTCTGGGAGAAGATGACATTGGCCTCAGCAACAGAGCCGATTCCAAGGGTCTCCACTTCGTAGCTGACTTCGTAGTTATGAGAGTAACGCCTAGAAACAGAGAAAAATTGTTTCAATTTTATTGTTTATTGTAAATTTTATATGACGACCGGTTTCAAACCACAACTGTTCCTTTTCCAAGTCTCAAAAAAAACTAACACTATATATTTTAAATCCTTCCAAAGCTAAAAGCTTCATAGTCCGCATCGACCATCTCTCTGGAAAATTCTTGGTGGGTACGGAATTATTTCCAAGATTATCGCTATTATAAAAGCACTCAACGTAGACAGAAATTGTCGTATGTGAATTGGCAGCTCATTGACTGATAGTTTTGGGGTCTCCACTGGAGTGAGGCAAGGCTGCGTCCTCAAACCGTTTTTGTTCATCGTATTGATGGATTTTAACTTATATAAATTATTAGCACCTGCCCAAGATAAAGACATGAACTCCCCTTTTAATTTGTGTGACTTGGAGTACGCACACGATGCGATTCTTTTTTAAAAATCTTATGAAGATTTCAGGAAATTGTTGACAGAAACTGCAGAAAAATTCCACTTGTCTGTCTTAATATCGCTAGGGCCCAAAAACAACATTATACTCGTACTGAGTTTTGAGAATAGATTTCTCAGAAGAATCTTGGGTGTGCGGTGGTTCGACTTTGTGAGGAATGAGGAAATAAGATAATGAACGCAGAAAACTACGACGATAACTGTTGTCAAGTGGTTGGCTAGACCGTATACTGCGTATGCTTCTTGAGAGCCTTAACCAAGCTTGCCTACTTTACAAGGCATCAGGTTCTCAACGTCCTGGACGTAGGCTGCCGTTTGTTTGTCGGCAGTTTATGTCAGAACTTTGGGACGCGAACATGACTTGGGATGATGGATAGGAGCTGTCGGCTTACAAATATGGCTAGAGGTTATTTGTGAACACCATATGGTCCAACTAGAGAGTGGGCATGGAATGATGATGACTTAAGAGATATTTGCTAATGATTTGGCTAACCTGATGTCTAGTGGGAACTTATTGGTCAGCTTGATTGAGCCGAAGTATTCCTTAGCAGCTTGTCTGGCAGGGTTGGTGGTGGCCTTGATATTACGGAGAGATGATGTGATGAATGATCCAACTGTAAAAATTAAAATCATATACAACCAAAACAAAAAAAGTCAGAGAGTGAAAATTGTCTAAAACACATTAGTGAATTACATCTGAGACTAAATTGGAGATTTTTATTTTTGAATGCGACTACACTTTGCTTGATATATGGTATGATCACTGATGATTAAATGTTAAATGATTTGGTCAACTCAACCAAATCAAGTGTTTTGGGTAATGCTAAAGGTCGCATTAATGTTCTAAATGAAAATCATCATGTTTGTTGGTATTTTTTTATTTGGCATTTGATCATCAGTGTGGCCGTATATGAGTGTTAGTCGCATGCAAAAAATAAAAATCCACAAATAAACCATTCTCCAGGAGGTAGAGCGAATAAAAAAAAAGCAGTCCGGTGCTGGTATTCTGAACGGTATAACGCACGTAGAGAACGCTATATTGCGTATTTAGCAATCAAAAAGCGTTCATTATGCGAGCTTTACTGAGAGAACTAGAAATATGGATGGTCATGGTTATTTTGACTGTGGTATTTCCAGGACTGGCACCTGAAGCGTAGGACTGATCACCTTACCTATATGTGTCATGTACCCGATGCAGTGCCTTATGCATGACTGGGCGGAAAAAGGGAATTATGATGGTGAAGAGATAAATAAATAAGTTGCATTTTTAACGAACCTTGGTAGATTTTCTCATTGTCCAAAAGAGTCTTTATTTCTCCGGCGATCTTAGCATCAGGACAATTCAGCAGGGCCAAATAGGCCTTGATCCTGACTTCTGAATCTTGCTGAATATCTTTCATGATGTTAAGAGCGGTTGTCTTCAACTGGAAACAATTATTTTATTGATATTAATTTATTTCAATGAAGAAGCTCACTACTGCGGGAAATTGGATATAAAATTTGGGCATTTATACGTTGGTCAGTTCAAGCGCGTGTTTTTTTGCTATTTGGTCGCTTATTTCCAGCAAAAACCACAAAAATCCGGATTTCATTCATTAGATTTAACATGCATTCTCCCCCCCGATGTACCTCCCCGCTAACGGATTGCGTGACTTTAGATCAGTGTTATTAATTGTGCAGCAACGAGAGGAGCGGCATATGTCCTCTCAGAACAGTATTTTATGATAAAAATGCAATCAATTTCACAGAAAAATCAAAACATCATGAAATAGTCACGACGATCATAAAAACTTTTTTTTTGAAAGTCATTTATAGCATTTTACTTGAAGTATTAATTTTTACTCTCAATTTTTTTTAAAGTGCATGGCCACAGTGGCGAGCGTTTCGCGGCGTCACGTTACGTTACGAGGGAAAGCTAAACCAGTTTGAACGCGACGCGCGTGACACGACGTTATGTGCCACTTGTGTAGATTTGCAAACAACCGTGTTGTATGGTATATAAAATACTAAGTAAGAAAAAGGTCAACCCTAGGAAACTGGACTCCATCCAAAAACAAATAGCTATCAGGTCATGCAAGGGATACGGAACAATCTCTCTGATATCAGCTCAGGTTTTGAGTAGATTCATGCCACTCGACCTGATGATCGGGGTCAGGGAGCTTGCACAGGCATACGAGGTGAAGATGAGCCTCACCTTGCAGAACTTGCCGAAGAACAGACTTTATCAGGGAGTCGGAGACTCGTGTACTCAAAAAAATCCATAGGCTACTGTCGCGATTTCTCATAGAGTGAAAACTTCTCCTATGTTTTCCGTCTCTAAATCAATTTCATTAGTACCATGTCCAAATCTCAGGGTCTGCTATTAAAAAAAGAATTTTCCAACAAATAAAAATCTTCGGTGTCTATTGCAATAAAATGGTTAAGCACACCCAACACATGACCAAAAAGCGCGCGGACACCTAGTCCGCGCCGCGTCCTGCGCCCGCGCCGCGCCGCAAGACACTCGCCACTATGCTTCGGCACTAAGACGTAAATCTAGAAGAACAGCAGTATCTCGTTACCTTGGCGATGCAGGGATCGGCGGCGAAGGTTTCCATTGCCGCAACTCGAACGCGCTGACGAACATTCTTATCTCCAGCGCAGTGTGCGAGCTTGTCGGCAACGGAGTCTTCCAAGTGATGTACGTTCCGCAGTCCTTTGAGTGCGTAGACAATCTGATAAAAGAAGAAATATTAATTGTAATGGAATGCAAAATGTATCCACCATTTTTTAAAACAATTAAGTCGTATACCTTTACCAGGGTCGCGATTATAGTGGGAAGTTAAGGACGTCATAATTTAATCATGACGTTATAGTTGAAGATAAATTCTTCCAACGGATTACGAAGATACACTACCGACCCTCTACCTTAATTTTTTTTAATCGCAAGCCTTTATTTAACATGAAAACAATTCATCAACAAATAAAAAATAGAACAATTCTGCTTGAACTTGCCAAAAAGAGTCAGGTTCTTGTGTTTGGCAAGTGTACAAAATAATATAAAAAGATGGTTTGAAAATTCGGAATAATTACAGCGCATGCGTAAGACCACGTGTCCTTTGAGATTTAGTAAAAGTATTGTCATTACGAAAAATAAATATAATTTTTTTCTTATTCTGAGAGCACGTATCGACGTATCGATAAAGTTGGCTTTGTAATACATAGGTAGGTGTGATTGACGGAAAGTTAACCATACCGTCTTAGCAACTGTCAAATGTCGTATAAAAATCAAGTTCAAGCCGGCACTTTTTGCTTTTATTGCATTTTATTTGAATTTTTAATCATTTGTGTGTGCTTTTTATCACAGAAGCCTATTTAAAATACAAAAGAATTATACTTTAATTTTAATTTAGCATTGAACGCGGAGTAAAGTTTCTGCGTCACTTATTGGGTGAATTTGATCATATGACGTCTGAGATAACGTGAAGAAAACATTTATCAACAGGTCGGTAGAACATACTGAGGTAGATAGAGAGAGTAGGAAAGTTAAGTATACCATCTCGGTATGTACCGATGAACATTTTGTTTTTAATTGCGACTCTGGAGTCGGGTGTACGCGGGAAGTTTTTAAATAAACGTTGTAATTACCATGTCTTCGGCCTTCTTACTGGCCGCCTTGCAATCTCCAATCTTGGACGCCAACTTGTTGGTAAGAGCAACTACTCCTGGGTCAGATGGACTGCCATGGCACCTGTGGTCGCGGCATATGCTCCAGCAAGGGCACCCACCCCGAGGAATACATCGTTAGGCAGGGCAGAGTTATCGAGGAGAGCCTGAAAATAAGTATGTATTTATTTCAATTTTATTGTTATAATTAAAATAGATCATAATTGGAAACGAGGATCAAGAATCCCAATCATCCATGAGCTCTGTAGCTGCAAGACGTGTTGGGATATTTACTTTTTGAACAGCGCCCTTGGCGCTATATAAATTATCCAACCATTAAAGTAATAATATTTGTTTTATTTATATTGTGGAGAGCATCACCAACAGAGCCAACACCGCTTTGGCCCGCAACGCGTAATCCGCTGCAACGTCAGCTCGGACAAGATATTAAACGTCGTGCATCGGAAGAACATTCACATTTCATGTCGCCTGACCACCAGCTCCCTGCCAGTGTTCGCTATTGTAAATTCCTTCTCTTCAAAATAATAGGATTTAACTCGTGTGTAACTGGTTAATAAATAACTTCATTCGTAATCCATCTTTCTCATTTAACGTCAAATCAATTCTCGCGCACCTGTCCTATAATACAAACAAAACATTAATTGTTCCTACCGTAGCGGCCTTGAGCGAGTTTGAAGACGCGTGTCTCACAGTTCCGAGAGAGATAAGGACCAACTTCTGTTGGAGAGGAGTCAGTTCTTTCTTCTGAAGCAAGTTGATAGACACTTCAATAGAGTCCCCAGTTCCTGTGCGAAATAGAGCGTCGAGGAACACATTCCTAGAAACAAAAACAACATAAGTTCTTTATAATAGCGCATATTTCAACTTATCTTTGCATCAGAATGTTATTGCATTGCTTAGGGCCAGTTGCGCAGATTTTTTTTATACAAAATATTAGTCCAAGTGTAATGTGCCCTTGAAGTAAATTCTCACAAAAACCTCGCTGTATAAATTAGCCAATATGTCATATTTTCACAATGATTAAAGATGCATTTGCACTTACTTAGCCAAATTGTTGTCTTTCACAGCAGATCCTGACTTGATTTGTGAGTAGACATTTATAATATCATCCTTACTGGATACACGGAAAACCTGCAACAAACACATTCATTATTTTTATTTTTTTTTTTATTTTAAAGAGGCGAAGTAAACTAGCTGTCAAAAAAATTACTGCTTTCGTTTGGTTACCAAAGAAATTAATTTAAATCTACGAAATCGAAAGGTTAAAAAGTTGTTAAAGTTTTCGCACTTGAATCCCAATGGATGTCTTGATCTTGACGTTTTTTACAGATTAGTCATTTTATTATTTTATACCCACCAGGCGCATACAGTAGCAATAATTTGACAATGAATAGTCATAGCAGTAACGATCATAATGTGTATAGGTGTTTCCTCATATTATTCCATCGGAAAAAAATCTTATTGATAAACGACAAAACTAATTTCTTTTTAACACCAAGCGAATGAGGTCGTGGGTGAAATCTAGTATACAATAAATGTCACTGAGGATAACTTACCCTGATGAGGTCAGCAAATATGGCTGCAGACTTCTCTTGAACGTGTCCATTGAGAGATGTGGTGGCAGAGTTCAGGGCAAGCAGAAGGTTGGCTACATTACTGTGGTCCGTATTGACGAGATGGGGATTATCAAAAATTATGGATTTGGGCACCACGCATTTGGCTGTAAATACAAAATTTAAAAAATCTTGATTTAACACAAATTAAACCATAGGCACAGGTAAAAAAAGTCCCTTCCTCGCAATATTTGTTACGGGTACTCAAAAATTGCAAGCGCAAACCGAAACCGTCCGTTACACGTTTGTTATCAAACTCAAAAATGAAAGTGAAAATGTTTTTCGTTAGAGCTTTCAAGTGTACATATATTGTTAATAAATGTCAATAATTTGTATATATTTTAATGATAATTAGATTTTGATATTAGTAGTTAGAATTTAATATTAGTACATTCGTATATAATGTTTGTACTGTGGCGGTCAACACCAACAGCCGTGAGGTTGGCAGGTCCGAACTCTGCTTTGGCCCGCAACGCGTAGTCCGCTGCACCGTCAGCCTAGACGAAGCACCGTACATCGAAAGTACCCCACACATTTCATCTTGACAGTTCGTGTTGCCTGGCCGCCAGCTCTCCGCCAGTGCTCGCTATTGTAAATTCCTTCTGTATGAAATAATAGGATGTAACCCGTGTGTAACTACTTGATAAATAATTTTAATTGTAATCCATATTTCTCATTTAACCTCAAATCAACTCACGCGCATTCTATTTTCCTCTTTTACGATTTTATTGTGTACTATTTTAAGACTAAAAAAAATATTTTTTTAAATTAAAAATAACTATACCAAAAATTTGTAACGCTTCTGTTCTATGCGATAGAGCTGAAGGGTTTCTCTAGTGATATATTACTCTGATGATAAAACAGTCTAGGCTATTTATATTAAGTGGGTTCCTTTATATTAATAAGTTAAATATAATGTCCAAGAGGTTTAAAAACTTTATTTTTTGGAATAATGATGAAAATAATTCAAATATATATTATTTCTACTTTTTTTTTTAAATATCTGCTCTGTGAATAACCTACCTGGTAGAGATCCTTTATTAGTTTCCCTGAGCACCAATTTGGAGGTTACTGATCCCTTGACTCCAGCATCACCGACGGAGAAAGGTCGGTACAGATAGTCCTCATGGGCTTCCACTTTCTCTACAATACCATGTTTCAATACTGCGTCGACCCTCATGGAAGACTGCAGGATGTGAGAGTTCTTGATCTCCTGTGGAAAAAATACGACTCTCTTAGTAAATTTGGAAAAAAAAGTTAAATACAGGGTTTATGGCCTGTCGCCGGCTGGTTTAAGTAGTCACTTTACACACTGTGTAACATTGACCATTCCGCCTATGTTTGAACATCTATATTCCTTCACTTCTTTCATATTGAGTGTTAAATGTCCTGAATGAACATATTTAGTACTCTAAAACGAAAACCAGTTTTAGGAAAAGTGTACAAGTTTCCATTTTGTCTAAGGGAAGAGACCATTTTAGGAGACTGCTGCGAGATTTTGCATAGATTTATATACTATGAAAAGAAGTAATTATAAGAAAAATTATGTTTTAGGCGTTGCCTTATAGGTAAATTGTTTCAGCCGAATGAATCTCACCCACATGATAAAGGTTTCAGCTCTTTTACTTCACGAATGTCAGCAGATGGAAGGATTGAAGAAATGTGGATGTCAAAACATAGGCAGAATGGTAAATGTTACACAGTGTGTGTAATGTGGCCATAAAATACCATATTATCTTTTACAGAATATTTTATTTTTTCTTTCTTATGTCACACAAAAATATTATAACTGTCCATTATTATAAAAGGAGCAAAAATTCATTAATATTTTCTTGTATACCCACGAACAGGCCATGCCTTTGTGGGATTTCTTGTTTCCTATTTTTCTATTACTATGTATTTCATTGATATGTAATTATGCTTTTTTTTTAATACTCTGTTTTATTATTATTTTATTGTAAAAAAACAAAATTTAAATAAAAATTTTAAAAAAATAAAAAAATAGCAGCTGATGGCAGGTCATAAGCACTGTAAATGTCTTCCATATTCCCTCCTCAAAAATGATTTTCCTTCTCTTTTGCAACAAATTTAGATATTATAAACTCCCTGGGGAGGAAATTCAGCTTGTCTACAAAAATTCGGACACACTCAAAGCATTGTTGAAAAAAACTTACTGAGTTAGGGTTGTAAATGTATGTGAGAAGATCTTGTCGGGCCTGTTCTCGATGAGCGCAGAAGTTCAAATCTCTGTTCTTGCGGACCAAGAGACCATTTCCTTCCTTGTTCACAGTGAATGTCGTCGGGCAGATGCCGAAGATGTCGACCTGTTAATAAACAAACGATATTGACACTTAAAAAAACTCAAACATACACCAAAAGTGAAACAAAATGATAAGGTCGTTATTCGATGTTGTACAACCTTCCATCTGACCTAGTGTGGAGGTACACCTCGGTTTAACAATTTTTAAATGCTGAGTGTAGCAGCGCCAACAAATAAATACCAAAAAGAGTGGGTGCCAGCACGCATCCTTGTCTTACTCCACATTCCACTTTGAAGGCAGTTGACCTTTTACCCTCAAATTGAACAGTACGATTCGTATTTTCGTGGAATGAAATCAATATACCATATATTTTATTACCTATTACCTTTTTATTACATTTTATATATTCATACATATTGGTCGTTCACCAGTTATTCCACATTCTATCACAGTTATCCATTCCCGTTCGAGCAAACCAATTCCTCAAACCAGATTTAAGTTTTGAAAATGACTCAGACTCTGTCATCTGATCCAATAAATTAAAGATCCTTGGACCTACCACAGAGAACTGAATCTTAGCCAACGTTGTTTTTATTTTTGTATGTAGTAATTCACGTTAGAGGAATATCTGGGTATTATTTTTTGCTGAGTTCTTTGTTTACTAGTGGTCCAAAAGTAGATCCGACATGACTTTATAATGTGTTTGCTTTGACGTAATACATATTATTTTATTTGATTACAAGCCTTCAAAATGAATGTCAAGAAGACGAAAGCGAGCATTTTCGATACATCTTTCTGTTCGCGTTCAATCGAGAGAACATATATTTTTTGCCTTAGAAAATATGACCACATTTTTTACTATGGTAGGCAATTGAAATGGCTCAAAATTAGACAGCAGAGATGTTTCAGGCGTTTCTGGAAGGTGGCCAGAGAATGTGCACTTTTTTTATATAAAAAGACAGCTCATCCCAAAGTCTAGGCACCTTAAACGGAAAAGGAATAGCTGAAAAATGATGTGCTATGACGAGGAATGGAAAATGTTCTCTCCTAAAAAAAGCGAAGCGAAAGACCATTATCAGATACGTAAATGAAATTCTCAGCAAGATATTTTGAATTCTTTGTTTTCGTTTTCTAGCAATACAATTATTTACTAACATTTATATTCAATTAATCCAAATTTGGGATAATCTTCAAACTAATTATTTCTCAATAAGGTGAACGTTGTTCCGAACTGAATGTAACTTACTTCCGTGTTGTGTTTGGTGGCCGTTTGCAGCAGAGATAACAGGGCCCTCTTGATGTTGAGAGAGTACTGAGAATCGCCCTCTTCAGTGCAGATCTCTGAACCCAAGACTCCATCTTGAAGAGTGAACCTGACAGGCTTGTCGATGTCACGGGGCTTCTCATATTTCTGAAAACAAATTAAAATATATTTAACCTTTAATATACTGTCTGAAAAACTTTCTCGATTCACTGTGTGGTAACCTGAGGTTAGGAAATGATCGTCTGATAATCACTGTCTCTTTTCGTCTTCTTAAAATTGTAGTGTCTTGCTTAGTGATCTAATTATATTACATCTCATTTTTTCAAATTGATGTTTTATATATTAAAATCGGGTTTTGGTCCCATGGTAGTATTGTGGACTTCCGACCAAAGGTCCGAGGTTTAAATCCCACTCTAGCACAACTCAATTTCCATTCTTCCAGCACAAGTTATTTACGACTTTAAGGCAATGGTCTAAAAATTTAAAAATTTGAGTAAAAAATAAGAACTCAAGTATTTCTCTTTTTTCAATTTAAAAAAAATTATTTATCTCAGGGTACTTGATATTTTGTCATTTTTGGAGATCCTGTTGGACTTAATATTTAATTAAAACTGATCTAAAATACCTAAAAATATGATATTTTTTTTATACGTATGAGTTTATTTGAAGATTACAAAAAAATGTGGTAATATACAGTACTACTGCCAATGTCAATAAAATATTATTATGTAATTACAAAAACATATTTAAAAAAAGCCCAACAGAATAAAGACAATAGTAAACAAAAATGAATAAGTCGCTAATACACATTATTATACATATTGAGAGCTGAATAGTCTAAAACTGGCAATCCCAGCATGAAAAATATCCACCCCTCTCGGTAGGCTGTACAACAGACCAATCATTCTCCCCACAGGCATCATCAACGGTAAATGTGTCCTGCATTCAGGAAAAACAAATGGCCTATAACCAGCTCTTAAATAGTTGCTCAGTACATATAATTTTATATTTATAATTTTTATAAGCTACTATTTTCTTATGACGTCTGTATAGTTTATGTCTTCAGGTCTTGGTCAACAAGGAAAAGGAAAAATTAACGAAAAGGAACATCGGCTTCTTGAATTATGTCCCCAAGAACAGATATGCGTCACCATTACATATTTTGTTGCTGTTCCGAGGCAAAAAGTTACTTGGCAATACCCAAAATCAGGTCAGTGGCAAGAAAACAAGAAGTCTTAACAAAAAAAGTATATTCAATAGATTTTTTGAAGACTTGAGAATATGACAATGCAAATTGCAGATCGGGTCACGTTATATCACATGTACGCCTAAAACAACAAAAAATACATTACAATAAGACAGCAGACATAAAAAATAAAAAGAATCAATACAATTGGTGTAACCGAAGACATGCGTTCCAGTTTTCAAACGGAAATGAGTCAATTCTGTGATTCCGAAAATAACTCTTCTGACACATGGAATAATTTACGTGAGTCAACTCAGAAGTCAGCCATAAAAGAATTTGGTACTGCAAAGAACCCAAATAAAGATTGGTGAACAGATGTCGCCTTAGAGTTAAACCCAGTGGTTAAAGCAAAAAAAGTTGCAGTATGTACATTGAATGCATTTCGTTCTGATCGAAATAAAAAATATTGAAAAATGCAAGAGCAGATAAACATAGAGAAATTGGGTGGTGAACAAATATATATTGGAATATGCTGCGTAGCGATATTAAAAATGCGGCGGATACTAGGAATTCTATTGCTATGTATGAAGGCATAAAAGATTCCAAAAAACTGCGCTTCTTAAAACGATACAGGAGATATAATATTGGACCAAAATAAACAATGGAATCGTTGGGTGAAACACTACTCTTCCATCTACTTTTTCTTTCTCCCTCTCTTTTCCACATCTGCTCCTAAGTGGAGCATGTGGACATCATCAGACGCCTCCAGGAGACCCTATCGTCAGCCAGCACTCTCGCCTTCTCTCGTGTCAATCCCGCTTCCCTTAGTTCCCCCGAACAAAGACGAAAGATCATCATCGACGGCCATCCAGGACAGCGGGAGCCCGCAGGTGTAAATAAGAGGCAACTTGGATTTTGGTTTTTCTAAGGCATGAGCAGCACGCGTCCAAGACTGGTCCACCGCCGCGTCCCCGAGGCGCTGCTGCGTCTGTCTCGGACATCGATGTTAGTTATGAAATCGAACCACCTTATGCCTAATATTCTCCTTCAGCACTTACTCCCAAAACTCAGAAGTTTGGTGTTTTGAACTATACTCTTTACCAATTCCAATATAATCATCTGCTTTATATTTCGTTGATGAACTAGAAATTTTAGATGCGCTGGATGTGAATTCATCACTTGTCCAAAAGTTTATAGACAGGTTGGATTCACAACAATAAACAATCAAAGTCAACAGATGGAAGAGTTAAGATTAAACATCAGCAGAATGATGAATGTTACACAGTGTATAAAGTGGCAACTTAATCCAGGTAATGATATGTCATTAACTCTGTAAATATCTAGACTTTCGTATTCCCTTCTCAAAAAATGTTTTTCCTTCTCTGTTGCGATAAATTTGGACCTCAATAACTCCCTAGGGAGGAAATACAGCCTGTTTACACACTTTTAGACACACTTAAAGCATTGTTAATGAAAAACGCTTTAAAAATACAGTAAGCGGCAACTCTAGGACTACGGGAAATAAGGTCGTTATATCACATGTTACACGGATAATGCAACCATAGTGTCAGAGTCAGAAAATGATTCGCAACGGATGTTACACAAGTTTCATCTAGCATCTCATAAATTTAACATGAGCATATATCTTTGTCAAACAAAATGTTTAACAATATCTTAGCACCCTAAGAGATGCATACTGATGATATATGATAATACATTGGAACTGGTAATGTCTATCAATTATTTGTGTTTGAATATCTCGAGCTCTGTTGATATGATGTTGTTACCAACAACATATCTACACGCCTTACATTTGCAGAGAAATAAATAGCTCACCGTGCCATCGTTGGCAGTTATCTGCAGGGAAGTGACTTTGAGCAAGTTGGCGCAGTTGCCCAAAGCGACCACAGTAGCCTGCGCGGACAACTTCACCTCCGTCTGCTGTTTTTCCGCTCCTGACAAGTGAATATTCGCCAATCCTTCCAGCCAGTAGGTGTATGTGTTCCCCTGCTGAAAGCCGTCCTTTGGTTGTGTGGCTAAATACAAAAAAAATATAATAATCAGCGTCAGATCCAAGGGGATCTTGGATCAGGTCACGGAAATATAATGTATGTGAATGAATACGAGAATATTCTTCTCTCCAAGTTTAAGCAAGTGTCTTTGTGCCAACTGAACCTATGGTAGGTGTGTCCACCTCTGTTAATAGTCCAATGCTTAGAAATCTTTACCACAATATCAATTTTGAAAAAATTACTTTTCAAACAAACAATCACCCCGTAGGCAAAGAAGATAAAACGCCAGTTTCATATATCGTCACATATAGACCTCGCTTCCATGCACGCACGCCAATTATTCTGACTTTTGACATGTCCATCTTCAAGAATTTACCATATTTGGCCATGATCATTGGCCCATTTGGTCTTTTTCGGTCTTCCTTGTATTCTGCATCCATCAACATCTATTAGCATGGCTTTAATTTTTAGCCGTTCTTTCGCTGTCTATTTGCTATATATATCTAAATCAACGCATAACTGTTTTATTTTCTTGAGTTAGTCGATAATGCTTATCTCAGCTTTACAAAATGCACGGAATTGACATTTGTGCACCGCACCTATCGTGCATATTTTTACCACGCATTCGCCCGAGAGGCCACATTTCGAAAGCATTCAGCCTGTTTTCATCATAGTTTTTCAAATTCCATACATAAAGTTATTGTGAACTGATAATTTCGCCTCCATTAATACATTTCTCCGTATTTCCATTCCTTGTTAACATAGGTACTTCCCAGATACACAAATTCCTTTTCATGTTTCCGGATAATTCCTTTCACATTGATCTAACATTTAGTCATATTTTCATTTCTTTTAAAAATCATCACATTCGATTTATCTTCAGTTTTAGCAAATCACTCCTTTTACACAGATTGTAGACTATTCTAGTCAAGAATTGCAGTTCCTCTCTATTGCTAGCAAGAAGCACTGCTTCATCAGCATACAAAAGACAAATGAAAGTTAAATCACTCATTTTTGGTCACATTCTTAAACCTTTTAGTTTTAACCAATATTATTGTAATTTTTCTATAGAAGTATTTTAATGTTCGCTATTCATATGGCATGAAATCTCATCCTATCAATGTATAAAGTAGATGGAATCTGGCCAGTTATTTTAATGTTACCCATTTGATACGTAGCATGGAATTTGGCAAGATATTTAAATGTTTCACATTGGTTACGTTGAATGGGATTGGGCAAGATAGTTAAATGTTATCCTAATTAATGTTAGTAAATCTATGTATTTAACCACTTACCACTTTTTATGTCTACCAATTTCGAGACGCATCCGTCTATTTGTCAGAACACATTACACCAACATGCAAATACTAAATACCTTATCCCCTATAAACGTATCGCTGAATATTACAAACTTAAATTTAGTATATGTTCGGACATGGTGGTGTTTGCATCATCTTTAACCCTGCATGTGATTGATGTATTTTTCATAAATACTGTGTATACTACGATGATGGTAAAGATGAAAGTCTATTTTAGTATTTGCATGTTGGTTTCAGCCTCGTGGTGTAATGGTCAGCGCGTTTGCCTACCATTCAAGAGGTTTTGGGTTCGATTCCCGACATGGTTGATATGAAATTCTTATTTAAAAGGATATTTTCACACAAGAATATTTCATAGACCCTGTACTGGTACCTGAAGCGTAAGACTGATCATCGTATATTCATGAAACAAATATGATCAAGATACGCTGCGATTGGTGTACCAATACAGTGCTCTTTGCGCCATTAGGTGCGGAAAGGAAACGATGGTGATGTTGGTGTAGTGAGTGTCCTTACGAAGAGATGGGTGCCTCTCAAAACCGGTAGACATAAAAAGTCGGTACCTAAGTGTTTAAATACAAATATTTTCTAACTTTCATTAAAATGTTTAATCTCAATAATAGTTTCAACATAAATAATAAAGGTTATTAATTTGTTACGTGCATAGACGTAGCATGGAATCTTGCAAGATATTTAAATGTTATCCATTTGCTACGTAGCATGGAATCTAGCAAGATATTTGAATGTTATCCATTTTCTACGTAGCATGGAACCTGGCAAGATATTTTAATGTCATCCATTTGCTACGTAGCATGGAATCTGGCAAGATATTTAAATGTTATCGATTTTCTACGTAGCATGGAATCTAGCAAGATATTTGAATGTTATCCGTTTTCTACGTAGCATGGAACCTGGCAAGATATTTTAATGTTATCCATTTGCTACGTAGCATGGAATCTGGCAAGATATTTAAATGTTATCCATTTTCTACGTAGCATGGAACCTGGCAAGATATTTTAATGTTATCCGTTTGCTACGTAGCATGGAATCTGGCAAGATATTTAAATGTTATCCATTTTCTACGTAGCATGGAATCTGGCAAGATATTTGAATGTTATCCATTTTCTACGTAGCATGGAATCTGGCATATTTTGTAACCTTGCGCGTTGCGTTTAATCTGGCAAGATGTTTAAATGTAAGTACATTGCTTATCTGTCAAAAAATAACTCGAATATTCTTAACATACGAGTAGGCGTAGATTCCGGTAATAAATTAAAATTAAAACTTTTATCATAACTCACCTCCATTACACCCCGCAGCACATTTATCTGAAATAAAACAAATAAATACACATTAGTAAATTGTTAATAGTAAAAATACTTCTGTAACTACATCATATGGATTTATTTATTGAAACAAACAAAACAAAGAACACAGTATACATATGCCTAACTAGACCAATTAATGGTTTCAAATAGGACCAATAATATAGAACATAAAATACAGTTCACAGGGAGGATAAGAAATCGGATAAAAATGACAGGAAAGTAGTGAAGGAAGAGAGAATGGAAAATTAGTAAGAAGAAGTTAATATACATAAATTAATCTGTATGATTATTTTTCTGTTTAACGCAATTCAAAAAGCCCATTTTTGTATGATTTCTTCTAGTTTTCATTTGCTGATTCTGGGCTTACTCCGCAATTTGACGCCAATAAGCTAAAGCGATGGTAATATACAACAAGTCAAAAGCATCTAGCATGTATCAGTCGGCAATAGTCGACTGCTAATAGACTACAAGTTTAGCAGTCTATGGGGACTTGCAACTCTGGACATATGAAACTCCAAGTGCCAAGCCTGCCAACACAGAGGCGCAACACGCAGAATGTGGATTGTGGTCTCACTGCGATGCAGATGATACACAGATTTATTATTATTATTAAAAACCAGGCGAGAGAAGTGTGCTTGTTAATTTAATTGATGGATGCATTGAGAAAATAGGAAACTGGATGGCTGAAAACAGACTAACATCAAACCCATCAAAAACGGGACAGCTATGGGTGGCTTCAGCCAGACGACAGAATTTGATTCAGGATACGGCACTACCCAATGTAGGGAGTACCGATTTACCCACCGTTAAACTACTGGAAATCTTAACTCTGACTTAATTCTGACCTTTCTCTTGACGCTCAAATTAGTAGAACGATAAGTTCATGATTCTACCAGCTGAGACAAATTAAGTGTATACGCAAAAAATTTCCCGTCAGTTAATAAATGTATGTGTAGTGTCCAGAGTCGATTATTGTAATGGTATCTATGCAGGTCTACCAATGAACAAAATGACTCGCTTACAGTTTGTTTGTTAAATGCTGCAGCGAGACTTATTTTCAGAATCTCTGAGCTCCGTCATATTACTCCACTACTTCGGAAATTACACTGGCTACGTTTCCTACAGAGGGTGGAATACAAACTCTGTTGGCTTATGTATAAATTACTGCACAGCTCTGCTCCGGAATATCTCATGGAACCATGCATTCCAGATGAACTAGCTGACAGGCGTCGTACGCTAAGATCAGCCACGTCTACGGCGAGAGAAAAGGTCACTATACCTCTACGCAAACAAAGTTCGGTGAACGCGTATTAATGGTCGAAGGCCCTATGGCATGGAATGCTCTCCTAGCAGAGGTGCGAGGCTATGAGAGTGAAGTGATGTTTCAGAAAAAACTTAAAACCCATTGGTTCTCTAAATCATTTGAATAAATCCATAGCGTGTGATAACAAAATAAATTGTTTTAACTAAATTACAAATTTAAAAGCTTTAATTATTTTTGTTATCTATAGAATCGCTTTGTAAAGCGCCCGTGAGTTATGAAAATAGCGCTCTATAAGTTATCCATAATAATAATACGATTTATCTTTAATTTTATCTACAAAGTAAAATTAAGTTTTCTATGTGGAAAGCAGAATATGCATATATTTTTTTCTTATTTATTTATTAACGAATATTGTCTATATGTACAATTTATAGAGTTTAAATAAAAGTATAGTTTAAAACATTTTTAAAAAAGAAAAGAAGCATTGACAAACATAAGGGACATCAAGACAAGATCTGGACTATTTATTTAGTGCTCGTTTAAATCGCTGTAAACTCAAACCAAAAAAGTCCAGATCTTGTCTTGAGTTAACAATACGACAAAGACAGGTCATTGGAAAATTAAGGCCATAATTTGTTCTATGCTGATCGATGAATAGTACTTCATTGTTTCTCAACCTACGAGTTGGAATATTGAATTTTACTTGTCCCAGTAATGATGGAACATCGATTATACCATTTAGTATGCCGAACATATATATTCTTGTAAATGTGTTCAATTATAGGTTACCGACGAAGATACTTTGAATGTTTACACAAATATACTCGTTTTTGTGCACAAATATCGGTTTTTCTTTATAGACAGTCGAAAATAACTCTGTTAACTTCCCATTGTAATCGGGGCCCTTAAAAACTGCCGGCATGTCAATATCGCATGCTTAGCGCTTAGCACCCCATAATTGCTTCTGTGAACGCGTCAAAAGGAATTGTACGCTCAAGTTTATTAGTACGTTGGCTCCGTCGGGAGTTATCTTATACGATATGAATGACTTCAAAACTGACCCGAGTTCGTGATAATGACCCTGGCCGTCACAGGGTAACTGAAGGTTAGAGAATCAATTGTCATTATCAATCTATACCGTTGACATATTGATACAAAGACATATAGAATAAAGCCCTACGTTTAAAACAACAATAAAAATAAAAATATTGATATTTGTGAAGTTAAAGAGCTGAAACCTTTATTGACCAAATTATTTCAATTAAATACTAGGCAACGCCTAAAAACACTTTTCGATTTTTATACTTCTTGGACCTGCTGGGTGTATCAACTTTTTTTTAAGTTTGTCCAATTTTTTGTAACCAAGAACTGGATTCAACCCCTTTCGGCGTTATCAATATGAATATATTACAACAGAGATGAAAAACATTTTATAGAAGGGAATATGGGGCGTTCCGCAGGGATCCGTACTTGGTCCGGTTCTCTTCATACTATATATTTTAGATTTACCAGCAATCATACAATCAACGTCCAATTTTTTTGTATATGATTCAAAGCTGTATGCAAACCCTCTCGCTCACTCAACTCAACTACAGCAAGACCTGGACAGTATTCATGAATGGACTAAGAAATGGCTTTTCACATTCAATGTTAATAAATCTACAGTTCTTCACATCGGCTCGAAAAACCCCAAACTTAAATAAAGTCTTAATAGCGTAGTTTTGAAAGCTGTGACACAACAAAAGGACCTCGAAATAACAACAACAGATGATTTAAAATAGGAATGTCACATATTAAACATAACAAAAATATCTAATTCAATCATCTACTTGATCAAAAAAGCCTTCTCATATATAACACCGAATATGCTACTAAAAATATACAAAACCTATATCAGACCTACTCTCAAATACGGGTTTCAGATATGGAATCCCTATTTTGTTAAGGATGTCAACTTGTTGGAAAGAGTCCAAAGACGAGCGACAAAGTTGTCGCCGACTCTAAAACGGCTTCCATATGTGGAGAGACTGGAAACTCTCGGTCTTGTATTTCAATGTTATCAATCACCATTAGTTTCTGGTGGATCCAAATCGGATTCTTGCCTTAAATTCCGTATAATTTCGACCCATTTATTTATTTTCACTGGATTTTGAAGAATGAAAAAATGTACCTTAAAGGACGGATTCCCTTTAAAATGAATAATGCCATAAACAGTCACTGCAAACGCCACATGTCCTATGTGATACGTAATATGTCAACGGTGTCTTTTCAAAGAAAAACATTCCTTCGGAAATAATGTTCGAAATAGTAGTTTCCAAATAAAGAATATTCAAATAATATTTAACAATATTTTGAGTTTGTCCAAATTTTTGTAGACAGGGACTGGATTCAACTCCTTCTACTTCAAGACTTTTATATTACTTTCTCTTAAATGTTCTTCATCTCTGTTGAAAATAATATTTGTAATCTGCAAGCTTATTTTAGTACTAAAAAAACGCGATTAGGTTAAAGACGTAAAATAAAGTGTACTTTTTTGTATGGAGAAATAAGCTGAGGTAATTGGCTAGTTTCATCGTTCACTGAGAACGGGCTGGGCGCTGGGCGTACTTTATAAATATTGTTTTTTGTAGGAAAATATGAACGGTGGTGCATATATATAACAAATAACTTTTTTTTTTAAATTTATTTTCCCATAAATACAGTTACTATTAAACATTATTATCGAAAGTCAAATATGCATAATCGCTTATTTAGACGATTCGCTCCTGCTAACAATACGGTTTTGCTCTAGCACTATTAAAATTTTGGGGAAACACCCCCCTACAATACGGCTTTTCATAACACAGATGTATACTCAGAAAAAACAAAAACTTTCCAAATTTTTAGTTTGGATTTTAGTTTAACAACAAACGTGTAACGGACGGTTTCGGTTTGCGCTTGCGGTTCTCGATCTGAGTACTAACGACCCGTTGTATCGCTGTAATCTGTAGCTAACTTCGTGGTTGAAATTCAAATAATGGTTTTTGTCTCTATAGCATATTAGCAAAAAATCTGGTACATGCGACTGCTGAAACAGTTTTAAAAAAATAAATGACGGACTAAATTTTAGGGGTCATTTATTGGTTGAATTCAATCATATGACGTCGAGATGACACGTCGGTAGAACATACTGAGGTAGATAGAGATAGCACAGAAGTTAATTTTAACGTCTCGGTATGTACCGATCAAGATTACCTTTATAATCGCGGCCCTGGGTCCCGATTACAATGGGATGTTAATAGGGTTATCTTCGACTGTCTATAAAAAAAAAACTATGTTTGTGTACGAAAATGAGTATATTTGCATGAAAATTTAAAGTACCTTCGTCGATTACCTATAATTGAACATGTTTAGAATAAAAAAAATTATGCATATTCTGTTTTTCATACAAAAAACTTACCATTGTAATCATAGCCCTGGGTACGTAGTTTGATGGAAGTCAAATTTATCTTCAATTTTATCTACGAAGTAAAATTAAGTTTTTTGTATGAAAAATAGAATATGTTTACAATTTTTTTCTAAACATGTTGAATTACCGGTTACCAACAAAGATATTTTTAATTTTCATACAAATATACACAGTTTCGTACATAGATATTGATATTAGTTTATACCGACTCAGAATATACCGATGAAGATAGCCGTTTATAATCGCGGCCCTGGGGTTGAAAGCAGTCGAAGAAGTCGATATTTTAATAGCTGAGACTCTTCTTTAGTGTTAAATACAAATCAATAATGAATTGAAGATAATTATAATTATTGTGGCGAAGATAATTTTGACTTTGCGTGACCCGGGTCAGTAAGAAAAATAAATTTAATCGCGTTTCTGAGAATCGACTCTCGTTACAAACCGGACACGCGTTAGAGATAATACGTTAAAAATATTCCGTCAAGAATTTGTGAAATAATCAAAATTCTACACAAGTATCGAAAGAAGGCGTGTAGGAAACTTATATGAAAACTGGAATTATTTATACTTTGTAAAGTTAGTTTAAAACATCTTAAGAAATAATATAAATATTAGCATTTTGGAATATTTTTAGTTTGCCTAAATGTTTGTAGACAAAAGACTGGATTTCACCCCCTAGGGAGTTATTACGACTAACAAATTTCAACAGGGATAGAGAACATTTTAGAAAAGGAAATATAGAAGTCTATGCATCTACAGGGCTTATAACCTGTCATTGGTTGGTTTGAGTGGCCACTTTACACACTGTGTAACTGATGTTTGTGAAGTTAAAGAGCTGAAACCTTTATTTATGCGGGTGAGATTCATTAAATTGAATTATTTCACCTACATACTAGGCAACGCATGAATTATTTTTTTTCAATTTCTATACTTCTTCATGGACCAGGTGGATTTATTAACAATGTTAATAATTAATATTCAAATATAAATACTATTTTTTGCAAACGTCAAACTACGCCTAGCGGCGCAATTGCGAAGCTCTTTTTAGCTACAGACTGATTTGAATACGTTTTTGAAATATAATAACAACAACAAACCATCACGCCGTTTCCCCGTAAGGGTAGGCAGAGAGGATAGAACGCCACATCACTCTATCTTTCCATCCAGATCTCGCTTCCTCTACATTCATACATCTTATCATGCACGCTCGCCGATTATTCCAACTTTTGACATGTCCACCTTCAAGTATTTGTTGGATTTGGTCATGCCATGTCTTTCTCGGTCTTCCTCTATTTCTTCATCCATCAACATTCGCATTGTAAATATTCTTAGCCGTTCTTTTGCTGTCCATTCGTTCTATATGTCCAAACCATCGCAGAGCTCTTTTCTTGATTTTGTCGATAATGCTTGTCTCAGCCTTACATAATGTACGGATCTCAACATTTGTGCATCTATCGTACATAGTTTTACCACTCATTCGCCCGAGAGATCGCATTTCGACAGCATTCAGCCTACTTTCATCCCTGTTTTTCCAAGTCCATACTTCGCTCCCACACATCAGGGACGGGACCAGGACTCCGTTGTGAACTGCCAATTTTGCCTCTTGTGACAAACATTTATTTGCCAAGGTCGATTTAAGTGCACCGTTTACTCTGTTCCCGGCACTCACTCTCCTTTCAATATCTTTCTCAGTCATTCCATCCCTAGTGAACAACTTCCCAGATACACAAATTCCCCTACTTGTTTTAGTATAACTCCATTCACAGTGATTTCACATTTAGTCATACTTTCATTTCTTCCAAAAACCATCACATTCGATTTATCGACATTCATCAGCAAATCGCTTCCCTCGCATACATCGTAGACCTTTGTTACCAAGAATTGCAGTTCATCTTTGTTGTAAGCAAGTTAGAAAAACAATGAGCGTAAGTTAATATTATCTTTGCGTGCCCCAATATCCAGTGGAAAGAAATAAATGGGTTGAGTTTATAAGGAATTAAAGGGAAGAATCTGATTGTGATCCACCAAAATCGAATGTTAACGTTAAAATAAAATAAAAAAAATGTAAACAAAAATTAGTATTCTTCAATTTTTGATAGCGTATGCATGATCTCTGAATGCAGTCCCGGTATAAAAAGAAACAAACCTAATAACTATGTTTTCGTTTTCGTGTCCTTATTTAAAAAAATATTTTTCTCCTTAAAGCAAGTCTATTTATTAATATTTTAATGTTTCTATCTAAGATACTAATAATTCACACAAAAACAATTGAAAATCTCGGCAACATAACCTAATTGATAGCCCAGAAATTGTTAGAGGCATTTCATATCGAGTCCCTGTCCGCAGAACTCGTCAATCTGTACTCTTCAACATTCCTAACTCGATGACTAATTATTTGAAAAATAGCACTCTTCGAAGACTACAGATTACCCATAATGACAGTTTTAGTGACATCGACATATTACATTGTAAATACCATATTTTTTCAGATCTGTTACATACATTTTAAATTCATCTCCTGCTTGACTTTTAATTTGACTTTTAATTTTAACTTTTAATTTAAACTTTTAACTTCGATTTAAATTTAAACTTTTAATTTTTATTAAATTTTAACTTTTAATTTAAAGTTTTAACTTTAATTTAAATTTAAAAAAATATTTTAATTTTAACTTTTGATTTCAACTCTTAATTTATACTTATTCATATGTACATCTACTACCTGCATCTAATTAATTATTGTTGGTTGTGAATATATAATGTATATAAATATTCATGGAAGCAGAGAGAGAGAGAGAGGAAAGCAAAGTTGGAGCTATACAATGACTTCTCCCTTTTATGTACTTTTATTTAATATTTATATTTTTACTTTTTTAGAATTCAATTATTTTTCCCCTCTCCTCCTGCATTCATAATAAATTAGTGTGAAATCTGTAATTGGTCTTACTTTTTTTAATTGTTCTTTTGTACCTTGTATTTATATAAAGACTGTATGATTTCCTAAATTTAATAAATTACTATGAACAAGAAATGATTACTGAGGTTGTAAAAAAAGTGTCACAAGTTTTCAGCATCCTTCATTTACTGAAAATACTTCAGAATTTTCTTTCAACCACAGCAAAAAACTTCTGTCCTAATCTATTATATTGTCTTCTCTGTGCTATGCTAATATTTGCTATCTTGAGGCCAATACTAAACTCATTGATCTTCTGGAGCGTTTGCAGAACCAAAGCACCCGATTTTTTTCTTCGGTCAGCCCAATACCTTTTAGGTTTTTCAGGTCAGAAGGAATTAGCGGACTGTATAGATTTTGTACTAACTTTTAAATTCTTCCCTTTGTTTCTTTTATGAAGAACTTTACTCAACATTGTACAGATACCGGTATTTAAAATATTTGTATTTATGAAACTACTGCGCGTGTGACGTCTTAAGTTCTCTTCCGCTTCTTCTCGGTCAGTTCTACGGATTGGACCATTGACTCATCGTAAACCGCAAATCTATTACAGCTCTTTCTTTACACACAACTTCTTATTGATTCATGTGAACTAGTGACGTCGTTCAAAGTAGTCCATTTTTATTAAAATATTTTTTCATACATTTTCAATAAACTGACGTATAATTTAATGCTCTTATTTTTTCCGCGGGTTATAAAACATTTTTTATATCCAATTGTCCGTATGGCTGAACTTTTTCATTATTACGTTTATTTTTCGTAAAAACAGCTGTTATTTTGAATTTAATATATTTGTATTTTTTAATAAATATTATGTTTTTTTTATTACAAACTTTTGACGAACTTTTCTTTTGACCAGTCTGGTTTTTTGGCTGGCTGGAAGATACTGCTTTATGCAAATAAGTCCGCCGAAGTACTTATTGCAGTACAGATTCAGATAAATAAATGACCGGCATAAGCCCTGTAAATGCCCAAACCTTCATTTTTCCTTCTCTAAAATGTTCTTCATCTCTCTTATAATGTGTTAATTTATTTAAATGTTTTACTACAAAGTTAATGCTAAAAAAAATATTCATTAAATTGTGTTATTTTTATTAGCTATAAAATTTATCTAAAAACAAACATTGTAAACGAAAAAGAAACCTTATCATTTTGGCAAGCAAAATAACGTAGTTTTATGCTGTTAAATTAATTATTAATATTTTTTCTGAGTAATGATTCTATTATATAACTCAACAAATTATTTGTGATGCAACTCTAAAATTATTTTTATATCGAATGAAATGACCCTTAAAGATTACACTTGTTGCTAAGCATTTATTAAATTTATTTCAATAATTTATTCAAATAAACATAGCCTACCATCATAATCATTTATTTCAACTGATTGCTGGTCACAATGAGTAAGTTTAGTTCTACGGGAAATTAGATATAAAAAATGTTTTTTTAGGCGCGGTTCAAGTTAAAGCATTTAATTGTAAGGCGAAGATTCTTGAAAATATACGAAAGAAAATATAAAAATGAACTACATTGAACGATGTCACAAATTCTTCCGAACCAACTAATACTAGAGCCTTGTTATGGATTTCTGGTTTCCAGGAAGTCAACTCAATCAGCAATCATCAGAACTCGCCGACTAGAACTTGTGACGTCATGGGGAGTGTAATTAAAAAAAATACAGATCATTTAACAATCATAGCGCTGAATTTTTGGCTTAGTTTAGTAGTCTATTAATAAATAAAAATAAGCCACTGAAGTTCGTCATTACTTAGGAATTGATGCTCAAAATTAACAAACGGTGTTTTCAACCCTTTTTTAATTTAACCCCTTTACGAGTAAAAAACATCTAGCGATCCCCCAAGGATCAGGGACTTTTTTTTCTAAATGTTTTCAATTACATAGTAGAAAATGAATGAGAACTGTAAATTATTCTAACTGTAGGAAGTATATTTATTGCAATCACCTCATAAAAATATATTATATAGATGCCAAAAGAAAATAAGTCCATGGATTCAAAAAAATATTAGAAAAAAACTTCGTTACAAAATAATATTTAAATAAAACTTTTATGTTAGTATTACTTATTTCTATCTAATTATTAATTAAAAAATTGGCCAGTTTCTTTTAAAAATTAAAAAAGACGGTGTTTATTGATTTTTTTAAACTTTGTGCCTTTTGACTTGTACCCCTTTGACATGGATCGATTCATTTGTGTTGTTTGTGGAGTGTGGCTAAGGGATGATGAGTGTAAAATGAGCTGTTTATTTATTATAATAAGTAAGTCCCAACTCCATGGGATGTACAGTACATTATGGTGTATTATTTTTATGTCACGAGATTTAGCATTTTTTTGTTTTCGTTTTTCTTTTTATTTTTTAAAGAGGCTAAATACATTGTCAATTAGACTCAGCTTCCATTTATAGCGGATAGCTGAGTCGTTAAATAAGTCAAGATCGTACATCTTCTCAAATCTTGAAAAATTACTTACAGGTAACATTACTTTTTTTACAATTTCAAAGTAATAAGGGTCTATGAAATACTATCGAGTAAAACAAACAATTTTTTACCACTTATTAGTATTAAAATAATTTTTTAAATATTATTTTTAATTTCCGCGAAAATGGTCATTGCATTGGTCCCGCCCTTCATATTTTGTTTGTAACCGCTTAAATTGGTATAGAACATCGTCACGAATCTCGACGTCACAATAATTATAAAGGCCAAACATGTCGCGTTTTTCTAAGAACATATTTTTTATAATTTATTTTTTGAAGTTATGTACGAAAACATTTCTCCACAATATTCATATTGATTTTAAAAATACAATCAATTTTTCGCAATCCATTTCATATATTTTTATCGGTATTTGTAGCATGTGATATTTCCCTATTGCGTTTCCTCAGAGAGAATTCTAAGCTGCTCTGGGTACTTATTCTGATGTGAAGTTAAAATTTATTTTAAATTTTATGTACATAGTAAAATTAGATTTTCTGTATAAAAATATGGTATGTTTACAATTTTTAGCTCTAAATATGTTTTATTTCCGGTTACCAATGGAGATACTTTGAAGTTTTATGCAAATGTACACATTTACGTACATAAATATGTAATCTGTTTCTCAATATATTTATTTATTTATTTATTGATTTACACGCCCAATGGGCTTTTACATATTTTAGAAATTACATTTAAGTGCAGCAGTGAAACATAAGTATGTAAATTTGGTAAAAATAAAAGATAACATAAGAAAAGCTAAAAGATACAATAATAAGTAAAAATCAGGAAATGTACCAACATCGGTATATGGTACATAGAAAAATATTTAAAAAATTTACATATGAAAACATACACGCATACATATACATACATATAAGTTTATACATTATTAAAGAGATACATGAGAAAAAGAAATAGTAAATAAAGAAAAATATTAAGAAATTTTACATAAATTAATTTATAACCTTTTGAATACTTAACTTATATTTATATAAAGACAGACAAAATATATCAACTTCACCATACTCGTTACCTAGCCGGTGTAGTCTAGGTATTGGTGAATTGTAATAATAATTGTGACTGCCAGGAGATTCAAAAAATAACGTTAGCTGCCGAGTATTTCGAAGAGGTACTTTCAAGCTGATAACACTAGTTAATTCCGGGACGTCCAATACGCCATTCGCTATTTTATATAAATTTAATAAGTCATTTATAATTCTTCTTTTACATAGAGTTGACATATTTAGTGTACATAATAAATTATCATAATCAATATTTTCAGCGGGTATATTAAGTTTGTAATTGATGAATCTAAGGAATTTACGTTGTACTCTTTCTAACTTTAAAATATGAACATTGTAATAAGGTGACCAAATTGTTGAATTGAATTCTAAATTACTTCTAACCAAGGCAGTAAATAGCACTTTGAGGGTAGTGATGGAATTAAAATCCTTTACGGTTCGCTGCAAATATCCAAGACATTTCATTGCCTTATTAGTGATGGTAATATAGATAAATGCCAGGTTATTTCATTTTCTTAAAGTTAGAAACCTTTAATTTTTAAATATTTTTGAACCACGCAACAGTTGAAAGAGTTGATTTCATTAGGGATCTTGGCTTTTTTTAATGATAAACTTACATTTATCAGCCATATTGGCAAGGTCTCAAATGAGGCGCTAAGTATGTTGGGATTTATTTGTAGGGTCACCAGCAAATTAAAAAATATCCCACCAATCAAGTCACTTGATTGCTCCCTGTTTAGAGTCGTTTAGAATATATTTCTCCAGTCTGGTCGCTGGTCGCCCCATTATCGTGTACATTCTGATTCACTCGAGCGCTTCCAGAAGAAATTTCTAGAATATATTAATTTTAAACTACATATTCCAGTTACTTTATTTAATTATAATCGATTGTTATCTTTAGCAAATCTTTTGAAACTTTCCGATAGAAGAATCCTAACTGACCTAATACTACTTTATAAAGTGATCAATTCATTCATTGACTGCCCAGATTTGCTGGAGTTGGTGTGTTTCCGTGTACCTGGTCGACGTACCCGCCACAGATCTCCTTTTTGTTCTGCAAATTCTAGGACCGACTATCACATGCACTCGCCTATACCTAGGCTCCACAGATATGGTAATTAGTATGAGGACAAGGCTGATAAATTTGGTTCTGGGCTTCATAGTTATAAAACGAGTCTGATTTCTTTTTTTTCTCGCAATATAATTCTTAAACTTTTCTTTATGTTTCAAAATGTGTTTTTTTTTTGCTTTTTCATATTTATGTATATATTTCGTTAATATTTTGGTTGCTTATATGTATTAACCTACTTGTTACTATTGTTATAGTTGTGCAATTTTATCATTTTTTGTTTTGTATCACATATGTACATATGTATTTTTTTTTCATATTTATGTTCAATGCTGAAGGTATTTTGTGCCGTTTATGTAAAAATAAATAAATATTAGTTTATACCGTACGTATGTTTGGATAGTTTACAAAGCGCCATTTTTGTGAAAATCTCCTCAAGGGCGCTGTACAATAAACAAATATACCAGCACTTCTCGCAGCTACAGAGCGCACGGACAGTAAGAAATCTAGCCCCTATTTACATTTTTTTAATTTTTTTTACTTGATAATAAAGTTTAGAGTTTAGGTGATATTTTAAAAAACTAAATAATAAAACAAAACTGTAAAAATAGAAGTTAGATTACAACAAGTCTTGCAGCTACTGAGCGCATGGACGGTTAAAATTCTAGACCCCATTTACTAAATTTAGATATTTGATAGTTGATAACATCGACATAATATGATTTATAAAATATGATAGCTAACATCAAAAAAAGTTTTGCAGCTACAAAGCGCATCGACGAGTGGAATTTCAGCAACATAGGAATGATTTCAGTATATACTGAAGAAGATAGCCGTTCATAATCGCGGCCCTAGATTTCACGGTTCCTGGAGGAATATTGATACGTGAGTAAGGCTAAAATAAAGATCTTTCTTCATGATTCCGAATGTGTATTCAACAAAATGTCGTCAAAAATGACTTGTAAGAACGGCAGAAAAGGTCTCCATTAAAAACCCGCTCCGCAGCCACACGGTCCCCAATTATAAAGTCGGCAATAATACCCAAACGGCACTTTGACAAGGGTCCAATTCAACGCCTGTCTGTTTTTTTGTACCCGCTGATGAGTATTTCCTTTTCTGCTCGGCGTTGTCATTGCTGCGCAGTTTCTGCGGGAAACGAGCGTCGAATTCGATATTGGGTGCCCGTAAGTCACAACTCGATAATTGCGGCAATTTTTCAATAAACGATTAAGCCGTGTTGTCTTCGTTATGCGTACGGCTTGATCATACCTACGGCTTACTACATATGTTTTATGCAGTGGCGTGCGTACCATAAAGGCGCATAAGCAGTGCCTACCTTACTAGAATTTCATTAAAATAATATCAAAATTTGAAAAATGCGCCAGAGATAATTCGGTTAAGTAGTGTATTGTACTGATCAGCGCGCCGCTGTTGGCCTGGGTCGGGAGTAGCACGAACTACAAATGCCTATTTCTTCCATATGAACATAACGCGTATGCGGGAACGAAATGTGTATGTGTAGGTTTTATTTCAGTTGTAATTACGCGCGTATGTGTAAGCTAGTAGGCAGTGCTTTTCGAACGTTGGTAGGTACATTGTTTTAGAAAGAACAAACGAATACGTTACTGACATCTAGCGTTTTTTTCGATTATTATTTAATAAAAGACAGTCATGTCGAATAAATAACCTCAAATTGGTTTCTTTTATAATTATACAATCGAGAGTATTTATCGGGGTTCGAACTGTCAGTAGGGTCGCAGTGAGTCACATCTTGCTGGAGGATGCGATTATATAAAATGCTACAAACACCCAGTTGCATTCCATCGGCAACACCACTGACTAGTCCAACTCGTTAGCGCCCACGTCGCGAACCCTTGGCAATGGGATCACACTCATAGCGGTGTGATCACAGCAAATAGCGAGAGGATGAAAGGCGAGTTTTTTGCGCCTTAAAACCAAAACCAACCAGCTAAGGGAAGGTAACCCCGACAGACAAATCCACCAAAGAAGGCAACGGGTGGTCATCTTTTCCCAGAAATCACTACGACGAGTACATTATCAATAAGCAGTCGTCCTGGCTCCGAAATATAAAAATAGCACAGAACAGATACATAAGATTTCGCTGTAGTGATCGCCAACGTCGGAGAGACCCGGCAAGGCACTAGAAGAAGAAGAAGAGAGTATTTATGTCCCGCGTTTATTTTTTAAATAAAATAATTAAGGTAACTTTTTGGAACTTATTGATTTGCTAGCTAAATATGACGGTTTCTTGGAAAATCACTTGCAATTATCTAGTAGTGCATTTACGAGAGTGTCAAATAGAGCCCAAAATAATTTAATTTCGAGCGTAGCAACCGTTATAAATGAAAATATAAAAATATTTCAAAGAAGGATTTTGTAGCAATATATTGTGTAAATTATATTAAAAATAAGAAATATATCAAATAAATTTAGCATTTATTTGGATATTTGATGTAGCTTAGGTAATTTTAATACTAACTACAGCACAGTGATTCAAACTAATGTGACTAGTGAAGGAAACTCTTTGGTAAGATTGATTACTTATACTATATAAAACGTTATTTTTTTCTACTGCCTACCCTAGTTAAAAACTCTGTGCACGCGACTGGTTTTATGTTTACGTTCGGACAGTTTATTCAGTGCTGGCTTTTACCCGGGGCTTCGCCCGCGTAAGTATGAGGGAGAAATTACGGAGCATTTGTCAGCGACGAGCAGAGACTCGGGCTGGTCGCTTGTCACTTGAACCTTTTGGTTTGACCGAACAGTAGCTCAATCACAAATAACTATCGACGTGCTAAGAAGCGACGTGATAACAAATTCTCACCATGGTTGTTTATCGTATTCGCGATTGCAATGCAGCATCCGTGAACACCTAGTATTACATTAAAAAATATTTACGTTTCGCGACGTATGATCCTGCTGGGCAATCACATATTTGATTTTCACCGGTGTGTGTCAACGCTATAATTCATTGGTTAATAACAAGAACTTGTGACGTCATTCAAAATATGATTCTATGGGGGAAAAAAATTGACAAAAAATGAGATAAAAATAAAATATTATGAATATAAGAGTCGATAAATTAAGAGATTTCACTGTATCAAGTATTTTTAAGTATTTACTATAAATAAATTTATAATTTTGAATTCCATCGGCCGCGTCCGTAATACGACACGATTCGTGTAAATTTTGAACTTTGTGGCGAAAGGTGAACATGTCGCGTTTTTGTAGGGAAATATTTTTTGATAATTTATTTTTCAAAGTTATATATAAAAATATTTCTCCGCTATACCCATATTGATTTTGAAAATACAATTCATTTTTCTAAATTCATTTCATGTATTTTTATCGGTATTCGTAGTATGTAATATTTCACTATTCAAAAAATGTGTAATTTTTCAATTAAATTGCTTTTTAAAGACAGTAATTTATGACGTATTATAAATAAATACGTTTCTAGATGCAAAACACATTTAGCAAATATAATTATAACCCTTAATTATTCGAAATAAAAATAGAAAATCAGACTTACGCATTTTTTTTATGGATTATATTCCCATCGCTATGATTTTTTTAGGTTTTGTCATTTTGAAATTACTCCGCCGTGACGTCACTATTTCTCATTGGTGAGTTGTCCCGACATCGAAAAACAGAACCCTGTAGCTGTCAAAATATACTAAACGTTGAAAAAAATGGCTTCCCGGAAACCGGAAATCTATTGAAAGCATGTCAACGGTATTATTCATTGGTTGATTGACTAGAACTTGCGACGTCATTAAAAGTAGTTAATTTTTTCATACATTTTCCAGAAACTTCGCTGTATGATTCATCAGCATCATCATTCCATGTCCACTCCCTAGTTGGAGCATATGGTGTCCACAAAGAGCCTCCATCAGGGCTGCTCGCTCCTGTTTGTTTTCCTAAGTCAGGTTCTCGTCCCGTAGTTCTGGCATAAACCGCCGACGGAACAGTCCAGGACGTCGAGAACCTGTAGCTCAATCACAAATAACTTAAGACTGAATTTATGAACAATATTTAAATAATAATTTTAATAATTAAAAATATTGTTGATAAATCTACCTGGTCCATGAAGAAGTTGCCTAGTATGTAGGTCGAATAATTCAATTATATGAATATCACCCGCATTAGTAAAGGTTTCAGCTCTTTAACTTCACAAATATGAACGAATTGTAATTGAACAGATGAAAGAATTGAAGGAATAAAGATGTTAAAATATCTGCAGAATGGTGAATGTTACACAGTGTGTAAAGTGGCAACTTAAACCAGCCATTGACAGGTCATAAGCCGTGTAGATGCCTGGACTTCCATATTACCTTCTCTTAAATGTTCTTCATCTCTGTTGTAATATTTTAAATGAAAGAATTTCGTTAATACCTCACGCACAACTGGTTTTATTTCATTTCACCACCTACCCGCCCTTGCTAAAAAAAAACCCTTTATAAGGCATAAAAAAATATTATGAAACGGGAAAAAACATATACGAAGAAAAAAATATCAAAATTCAAAGAAAAGGCTTGGAAATATGTGTTTAATCTATATTCCCGTATTTAAAAAAATTAATTCCATATGTTTGTGGCCGCAAATCTCGGAAAGTTGCACACGTTCGCAGCCATCTTGATTTTGCATCTGTTGTTTGGAATCCTCGATATACAATTTATATATCACAAATAGATAGAATACAGAATAGATTCCTTAAACTTCTGGATCGTAAATCTCTTGCATATTTTGACTCGTATGAAGACTCTTCTTCTTTTCATAGTTTAACTTCCCTTACTAAACGTAGAAGCATTTCTGATCTGTCTTTCCTCTTCAAAATTATAAACAATTTTATCGATAGCCCATATCTCTCGGAGCGTATTTCAATCAATTGTCCCGTAAAGTCAACACGACCAGTTCCTTTTTTTTTATAATTCAATGCCCAAAATAAAATATGTTCAAAACTCGTTTATTAATCGTAGCTGCTCCAAACTTAATTTACTTTGTCCCCATTTAGATATTTTTAATACAAAATTTTGTGACTTCCAAAACAATCTTTTTGAAACACTGTAAAATGAAACATTTGTCAGTGTGTAATAAGTTTATGTTCATTTAAATATGTTTATTTTATTATGATATCAAAATTTTGAATTGGTCAACTATATTATGAAAATCCCTCTCCTCCACTCCTCCACTCTATTTCCTCGTCCCTTAACCTTCTTACGAGCTCTTTTTTTCTCTCATGTCTTATATAATATGTTTCTCTTTACTGTGTAACATGTTTTCTCATTATATTTGCGAAAAACTTAAACTGTATGTATGTCCTATTTTTATATTTTGTATTCTTATATAACAACTGTTGTTTTTCCTTAATAAATAAAAATAAAAATAAAATAAAGTAATCAATCGCTTGGGTTAAGTTAAGTAAGTTTAATACGAGAGGACTAAAATACTAACTAAAATACGGTTGAAAATAAATGTTTTTACTGATTATGTTGAATATTTTTATTTGTAAAAATAAACGCCCCTTGTTTTTATAATTATTTTTTACATCGTAATTTAATAAATAAAGACTGAATTTGATTTTTTTTTAACGACTTATCTGACACGCTTTTTTGTTACAAATAAACGTAGTTTTGCAGAAAGCAGCCAGTCCACAATAAAAAAAGAGATATTGGTGATATCGGGTGCAGTAAGGTCGATTCTATGTTCTGCTAAAAACAGCCAGACCGCTTTCTAACTGTAATAATCACGTACTGAAAATAGTGATGGTTGCAAATTATGTGGGTATGCATTAGTCAAGTATTGTCACAATTTCTACATCCTTTGTACCCACAACCACTGTTCACTTCCCACCAGTATCCTTTGATCATTCGCCACATTAAGACCTCGTGTCGTACATTGCACGTTTATTTTGTTGAAAGTGTGCTGCATCATAATCATTATTTCCACCAACCACCAGTGTTGAGCTCCAGATTGGAGGCCTGCCCTAGTGTTGGTAACGCTCGCAAGTGACCAGTCAGACCACAGCAAGTCCACCAAGAACGAAGATAAGGTTAATGGCCTCCATTCCTAGTTCATCTCATCTGTGACCGATTGACACTGCATATCGATGATACCCACTTATATCATGAAAATTAAATACAGTCAACTTCGCAAAATAATGTCGTAAAAGCCCTAGGGCTTCGCCCCCGCAATTTTACGCCCCGCATCCGCGTGGGAATTCGTTTTCCCACCAAGTGTCGATCACAAAAACGGCTTTTCTCAATTTTCAAAAAACATCCACAACACTAGAAAAATCTTACGGTTCTTTGAAAATCATTAAAACTGGTCAAATACATAATTAGATTCTTGTTTGTAATATTAAAAAAAAAACTCATGTATTCATTGTTTACCATTTGTTAAGGTCAAAAACATTCGAATTGTTGTGTAGTTTCGATTATTCACTCTTTTCATAAAGTGCTATTATCTCACTTTTCTATGGCTTGCTGATTCCTGCATAACTACAATTTCAATTGATGTAATGTGGATTTCATCCGGGTACTTTTTAATTTTTATTAAATAAACTTTCCTAAGGTACGAGATGTTTTTCCGGGATAAAAGAGCCTGTATCAATTGCCGGTCCTCCGACTATCACTATGCAGGAAATACGACTATGGCGGTCCGATATTTTATGGCAACGTTGCATCGTTATTCTGTCAATATTTATTCGTTTTTTTAGTGAGAAATATCCCGAAGAAGTAAGATGTTTATTTTCTATGACACTTGTCGAAAGCGACGTCAATCGGTCGCTTCATTGCGACGTTAAAAAAAAACACAGACAAACACACTTTCGCATTTATAATATTAGTATGGATATCTTTTTTTTAAGGAACTTTGACCGTTTATATTGAATGTTCTAAGGAATGAAACATAGATAATTCTATCATAAATAAATAAGTATTTTTATCTAATGTAAACAATGACCATTTGTCAACAAAAAGATATAGAAACAATACAAAATGTGTTTACTTTCGATAGGAATTATGTTGACTAAAAATACTATTTAAGATTGACAGAGTTTCATAACCGTTTTAAAGTTAACCTGAATAATAATTTTCTTTATTCTTAGTTCCCCTTATTAAATTCGTGTCCGATCGGATGAGGAATAAAAAAAGTAAAAATTGGTAAATTTGAATCTGGTTGTAGTCCCGTGGCTAGTATTGCTGACTCAAGGATTAGAGGTCCAAGGTTCGAACCCCATTATACGCCAACTTGATTTCCACTTCTAATAATGAGTTATTTACAACTCGTTGAAAATGGCTAGAAAAAATTATATATTTGGGTGAATTATATGAACGCTAATATTTCTTTTTTCATAAAAAAAAATATTTATCATTTTTTATGCATGCATGTAAATGTGCGTACGCGTATATGTAAATGTATATATGTGTATTAAAATTGGCCGATATTTTTTTTCCGAATTTTGAAATGAAAGTTTGGGCCTCAACCAGAGCTTGATGTTTTCGGAAAAGTCAATTTTTTATTTGTAAAGAACGAGAAAATAATAAAAATAATTACATTATTTTTGTTTCATTGATTGTTCGGTTTATTGATTAAAACATTCTAATTATAGTATGTGTATGTATGTATGTATGCATATATGTGTATGGATGATACAGTGTGTGTATTCGGTATTTTCCTATTGTATTCTATAGAAATAATACATATGATCTATTTTTTTCTCACGAATCCAATAGCGTTCAGTTAAAACTGCTTTACCATATTTAAAAATGATTTATTTATTTATTTATTTTATTTGTGGTAAGATAAAGCTGGGCGCTTTTTTGGGTTTTTGTATGGTCCTAGCTCCCATAAGAAACAATTTATTTAAAAAAAATAGTTTGTCCAAATGTTTGTAGACAAAGGACTGGAAGAGGTATAAACATTGAAAAATTGTTTTCATGCGTTGCCTAGTAAATTAAATAAATCAATCGGATGAATTTTTTTTACAGCGTTAAAGATTTCAGCTCTTAACTTCACAGAAATCATCAAAACAGATGCGAAGAAATATGGATATCAAAATATATGCAAAACGGTAAACGTTTAACCGTATGTTATGTTATGTTACACTGCCGGCCTCGCGGTGTAATGACGCGCGTTTGCCTACCATGCAAGAGGTCTCGGTTTCATGATACGAAATGTTTATTTTAAAAGGGTGTTTTTACACCAGAATATTTCGTAGTCCCTAGACTGGTACCTGAAGCGTAAGACTGATCATAATAATAATGTTTGGATAATTTATATAGCGCCATTTTTGTGAAAATCACCTCAAGGGCATCTTACCTTCATACAACAAAAATGATCAAAATTCGCTGCGATTGGTGTAACAATGCAGTGCCCTATGCACCATTAGGTGCGGAAAGGGAATTATGATAATGATGAAATGTTTCAATGTATTAAAAAGAGCCACTTAAAACAGTCAATGACAGGTCAAAACCCCTGTAAATACCTAAACTTGTATATTTCCTTTTCTTAAACGTTCTACATCTCTAAATTTATTTCAACAAACAGGGAAAACATTCTTGAGAAGGGAATATGGAAGTCTAGGTATTTACAGGGCTAATGACCTGTCATTAGCTACCCACGTGATAAAGGTTTTATTAAGATAAAGTCAACAGATAGAAGAGTTGAGGAAATGCGGATGTTCAAACATGGGCAGAATGGTGAATGTTACACAGTGTGTAAAGTGGCCACTTAAACCAGCCAATGACAGGTCATAAGCCCTGTAAATGCCTAGACTTCCATATTCCATCCTCAAAAATGTTTTCCCTCTCTGTTGAGATAAATTTAAATATGAACAACTCCCTAGGGAGGAAATCCAGCCAGTCTACAAGCATTTGGACATACTCAAACATTGTTGTTCTACATCTCTGTTATAATTTAGTGTTGCTTAATGAGGAAGTTTAGTTCTACGGGAAATTGGATATTAAAAACGTTTTCTTAGATGCGGTAAAAATTGGGGCATTAATTTGTATGGCGAAGTTTCTTGAAAATGTATGAAAAACGATTTGAATAAAAACTAACTACTTTAAACGACATCACTAGTTCTTCCTAATCAACTAATAGTGGAGTGTTGTAATGGATTTCGGGTTTACTGGAAGCCAATTCACCAATCAGCAGAACTCGCCGAAGAGAACTTGTGAGTAACATGCGGAGTAATTTCAAAATTACAAAACTGTAAAAAATCATAGCCCCGATAATACGATACATAAGTTTTTTTTTTATTTAGATTTTGGCGTATTTTGATAGTCTTTTGACAAATTAAAAAAAATATAAAACCACTGAGTTTTCTGATTGAGATGATCACATGGATGTCACATTTATTGTTTTGTGTTTTTGAACTATAATAAATTCAATTAAATAAGACACTTTATTTCCGCACGGTCCGGGCTCGAGTTTCGGGGAGAACCCATCCAAATATGATTTTTCTCAAGCCAGGGTGTTCTGTGTAATTGGACCTCCTGGCCTGTTGCGATGCAAAAAATAATAATTTCAATTTAATTTCTCTACTCACCAATAGCGTGTATTTGAGTGACGAAGAAAAAGACGAGAAGCAAACTCGCGGCCGCCTTAGCGCCGCTGGTCGCCATCTTGTGTGTGTAGTCGTCGGGTCTTGCGGATGCACGGATCACAGTTCGGGGAGCGACAGGACATACAACCCCCACGGACACGGGGTGGTAAATGAGCGGTAAACGCTCCTGCGCGCGCTTATATACGGTCCCGGGGAGGTAGAGGGGGGAACTGATACCAGTGCGCGGATAATTAAAAAATATTTATTTTTTTCATTTTTATTTTTTGCTTTATTTAAAGCAAGTAACCCGCTAATATTTATTATTTGCTAAATTTCTTCGAAAATGTATTTATAGATTCCCTTAAAAAAACATTCATGCCAAAATAATTAAGTTGCGTCCTCAATAAAACATGTCTAAAAATTATGAATTATTTATACAACGCCATTTTTACCTTATAATCTCTTAAGGGCACTTTAAAAACATATAAATATTGATTTTAATATGAATTATGTACAACTTAAATAGCGCTTTTTTTATAAATCAATGTTGTTGTCCCAGGTCAATCGGGTTGTGGTCCCGTGCGGACTTACGGGCCGGAGGTCCGAGGTTCAAACCCCACTCTACCCCAACTTGATTTCCATTTTCTAATAGTGAGTTATTTACACCTCGTCGCCACCAAATTTTAAATATTAGGGTTAATTATAATAACGCTAATATTTTATTTTTATTTTTTTTAAATCATTTTATAAATGGTACATGTTTTTTGCAAATCTATACAAATCTACTTTTATACATCTAGTAAATGATACAACTGTTACTTTTCAAAAAAAGAAACTAACTCTTGTGCTTGGAGAGTGACTCACACTGTTTTTTTTATTAGTTGTTTTTATTTGTTTATTTATAAGATTTTATATAATTTTGAATATCCGAGTAAATGAGAGAAAAAATCTTATAGTTTTTAAAAAGAAAAAAAATAATAATAATACTTTCACACTATTTAAAATTTAAAGCAGTTTATACATATATTAGTTTTTTATTTTTATTAGTTTAAATATATATATTAGTTTTTAGTTCATTGGGAAGATTATTGTAATTTTTGACACCTTTGAAGACAAGGCTATTTTGACCATGACTTGTGTAGACTTTAGGGATTTTAATATTATTTTGGTATCTGAGTATAAAATAGTTAAGTTTATAGTTTTATATCTCATTTTATATTGAGATAAAAAACTATAAAAGTTCATTAATTATTTCCCAGAATATGTTAATGTATGCTTCTTTTACTATATTTTTTCCGAAATACAAATATAAGTATATATAATATAATCGGGTTGTGGTCTTGTGGCTAGTGTCTTGGACCCACGGACCAAAGGTTCGTGGTTCGAATCCTACTCTACCCTAACTTGATTCCCATTGTTTGTTGAAAAAAAAACTCGTTGAAAATGGCCCTCAAAATTAAATATTTGGGTAAATCATAAGAACGCAAATATTTCTTTTTTCCATTTAAAAAAAAAAGTACTTAAATCCCCCATTACCTTAGCCTTGCCCTTAACTATTGGTTTTCCCACAATTATAATTAATGTACATGCGATACTCAATATTTTTTTAAAAACATAAATACCTTGAATTTTATAACTATATAAGGACATTCAATCCATTTAATCTTCACATTCGTTTGAAAATGCTCAATCAAGGCAAAACAATTGTCAAAGATTTTTTGTTATTTTATTTAAAAAATAAAATCAAGTGTTCAGTAGACTCAAAGCAGTGTTTGGTTTTTATATTAACACTTTGAGTACCGGCCGAATACACATAGAATTTACCCTGTGCCCGGCACATTTTTGTGAAATTTCATGCTTTGTAAAGGGTTTCTTAAAAGTGTTATAATTATGGAAATATAAGATTATAACAGAAAAATCAGTTTAAACTTCTCATATTTATTTGAAACAATTAAATAAGCCATTTTTGTATGATAGTTTTGCCAACATTGGATCTTATGGAGAGCCACATTGCTCATTGCAATGTTCGCACATATACAGGGCCTCACTCCTTTTTTGTGCTTTGTATCCCGGAGCCGTGTAAACACGTGATTATAATATAATAACCATGTGTTGTGTCCCGGTCCCGTGTTTTCACGTGTAATAGATCCGATAGTGTACTGTCAGTTCCAGGATGCAAAACTAAGTTCGATCAGAGGCACTCCTTACATGTTGGTCCAAGATCCTTCAATTTTCTAACCAAGGAATTACAAAACATTAAATCGCTGGTACAGTTTAAAGTAGATTTAAGGTCTTGGATTAGCATGGAAGAAACAGATAGACACGTTCTTAATTTTTTTAAAAATTAATTACAATAAAAAATGAATTCATACTGCAAATAAATCATGTTTTCGTAATATCAGCATATCTTAATTTGGTTTTTCTTTTATTTTTCTTTTCTTTTCTTTTCATGTTCATATCATACCATATATATATGCTATAAACTTTTAAATAATTAAAAAAGGAATGGCCCACGCTCAGACGCTGAAGTCTTTGTAGGCATTTTTTCTATTTCATGTGTTAGCTTAATTTTAAGATGTATTTTTCTTAAGTGTATTTTTGTAATTATATTTCTATGTAAATAATATGTGTATGGAAAAATAAGCAAATAAATATATATAAATATATACAAATATATACATATAAATTTTAAAAAACGGACACTCCTTATGCTAACCATAATGTTGAAACAGTGCTTTATTTATTTACTACTATGCTATACAGCATAGTATAGCATAGTAGTAAACATACGTTTACGTTTATTTTTTGTAAATTTATTGATATAACTAATTTTATTTTGCTAGAATTTCACTCGTCCATGCGCTTTGCAGATGCACGATGATTGGTTATCTAGCTTCCATATATTAACTATAAAATACCAAAATTTTGTAAATGAGGTCTAGAATTCCGATAGTCTATGCGCTTAGTAGCTGCAAGACGTGTTGTAATCTTACTCCTTTTTATTATTCATATTATTATTATTTTGAAATATCATTAATACACTAAGTTTATTTGCTAATCTTTTATTCCTTTTTTTTACTATACATTACTTTTACTGAGTTTAACCATAACTTTTATGTAACTTTGTATTTAACTTTAATTTTGTACAAATTGACTACGGCCGTTAGTTATAATAATAAAATAAAAATATTAAAAAAAAAAAAAAAAAAAAATGTGGAAATGGGGGTTTATTTCTCACCGTCCATGCGCTCTGGAGCTGCAAGACGTGCTGTAATCTAGCTCTTTTTTTATAATTTTTAATTGATCTTAATTGGAAACGAGGAACAAGAATCCCAACCGTCCATGCGCGCTGTAGCTGCAAGACGTCCTGGTATATTTTTTATTGTACAGCGCTCTTGAGGTGATTTTCACAAAAATGGGGCTATTTAAATTATCCAACTAAATGTAACTGACATAACCACCCAATCCATGTAATGAATGATTTGTGATTAAACGACCAGGCCTGAGTATTATATTAGCACTGACGCAGTGTTCTGTAGGTAAGTGAATATGAAATAATTTGGATAAACATTACTGGTGAGTAGTGATGGGGCCAGTATCTGTCATGAGAGCAAAGGCCACTATAATCTATAATCCATGTCCCGTACTTTGTATATGGAACTGACTGCTGTATAACGTAAGGACTTCTTGCCATGGACATATTGTGAAAGTCCATTCATTTTTCTTTATATATATAATTCCTCTGTTCGTGGGATGTCACTGAACTCTTAACCGATTTACGTGCGGTTTCCGGAGAAATATAGATCTTTGCGCTGTGCGTGTTCGTAGATATATTTTTTTTCAATCTAATATGTAAAAAAGAAGTACAACAAACACAAACAAACCATCACGCCGTTTCCCCGTAGGGGTATGCAGAGAGGATAAAACGCCATAACACTCTATCTTGGCATACAGACCTCGCTTCCTCTACATTCATACATCTTCTCATGCACGCACGCCGATTATTCCTACTTTTGACATGTCCATCTTCAAGTATTTGATGGACTTGATCGTGCCATGTCTTTCTCGGTCTTTTTCGTTTTCTGCATCCATCAACATTTGCATCGTAGATCCTTTCAGCCGTTCTTTCGCCGTCCATTCGCTCTGCATGTCCAAACCAACGCAGCACCCCTTTCTTGATTCTGTCAATAATGCATGTTTCAGCATTACACACTTCACGGATCTCGACATTTGTGCACCTATCATAGATCGTTTTACCACACATTCGCCTGAGGGATCGCATTTCGACAGCATTCAACCTACTTTCATCATCAAAAGAAGTGAGGAGCATAAATCTGTTATTCATCGATCTACCAGGGTTGCGTTCGAGGAGAATTCATTTACAAAAAAACGGAAAGATGTTGTTTTTTTGTGTATTAAAATTTTTGTTTTTGAATGTTTACAAACAGCATTTTGTTTTTTGTGGATCTAAATCAGATTCTTTTCTTAAATTTCTTTTATTTTCTACCAATTTATTAACTTTTACTGGATTTTTGGTAGTACTAAAATAATATTAAATTCAATACATTTTTAAAAATCGTATTCCAACATAAGTATACCCCTCTGTTGGTGAGAAAACCGGAGTTTGACGTTTGCAAAAAGAATGCCATATTTGAAAAAATATTCATTTTATGTTTTGGAATTCAACCATAAACAAGTACCCAGGTACCTACTTAAATTCATTTTGGAATTTAATCACAAACAAGTACCTAGGTACCTACTTATCAATGAAAAGTATTTTTCCAAGATAATAAGTAGCAGGCAAGCAGTTCGGGCAGGACAACGTCTGTCGGGTTCGCTAGTTTATTATTTATACGGCCTAAGCCTAGCCCAAAAACAACAGTTATATAAAGAAACATATGTACAAAAAACTGAATGAAAAGAACATAAACATACGTCCCTGATTTAATGAGCCTAAGTATCAAAGTACCAAATAATAGTAATAATAATCATGGTTTATTAACAAAAATAACAATTACTTTATCTACGACATACACAGTTAGGTAATAGACTTCTCTGGATCATGTCTGGTCTGCGTAATTGGATGCTGGATTAAAATTTAATTTAAATGAAAAAGTTTATATTTTAAGTCTCTTTGACTTTTAAAATTTTACATGATCTGAGTTCAAACCGGTGTGAGCCAGGTTGGTTTCTTTCTTTAAATAAACAAGTTTATTTTAGAAAAGGAATAATTTGTTTTCACAAACATTATTATTCTAAAAATATATAATTGCCTTATATTTAAGATCTCAAATTTCTCAATTAACTTAAAATAGATGCACAAGATCGCGGTCTACCTTTTTTGTGGAGTCTGGTAGACATAATTATTTTGTGAGTTATCCAATCGTCAGACTAAACCGGCTCGGAAACGAGTATGGAGAAATTGACATGTTTCGTTTTCCATCGTCAGTTTTTAGATTAAAAATGCTTACACCGAATTTCCGGTACAAAAATGTGAATATTTTTATGAAAATTCGAGGTATCTTCGTCAGTTTGGATATTGGATATAAATAACGTTTTCATAAAAGCAGTGAAAATTAAAGCATTCAATTGTATCGTAAAGTTTCTCGAAAATGTTTTTTTTTTTTTTAAATTAAAACGATATTTACAAAAATGAACTACTTGGAACGACGTCACTAGTTTTCCCGAATCAACCAATGATAGAGTTTTGCGATAAATTTTTGGTTTACGGGAATCAATCAGCAGAACTCACCGAAGATTTGTAGAACTCACCAAACTTGTAACGTCACAGGCGCAGGCGAAGTAATTTCAAAGTAATTTTTTAAATGTTTGACAAAATAAAGTATAAAATTACAAATGGTTTGTCCATACATAATTAATAATAACGTTTTACCTCTCCTAATAGAGTGAAAACTCGTGTTCGTTTTACATCGACTTTTTTGATAATAATTTATGTTTGTTTGTGGTGTACTTTATTTACGTTTAATTTTTACTATCTAAAACAGATTCCTTAAAATAAAATATTATATTCTAAAAGATACACAATGTTTTACTGTATGGAGTTCAGGATAGGGTGGGTCTCGTATGTTTTTTTATTTTTTTATTATTATTATTTTTTTTTTATACGCCTCCACTCGTGTTTTTTAATTTAGATTTGAATGTTTTAATATTTGCTAATGATTTTAAGATTTCTGGAAGATCGTGAAAGTTTGTATTCCCAACTTATGAATAATGATTTAAAGCAGCAGAATGTACATTTATAAGTGTTTTACCATGTGTACTGCAGAACCTACATCTAGACGATTCGGAACGGTTCATTCCTGCAAGGTGTTTATTCAATCGGCAGTGCCCTGTAAAAATTCTAGTGATAATCCTCACTTAGTTACGGCAGAAAACGTACGTAAAAAACCTTAAAAGTACGGAAATACTTGAAAGGTTCATTCCTGCAAGGTGTTTATTCAATCGACAGTGCCCTGTAAGAGTTCTAGTGATCATCCTCACTTAGTTTCGGCAGAAAACGTACGCAAAAAACCTTAAAAGTACGCAAATACTTGAAAGGTTCATTCCTGCAAGGTGATTATTCAATCGGCAGTGCCCTGTAAGAGTTCTAGTGATAATCCTCACTTAGTTACGGCAGAAAACGTACGCAAAAAACCTCAAGAATACGCAAATACACGAAAGGTTTATTCCTCCAAGGTGTTTCTTCAATCGGCAGTGCCCTGTAAGAGTTCTAGTGATAATCCTCACTTAGTTTCTGCGGAAAACATACGCCAAAAACCGTAAGAATACGCCAATATGAGAAAGGTTAATTCCCGCAAGGTGTTTATTCAATCGGCAGTGCCCTGTAAGAGTTCTAGCGATAATCCTCACTTAGTTTTGGCGGAAAACATACGCAAAGAACCTTAAGAATACGCAAATACACGCAATGATTTCCGGTTGTGAACGCAACTCGTAGTTCAAAATCAGACCAATTTTCATAGCACGTCCGGTTATTTGTGTTGAAAAACATGTTTTCATCTTAAAAAAGCAGTGCGCATAATGAGTGTTAGCCGGGCATAGCTCTACCCTGGCTATACCAGGTTGTATCAATATCGTTCCTCTCTCCGATCGCTCAATGTTGGACGGTCCTAAGATTAAACTTAAAAGGGTCTTGAGCATGTGCTTGATCGTCCAATGATATTTTCTTTATTTTTCAGTTTATTTTGGTGCCACAAAGTGGCGTTTATTTATAATCAGATTTGACACAATCGTATTTGATTGAAGATTTCACTTTATTTATCAGTGAGTGTTTTCTAAAACGAAAGCCATTTTTTGGAGAAGTGTACTAGTTTGGATTTCGTCTAAGGGAAGAGACCATTGCAAGAGACTGTTGCAAGACATTGCGTAGATTTATATATAGTATTATTAAGTGAGGTTGTGCAGGAAATTTATGTGTATGTAATCATTTTTTTGTAGTATTCTTTAACTTTCTATTTTGTCGTATCTCAACTCAACACAGAACTCTTGACCTCATAGAGTTAGGGATATGTTATTAGTTTTTTAGTAATATGTATCTTTATATGAATGAATAAATAAACTAAATGAAATAAAAAATAAAATAAAACTACAATAATAGTAACCAATAAATTGCAATTTTTATAAAAACGGCCATACGGCCTAAGTTACGCCTAGGTATAGAGATAAAATCAGAATGGGAAAATCATCCTTATTCTACCACACTTAATAGTACAAAATCCACAATCTTTATATAAAAATCAATGTTTGTATGTATGTTCTATATTATGATGAATCCGTGAAAATAGAATTCACCTTTGCGTTAAAATTTTCCTACTATCTCTATCTACCTCAGTATGCTTTGCCAAGCTGTCGATACGTGTTTTCATCACGTCATATATGATCGACTTCAACCAATAGATAGCGCGGAAACTTTACTCCGCGTTCAACGCTAAATTAAAATGAAAGTATTTCACATTCATACAAAAAATACTTCTGTGATAAAAAACCGCCACTTCTAAACGATCGAAAAATTCAATAAATCACTGGCACCTTGGCAATTCAATACTGCAGTGTAAAACCATCTTTGAAACCAAAATTGAACGTCAACTCTGCCAGGAAAAGAACCCAGAACGCGCCAACCACTGAAATACGCGGTGGAATTATCTCCATTAGATTTCTGGAGAACAGCGTACGATAGGCAGGCGCTCTTACAATAATTTACGATTCCACGCGTTCTGGCGACGGCGCACATTTTCTTTCATTCAAGATTTTTTTAAATTTTATTATATATTTTTTTTATTTTATTCAGAAAACATACAGTCATACATGATAAGTATTAAAAACAACATTTTTTAACATAAAAAGACCAATTAAGTTTTCATAAATTACGCAAAAGATGTAAACATTAAATGTGACAAAAAAATTAAATAAATAAGAATTTCAAGTGAGAAAAGAATAATTGTTAACATTTGCGTTTTCCATGGAGGTAATAAATTAAAATAAATAAAAATACCGAATGTACACTCCGAGCCATCCACGCACACACATGAACGCACATATAAAACATACACAAACATATACATTACATGCGGCACATATACATAGCATAAACCACTCAAGATGCGCATTCAGCAACTATCCCAAATAATCGACCCCATGAAGAAATTTTCTGTACAAATGCAACGTGCAGTTAAAAATGTCTACATCAATACTGAGGCCATTATAATTTCTACAGGTTCGTCTAATGAATGAATTCGAGGTATAATTGTTTTTACAAGTTGGTACATAAAAAAGAGAATTTAATCTGGCATAGCGAAGAGGACAATGGAAACCAATATTTTGTCAAAGATACGGCGAATCAACTATATTATTTAGAATTTTGAAAAAAATAAATAAATCACATGTAAGGCGCCTTTTTTGTAGTGATTCTATATAAAAATTGATCAAGGATGCGCCGTAATCAATTTTAATGTTGCCAAAACGATATTCCAGGCTCCTTATAAATTTATTTTGAATGTTTTCAATTTGATTATTATATATGTACATTATACTGAGGGGACCATACTAACGAAGCGAATTCGAGCGAATTTCTTTACAAGGTTTACATGCCAAGTCTCCTGAAGTAGTTACACCTTCCGTTTCCATGGCACCCGCCATAACAATAATAAACAGATGAAGTGCAAAATTTAAATGAACTGTATAATTTCATTGTAATTTGCTTGCTGTTAAAATTTTTAACAGGTGTTTGATTGAATCACTTGACAATTAAACACGAATACCGTTCGCTCGACTGACGTAGGTATAATGAATACACGCGTTATTTCTATACTAGCTACATCTTTAATATAGCAAATAATATTGCGTTGGCTCAACAATAAAAAAAGAGATATCAAATCAAGATACACGTGAAAACATTTGTGCGAAAGCGCCTCTACACGCTGGCCAATACGTTAGCAAACATTAAATAAAAATGGTCGTGACAACATCGCGATTGGACGTAAAAATGAGGAACTTCAGCCCTACGGGAAATTGGATACAAAAAATGTTTTCTTAAGTGGGGTAAAAATTAGAGCATTAAATTGTACCGCAAAGTTTCTTGAAAATGTACAGAAAAAATAATAAAAAATATTTTGATAAAAACGCACTACGTTAAATGACGTCACTGGTTCATGTGAATCGACCTATGATCTGAGAGCTATGGAAGATTTCCGGTATGCTTGTCGCTTCTGGACCAATGGGAAGAACTGAATGAGAATAAGCGGAAATGAACCTCTGACGTTACACGCGGAGTAATTTCAGAAATACAAAACTTTGAAAAATCGTAGCGCCGATAATACGATATATAAAAATTAAAAAAAATAAAATTGACTTAGTTTAACAGTCTATTAACAAATATATTTTTTTTTTAAACCACTGAACTTCCTCATTATATTATTTGCGGGAATATCACCTATGTAAAGGGCTTTCCAATAAGAGGTTTCATTTAGATATTTTAAAAAACTAGTTTTTAAAAAAAGAAATCAATGGATGTTTATTTCATTGTAAAGAGAAAGATATGCCATTAGAAATGGAAAACGATATAGGGGAAATGGCCGCCACGGCTACGCTTGCAGCACCATATCCTTTTCATGAAATTTCCCATGACCGATTCGCACATTTGCGGCTGTATGCCCTCGATAACATCACGAATTACATCTTTAAGATCTTGAATCGATTGTGGAGCATTGACATAGACCTTATCTTTCACGTGGCCCCAAAGAAAAAAGACTAAAGGTGTTAAATCACAAGATCTCGGTGGCCAATTGTGATTGCTTCTCCGAGAAATAACACGGTCAGGAAACTTTTCTTGCAAAATTGCGATGGTTTCGTTGCTTGTGTGGCACGTTGCGTTTTGTTGAAAATAAACGTCGTCCACATTAATATCTTCCAATTCCGGACATAAAAAATCATTTATCATAGCTCGATAGCGCAATCCATTCACCGTAACAGTTGCACTAGCCTAATTTTCAAATAAGTAAGGTCCAATCACACCGCCAGCCCAAAAACCGCACCAAACAGTGACACATTGAGGATGGAGAGGCTTTTCAACAATCATTCTTGGATCTTCCGAGCCCCAAACTCGACAATTCTGCTTATTAACGTAGCCTCCGAGGTGAAAATGGGCCTCATCACTGAAAATGATTTTGCCTGGAACCAATTGCTTTCAAACTTACGAATCATCGACCCAACTAAAATCTCAATTCATTAATTTATCATACTCTCAATTTTAAATCAGAAAATGTGATATTGACTGACTGAGCTTAGTTAGAATGAAAGTTTATGTAAAAAATTGTAAAGCCCCCTTGAAGTGATTTTTCACAAAAATTGCGCTGTATAAATCAGCCTGATATTATTATTATATATTATTATAAACATGTGTCAAAAACAGTTAGGTTATCAAAATCGGTAAAATAATATTAAAAACAAATGTTATGCTCAGAATAAAGTAAATCAAATACCTTGCATATATTTGTCAATCCAGGCTCTGACATGCGGATCATCGAGTTTTTCCAAAGGTATGTTGGCTTAGATAAAGGTTTTTTTATTATTTTTTTTATCTATATTTGGACCCCTGTATTTAGTTGCCTTACGTGTCATGTACAAGGCTAAGGTACTCGGAAAAAAACGTTTTTGTTTGTCTTGGAAATGGGATGTTCGATCACTGATTTTGGTTTATTACCTTTATGAGTCCAATCACCATTGTTGCAAAGTTCAAGAACAATGGCGCGTGATAACTACTTTTAACTACAGTGTGGATATCTGTTAAGGATATTCCATCTTTCCTGCATTCTGCTTCAAGATTATGGCGTTGCAAACTGAAAAATGGGCACTGAAATAACAGATGTTCGATACTCTGTGATGAAATATCATCGCATGGACAAAAGTCATTATTCCTTAATTTAAACCCATATAGATAACTTCTCATAGCTCCGTGTCCAGTAAAAATTTGGGTCGTTTCGAAAGTACTTTGGTGATGATGACGGAAGTTTGCTGCATCAGCCAGCGTTGATAAAGGTTTCAGTCGTGTATTTAGCCAATTCCGTTACAGCGCCCTGTCTTCTGGTAACACCTTATATATATATATATATATATAAGATTGCTTTGAAGTGCAAGCTGAATTCTTCTCGGCATTTTTACTATGTTTTACACCATGAATATGTTTTTCACAAGAATCCTTTTGTTTCCAAGATATCGTCATATTCAGCAGAATCGGTACATAACAACACTTTTATGTAAATATGACAGTTATGAAAACAAATATGGCCTCCTATTCGAATCAAGTTAAGATTCCATAGAATGAAGCAGACAAACGAGCATGAAGTTAGCAACTTTAAATATTCGGCGAAACATTTTATGGCTGTTCAAAGCTTGCCAAGCTTGTTATTTTCCAAAAACACCAAATTTTGCGTTATTTGCTTAAAATGACAAATTTCGCGTTTATCGCGATTGTGAAATTTTCCAGTCTCTATTAATAGCAGATTAAGGTAGATATCTATTTATATCATAAAATTTACAAGCAAATTTTGAAGTCGAATTAAATTCTGACGTAACCGTCGGTTTTGAAAATGAACGCCTAGATGCACAGAAAATGTGGCCAGATTCTGCTCCATTAACATAAAAGAGCATCTAGGCCGAAAAACGTTGCCACTTAAAAAAATAAATTTAGTCATTATGTTTTTTTCCATCTGTTTAACTATATTTCTAAGTGTACGTTTGTTAAAAGAGCCGGCTTTGTAATCGCTAGGTACATAAACACAGACGAAAGTTAAGCATACCGTCTTGGTAATTGTCTAAAGTCATATAATAATCATGTTCCGGCGAGCATTTTTTACTTGAACTGGGATTTGTTGGAGTTTATAATCGCTTTAAATTGACCACTATTTATCACAGGAGCCTATTTAAAATAATGATAACTATTAGTAAGAAACTTTTCATACAGTGGTTGATACAGAAGGTCGAAATACAAATACGGGAACACGTTTGTATGAAGAAAAGCCGGGCAGCGTTTCCTCTTACGATGGACTCGTCAAAAGCTGGAAAATTCGTCGTGCGTGCATGCGAAGGTGTGTGAATAAACGGCAGAAACGACGCAGCGTGAAGGTTTGCTTCTTTGTAATCCACTCCACTACGTATAATATGTAAATATGCCTTTTGTCAGAAAGAAATGTATTTTTATCAAACACAACCGACGAAGTGGTACCTACCGTATAATATTGTATTTATATTATAGATTAATGCTATTTGTTGTACTGTTATAAGTTTATTGAACTTGTGACGGTAAAAACGATAAAATAATCAATTAAAATAGATAAATTCAATTAAACATAAATAATCTTACTAAAAGTTAACTACAGTAGGGCCTCGACAATCCGAACAGGCCAAAATCAGGACCTTGGCGGATTACCAAGGCTTCCGGATTATGGTCTACAATACTTTAATGGCAATAAGACACACGCGTTCATTAATGTATTACAACAGAAATGTAAAAAAAAATACAGAAAAGCATTTACAAGGTTTATTTTTCTTCTTCTTCTAGTGCCTGTTGGCGATCACTACAGCGAAAGCATATTTATTTATTTATTTATTCACACTCTTTATCAAAATACAATTCCATATTCACTTTGCCCAGCTAACAAGGGTACATACCCCGTTCCAAGCTAGGCAATTACATTTTAATATATTATAATACTTAACAAATTAATATAGAGCACAGACAAACAAAATATAAACTTATTCGGATACACATTTTGATTCATATACATACAGACATACACATATATACACACATGTTTATATAAATATACACATATATACACATGTACATACACACACACGTACATACACCCATGCGCATACACATACATACATTCATAAAAACATAGACAATTTATTTATGCGAAACTTCATGGTTGTCATCTATAAATATATATTTTTTAAATTATTCTTTATTTTTTATATTTTATTTTTGACATCCAGTAAGGTTCTCCAATCCGTGGCATGCATCAACTTTTCTGACTCCCTACGACCAATGTCATGAAAGAGCGAGGTCAACCACCTTCCGTAACTCGACAACACTCCCGTCTTTCCACGATTCTGGCAAAAGGTTATGGACCTTTTTGCCTACGTTATAGTGTTGTCTCGATGCCAGAACAGTGTTGACCCCTTCACTTAGTATCAGATACCTATTAGAGTATCTTGTATTATGGTTGTGGTTGACGCTTGGGTAAATGTCTCTCTTTATGTATCGGTCCTGCGCTAATTTTACATTTCGCAGCCAGGGTGACTGTTTATTGATGTACTCGTCGTAGTGATTCCTGGGAAATGTTAGATGACCTGAGTGGTTTCCCGTTGCCTTCTCTGGTGGATTTTCTGTCGGGGTTACCTTCCCTTAGCTGGTTGGTTTTGGTTTTGAGGCGCCAAAAACTCGCCTTTCACCCTCTCGCTATCTGCTGCGATCACACCGTTATGAGTGTGATCCCATCGCCCGGGGTTCGCGACGTGGACGCTAGCAGTTGGACTAGTCAGTAGTGTTGCCGGTGGAATGCAACTGGGCGTTCGCAGCATTTTATAGAATCACATCCTCCAGCAAGATGTGACTCACTGCGACCCTACTGACAGTTCGAACCCTCGAGGTTTATTACTCGTCATTAACTGGTTTAATGAGTACTTTACACACTGTGTAACATTTACCATTCTGCCTCTGTTTAAACACTCACACTTCTTCAATCCTTCAATATTTGTTTATTTATACGCCCTATGGGCTTTTACATTTTTTAGCAATACATTAAATTGCAGCCACTGCTGCTCACATAAGTATTATATTTAAGATTTATGAATTTCAAATTAAACATTCCTATTGAAGACCTTAACTATAAATGTTCAACGAAGCAGTTAAAATGAATATGTATTAGTGATAGAAGGGAAATTTCAGATTTAGTGCTGCTTTTCAAGTTATTAAATAATGTTCTTGACAGTCCCGAACTTTTAAATTGTGTGAATTTTTATGTGAGACAGCGTGGGACGAGACAAAATACATATTTTGCTATTAAATTGCATAGTTCAAACTATGCTAAATACTCACCTATTCCACGGCTCCACATGTTAGCAAACAAACATGGAAACTTAGATTTATTTAATTTATCTTTATACAAGTTAAAATCATTACTTTTTAATCACTTCTTTTCTAAATTATAATAATGTGCACTGTTGAAAGAGTGCAGGAAGCGTTTACCAAATTCCTCCACGGACTGGCGGCGGACTTCTTTGAAGCTGGAGTGGATGAGTCGTCAACAAACAACTAAAAATTCATATTTAAATTTATTTCAACAGAGAGGGAAAAAATTTTGAGAATGGAATATGGAAATCTAGGCATTTACAGGGCTTATGACCTGTCATTGGCTGGTTTAAGTGGCCACTTTACACACTGTGTAACATTCACCATTCTGCCTATGTTTGAACATCCACATTTCCTCAACTCTTCCATCTGTTGACTTTTGTGAAGTAAAAGTGCTGAAACCTTTATCACGTGGGTGAGATTCATCCGGCTGAACCGAAGCACCTACTAGGCAACGCCTGAAAACAATTTTGGTTCAGCCAGATGAATCTCACCCACGTGATAAAGGTTTCAGCTCTTTTACTTCACAAAAGTCAACAGATGGAAGAGTTGAGGAAATGTGGATGTTCAAACATAGGCAGAATGGTGAATGTTACACAGTGTGTAAAGTGGCCACTTAAACCAGCCAATGACAGGTCATAAGCCCTGTAAATGCCTAGACTTCCATATTCCATTCTCAAAAATTTTTCCCTCTCTGTTGAAATAAATTTAAATATGAACAACTCCCTAGGGAGGAAATCCAGCCAGTCTGCAAGCATTTGGACATAATCAAACATCGTTGAACTAAAAATTCAACTAAAGTTCAACTAAAAAATGCCTTAAACCTGGAAAAAAATTGAGAACATTATTTTTTACAAAACCCTCGTAATATTAATAAAAATCGCATTGAACATATTCAAAACTTTTTTTTCAGACAATTCGATTTTAAAAATAATGTTACGTTTTCAAGTAGGACTGAGTCCGCTAATTTTCATAAAATTCAAAATCCCGCAACTCGGCGTGTCATGTTGGATATGAGCTTTCTCTATAAAATTGTTGATAACCTAATCGATAGTCCAGAAATTGTTAGAAGCATTTCGTATCTTGTCCCTGTCCGTAGAACTCGTAATTCTATACTCTTCGACATTCCGAGCTCACTGACCAATTTTATGAAGAATAGCACTCTTCGAAGAATACAGACTACCCATAATGACAGTTTTAGTTACATCGTCATATTACGTTTTATCAGATCTGTTAAAAACTTTTTTAATTTATCTCTCGCATAAATTTTAACTTTTACATACATCTACATCCTGTATATCTTATGAATCTTTTTTTTTTCATGGAATTTATTCAATAAAATATACGCATAATTACAACAAGAAAACAAGGTATTAAAAAATATTTTGTCCCGATAAACTATTCAATAATAGTTTGTCATCGGGTGCTCAGACATTAGTTTTAATTTATAATCAAATAAAAAGAGTACAGACAATACTGTATACGTATAAAATAATACACATAAAAAATAGTTTAAAGAAGTATATAATTTTTTTTTAAGTAAGAAAATAGAGTAAAATAATACAATTAAATTAAAGAATAGCAATTTACTTAAATATATTTCAAATGTAAGAAAAAAATTAAACACATATGTAAATAGTGTGCGCTCATAAATGTAATCGAAACAAGATAAAAAATAAAACAAAATAAATCGAAAATTTCAATTCGTATCTACAGAAAAAATAAAAATAATAAGAAAATTAAAATTACCTATTAAAATTAAGATCTAAAAAATGTAAATAAAATAAGAAAGAAATAAAAGAAAAGGTTAACCTAAGAAAATAACAAAAATGTATTCAATGAGAGATAAAAAAAAGAAATGTTTTACATAAATAATAAATCGATATACCTAGGAACGTTCTGTCTACTAACCACTTACGTAATAAAAACATAATTTTATTTTTACTATGACATGTTTTCATGTCAAGTGGCAACATATTAAATATTTTTGGAACAATATAATCCAACGTACGTTGTCCATATTTATTTTTAAATTTTGGTACAACAAGCCATCAACAAATAATGTAAATCTTGTTAGATAGCTGTGTTCTAGTTTATTTTTATATATCGAGCTGAACATCTGTTGGATAATAATTTTGCTCCATAAAATACCCTTAACTGGTAAAACATTTAATTTATTTTACATAAATGGAGTATTATATATAAAGTTTATATTTGAAGCACTAAATTTGTGGTTATTCATTATAATAAAATAAATAAAACAACTTTGTTTTTAACCACTAATTTTTATTTTTCACCGACCGGTTTCAAAGCAAACAAGCTTCTTTGTCAAGGTTTACGTAACTAATGAATTGATTCCTTTTTATTTTATTTCTATCATGTTCACTAAATACTACACGTGGACCCAATTAATCAAGTATTTTTTTTTCTTACACGGGTGGTAATCTGATATCATTATTTTGGAAGTAAGCCAGGAGAGGACTAAAAGAAATATTGTTTATTTGGTTATTAATTATTGTTTTCTTATTATGAATCGCTTTTTTAATTTCTAAGATTTCTAAGTTGTCTAATTTTAATATTTTATTTTCAACATGAAGTACTTTTAATTCAGTGTCTTTATTGAAGTTATGATTATTTTCTATCAGATGATTTGCTCAATTCAGAAAATTATTATTATTTAAGCATCTTAAGTGTTCTTTTCCTCTAATATTAAAGTTTCTTTTAGTTTTTTCAATGTATATAGAATCGCAATCATTACAATTCAATTAGTATATTCCAGATTTATTATATTTATGGACTTTGCCTTTGTGATTTTTTAACAATGTTCCTATATTATTAGTTGTGTAGAAAGCCGGTTTAATGTTTGATGGTAGGGAATTTGATAATTGTTTTGAAAAAATGTCATATATAAAAAGAATCCGCCTCCATTGTTTACGTGGTTTTGCTTTATTTACTATGGGAGTCGAATATTATGTCTCTGATTGTATACATAATTGGTTGCAATCAATTTGACTAGTGCATTTTGAACATTTTGTACATATTTAATGTTTGTTGCACAAGAATGTCTCCAAGCGGTGATCCTGTAACTTATTATGGATTCTCCCAGAGACAAATATACTTATCTAAGTGTGGAGAGAGGATCTAAAAACTTAAATTTGTGCAGTTGTGAATTTGTTGTGTTGGTTGTGAATTTTTCAGTGATAAATATAAATGTTAATGGAAGCAGAGAGAGAGGAGGAAGGTAAAGTTGGAACTATACCATGTCTTCTCCCTTTTATGTAGGCACTTTTTATTTAATTTTTATAATATATATATTATTTTTTAGTTTTATTTTTTTTCCCGTCTCCTTCTGTATCCATAATAAATTAATGTGAAATCTGTAATTGGTCTTACTTTTTAAAATAGTTTTCTTGTCCCTTGATTTTGTTGAAAAGACTGTATGATTTCCATTGTAAATAAATAAATTCAAGTAGATTTGTATAGAATTTTAAAAAACACGTACCACTAATGAAATATATTGATTAATAAAAAAATATTAAAAATCATAGTGCATTTCATTATCCAGTCCCTAAAATTGAAGAGCATTTTCATCGAATCAAAGGTAGGTCCATATCATTGTTCCTTTCCTTTCTTCAAATATTTCCAACATTTTACAAAACTGAATAAAATGAGTTTTTTCGTTACCGTCCGCTTTTTTTTTCTTTCTTTCCATATGCTCCAACTAGGGAGCGGACATAGAATGATGATAACAAGTCATCAAAATAGAATTTCAAGTGGACAAAAGTGAGGGAATTTCCACCCCTATTCGCGTTCAATTAGGGGAAAAAAGCTAACAAAGCTGCCTGCAATATTGACGCAGTGTACGGTGAAGATGCTGCGAATTATCGACAAATTTGCTGTAAAATAATAAAGGAGTATGCATTTTTGACTAATTTGTTGTAATTTTTCCTCTTGTCCTCTCAATTTGAAAAAAACAGACACAACTTCTGTTAACACTCAATGATTTGACTTTTCGTCATCGTAATTCACTTTCCGCACCTAATGGTGTATAGGGCACTGCATTGGTCCACCAATCGCAGTGTATCTTGATCATTTTTGTTACATGAAAGTGAGATGATCAGTCTTACGCTTCAGTTACCAGTCCAGAGATTATGAAATATTCTGGTGCAAAAACACCTTTTTAAATAAATATTTCATTTCAACCATGCCGCGAATCGAACCCGAGACCTTTTGCATGGTTCGCAAACGCCCGACCTTTATACCACGAGGCCGACTATCGACTTTTAGCCATTTATAAATATTTTCTTAATCACAATGATTGCATCATAATTATTTACCGATATTATACAAATGAATGCACTATTTGCAAATACAAATGATTGATAATTTACATAAGGAAAAGGGTATCGCCTTTAATTGTTTATCTACTGATAATATTAAATCATTCATATTTTATCGACACAAAACGTTTATCTATTCAAAAATAGATATAAAAGGTAATAAAGTCGATACACAAACAACCTAAATAAATTGTTCCCTTATCAAAATGCGATAATTTACCTTTGGACGGACGTGAATTTTAAGTGAATATTTTTACAATATTTGAGTTTGTCCAAATGTTCGCAGACAAAAGACTGGATTTCACCCCCTCGGGAGTCATTGAGATTAACAAATTACAACAGGGATGGAGAATACCTTAAATAAGGGAATATGTAAGTCTAGGCATTTACAGGGCTTATGACCTGTCATTGGCTGGTTTAAGTGGCCACTTTACACACTGTGTAACATTCACCATTTTGCCTATGTTTAAACATCCATATTTCTTCAATTCTTCCATTTGTTGATTTCTTACATTGTTTAAATTGTTTTTAGATTATAGGCCTCCGTAAGCATTATCGTCAGAATCAAGAAAGGAGTTCTGCGGTGGTTTGGACATGTAGAGTAAATGTAGAGTAAGGGCCGGTTTTATAAACATCTAATCAAACTCGCATTTGTCGATCTGCAAAAGGCATTTGATAGAGTTGACAGAGAGAAATTGTGGAAGGTTTTATCGGAGTATGGAGTAAATGGTAACCTGACAAGGGCTATTGCGTTACTGTATAAGGACAGCACAGCATGTGTAAAGGTGAATGGGTCATTCACATCGTGGTTTAATATTCCGAAAGGAGTCAAACAGGGATGTGTAATGTCACCATGGTTGTTCAACATATACATCGATAACTGTATGAAAGAACTGAAAGATTTAAGAATGGGAGCAAAAATGAATGGTATAACTGTTAACTGTCTTCTGTATGCGGATGATGCCGTGCTTCTTGCTAGCAGCAAAGAAGACCTTCAATTCTTAGTAACAAAAGTCTACGAGGTATGCAAGAAAAGCGATTTGCTTATGAATGTTGATAAATCGAAAGTGATGGTTTTTGAAAGGGATGAAAATATAACTAAATGTGAGATCAGCGTGAACGGAAATATTCTGAATCAGGTAGAAGAATTTGTGTACCTGGGAAGTATGTTTACTAGGGACGGAAAGGCCGATAAAGATATTGAAAGGAGGGTGAGTGCCGGGAACAGGGTGAACGGTGCACTAAAATCTACTTTGGCAAACAAATGTTTATCGCAGGAGGCTAAACTAGCAGTTCACAACGGAGTTCTAGTTCCAACTCTAATGTATGGGAGCGAAGTATGGAATTGGAAAAATAATGATGAAAGTAGGTTGAATGCTGTCGAAATGCGATCCCTCAGGCGAATGTGTGGAAAAACGATGTATGATAGGTGCACAAATGTCGAGATCCGTGAAGTGTGTAAGGCTGTGACATGCATTATTGACAGAATTAAGAAAGGGTGCTGCGTTGGTTTGGACATGTAGAGCGAATGGACAGCGAAAGAACGGCTAAAAGGATCTACGATGCAAATGTTGATGGATGCAGAAAACGAGGAAGACCGAGAAAGACATGGCACGATCAAGTCCATCAAATACTTGAAGATGGACATGTCAAAAGTAGGAATAATCGGCGTGCGTGCATAAGAAGATGTATGAATGTAGAGGAAGCGAGGTCTGTATGCCAAGATAGAGTGTTATGGCGTTCTATCCTCTCTGCCTACCCCTACGGGGAAACGGCGTGATGGTTTGTTGTTGTTGTTGTTGTTAATCAAACTTCCGTATGTGTAACGAACCGTTGGTCGTTCGTTACGCTAACCGACGGTTTTGTGTTCTATAAACCATTTTTGATAACGGACGGTCGCCGGTAAGCATTTTCATAGAATTTTTTTTTTTTTGTCAATTGTCTGTGGAAAAACTTTTTATCCAAGCTCTTTCTGTCAAATGCGAACGGTGCGCATTCGCATTGAATGAAAAAATACATCAAATGCAAATACTCGACAATTTTGAACGAAGTTTTTACACAAAAAAAGAACCATGAATTGAGATTACTATGAATTAAAATTAAAATTATTAAAATCGAGCAGGTACGATGGATAGTGTTTATTATTATCTGTTATTTTACTATACATTTATATCAATAAACCATGTTTAAAATTTATAAAAATTTACTGCTGAATATATTTATCCATCAGACTAAAGTTGATTTTATACCACCACGCAGAGTAAAAAACGTACAAAACTGGTAATTCAACTAAATCCCAAGATAATGACTATCTGCATGTTAATTGGGCGGAGATTTGATCAAATAACAATGTGATAAAACAACTGTCATGTCAAATACGGCAGCGGCGCTGAAGGTAACGGATCGTAATGCATTAACCGGTCAAAATCGGCCAGTAACCATTTAACATTTTAGATTTGACGGCTCGTAACGCTACAAACGTTTTATAAAACACAATAATCGGCCGGTATACCAAATATTAGTTAAAAATGGTATCAAGTTAACGAACGGATGTTTATAAAACCGGCCCTAAATGAACAGTGGAAGGCTGGGCTAAAGGGATTTACTGTGCGACTGTTGATGGATGCAGAAAACGAGGAAGACTGAGATAGATATGGCACGACAAAATCAAACAAATTATTGAAGATGGACATGTCAAAACTCGGAATAAATGCGTGCATGAGAAGGTTTTATGTTCGAGTATGTAAACAGTGGCGAGCCGTGATTTATTTTATAGGTAATCTACAAATAATGTTTATTAATTTGTACCTGCCTACATATATAAGTACAACATTCAAAAATATAAAATGGTTTATTTATTGCATAACTTTATAATAAAATAACTAGGAGGTAGTCATGTAATTGTTTATTTTTGCATAAAAATGTCTGTCTTAAAACAGTTTGTTCCTAGTTAGGCAGACTAGACATGATCCAGAGAAATATATTACCTAAGTGTGTATTTAGTAGATAAAGTAATTTTTATTTTTGAGTGAATTTATTTTTATTTGATTTATCTATTTATAAATACGCCCACTGGGCATTTTTAAGGACATAGAAATACTTAATGGTATATAGACTTTGCGGGAGTGGAAGCGGGAGAGAGGTGTTTACAATTGAATTTGATGCAGTGATCGCTTGAAAGAAGACAACTTGTTATCAAAGAACTCAAGACTGGTATGTTTGTTGGCAGACCTAAGAATTTTGGGCGTAGGGGAATGAAAACCATAGTTATTTCTATTAAAGAGTAAGTTTTGTCTGAGGTTTCTAGTTAGGATGTTTAATTTTATTGAGCTCAGTAGTTTAGGCGCATCAAAGAGTGAGTTGAGAATTTTAAATGGGACTAGTACTATTTTTTGTTAATAATCCATTATTATTATTATTATTATTATTAAGAAGTGTATTTATTACACGTCGGTGGTACTGTCAACTGGGAATAAATCGAACAATTTGTCACTAAAACAACAATATAAGAGACGGTTGGAGTCAACTCGGAGAATCGACAAGTAAGTAGATAAAAGTACGTGTCAAATGAACTTAGTGACCCTTAACCATATCTAACAGTAATAAAACAATAATAATAAGATAAAAAAACCGTACTGAACCGTCAATGTACTGACAGCAAGAAATTGAAAATAAACAAGAAAGTTTCCTTATTTTTTTTATTTTATTGTTTTCATTTTGGTTCTCAAACAATAAACAATACTTATGACATTGGTATCGTCGGGGTCACCACCATTCGTATGGATGGGTGCGCGTGAATTGATTTGAGGTTAACTGAGAAAGATGGATTACAGTCAGAGGCGGTTCCTTAGTATGTGCACAAGTGCAGTGCGCTGCCAAGTAAAAATATGTGGAAAAATATTAGTAATTTTATTGATAGTAAAAATATGTTATAGGTACAAAGAAACAAGGATTCGTTGCAAGATTATACTCGTAAACATCATAATATTCAATACCAGCGCCAAAAGATCTAGCGAGATCGACTCTAGCGGACGATTTTCTCATTTTGTCTACGCATGCGCAATCGTCCTTGTGTATGTTCTGTTTTGCACAATTCTTTACCCTGAATTTCTATGAAATATGTAATTTCTCCTAATTTCCTTTTTAAATCTTATCAATGAGGAAGTTCAGTGATTTTTTTTGAATTTTTTATTTGTTAATAGACTGTTAAACTAAGTCAAAAAAAAATCTTTTTCATTTTTATACATCGTATTATCGGCGCTACGATTTTTCAAAGTTTTGTATTTCTGAAATAACTCCGCGTGTAACGTCAGAGGTTCATTTCCGCTTATTCTCATTCAGTTCTTCCTATTGGTCCAGAAGCGACAAGCAGACCGGAAATCTTCCATAGCACTCAGATCATAGGTTGATTCACATGAACCAGTGACGTCATTTAAAGTAGTGCGTTTTTATCAACATATTTTTTATTATTTTTTCTGTACATTTTCAAGAAACTTTGCGGTACAATTTAATGTTCTAATTTTTACCCCGCGTAAGAAAACATTTTTTGTATCCAATTTCCCGTAGGGCTGAAGTTCCTCATTATACTTGACTCAGATTTACGCTCTCGCCTGATTTCATCATTCGTAATCCTGTCATAAATTGATTTCCCTCACATTCTGAATATTGAAGGCTGGAAGAAAAATGTTGTGGACGATCTCAATCGCCGACTGGGACATTCAGGGGTACATTCTCTGAACAAAATGTAGAATCAACATTACAATCAATTATTTTATAAAGATATATCAAGTCTAAAATCTGTCTCCTAAATCCCAACTTACCTAGACCAAAATTTTCTAGGCATTGATCATAAGACTGAAGGGTACTGCCTAGGTTACATTTAAGTGTTAGGATTTAAATTTACATTTTTACATTAGGATACATTTAAATTATAGTAGGAGAAATTCATTATTCATATCAAGAGATTATTATTTATTTTGTAAACGAATTAAAACTGTATTCATTAAATACATTTATAATTTACTAAATGTTATTAAATATTTGTATATAACCACTTACCGACTTTTATATGTCTGCCGGTTTCGATACGTACCCGTCTCTTCGTCAGGACACCAATTAAACCAACATGCAAAGCCCACTATACACCTTCACCATAGTTGTTGCACAAAAATATAAAACCAACACGACATGCATTTTAATAAGCACATGCACTGATTAGGACAAACATGCACTGATTAAATTATGAAAATATTCTTCTTGTTTAAGAATTAATGAAAAAAGTAGAGGGGATGGAGGGAGGGGATAAGCTTAATAGGTTTTATAGGGTGACCATTACAGTGGAACATCGTACAAAGGACTATATTGAAAGGTTGTTTGATTATGCTGTTTTCATTATTATCCATATACGTATATCGTATATGTGTATGTCATCACTGTCATACGTATTATTATATAACTTTTGATTCCTTTTTCGACATGTATTATTAATTTTTATAATTTTTATTTTTCTATTATTATTTTGTATATTTCGTACATTGTTTTGATTATTTTGCATATTTTTTTGATTACCTGTATATTGTTTTAATATGTAAATAACTATTTTTGATTTTTGATTTATATATCGAAGAGTCCCGACTTAACACGGAATTTTCTAACAAGTCGGGACATAAAAAAAACATATAATTGTGGCTATGTAAAATTGTGTATTTTGTGCATTAAATAAAAAAAATAATAATAAATAAATAAAATTAAATAAATTATTGATCAAAGGAACATTCTTTTTTAAAGCTTTCCTAATGTGAAATATTTCCATATTATTTACTTCTAACCCTTTATTATTTGTATTTATTTATTATGGATAACTTATATAGCGCCATTTTCGTAATATAATACCTCAAGGGCACTTTACATGGTAATTCTATTATTAAATTAATTTAATTGAAGCTTTTAAATTTGTAATTTAATTAAAATAATTTATTTTGTTGTCACGTGCTACGGATTTATTCAAATGATTTAGAGAACAAGTGGGTTTAAGATTTAAACTCCTGTATATTTATTAAAATCATGATTGAAATTGATTAGGTGATTTGCGAATTCAGAGAAAGTATTATTATGAAGACACCTCATAATATGTTCTTTAACACGAATATCAAAATTTCTTGATGTTCTTCCAACCTAAACTGAAGGACAAGAATTGCATTTTAATTGGTAAAGATCTGAATTATTCAATAAACCATTTTTATCTTCATTATTAAGCAATAATTTACCAATATTGTTATTTGTATAAAAAGCAGGTTTGATTTTATTTGGTAAAATTTTGATTCATTTGTGGATATAGTACAGTGGTGCCTCACACAACGAACTTAATTCGTTCCAGGAGCAAGTTCGTTATGCGAAAAGTTCGTTATGTGAAACGCGTTTTCCCATAACAATACATGTTAAAAAAAATAATTCGTTCTGTAGCATAAAATATGGTAAGATGACATAAAAAAAAGATAAATTTTTTGTTATTATTTTTATTTAGATACATCTAAAAACATAATGAAAAAAACACACATTTTTTAATTTTAAGAATTAATCGAATCTTGCACATCTTCATCCATTTTCCGCTTTTTGGCCGATGGTGCAGTGAAAAACCTGTCCAAAGTCGTTTGTTTCTCTCTTTTCTTCAACATCTGCCGGAAATAACGGACAAGAGTATCGGAGTACAGGTCGTTGATCCTGTTTGCTTCAGCGGAATCCGGATAGTGGGCATTGGTAAACTCCTGAACTGCTTTCCATTTGACCAGGATGTTCTTGATGTCAGCAGTTGTAATTGGTTGATTGTTTGATTGTTGCTCCTCGTTATCAGATGACGCTTCCCTTTGAGCATTGTCCTGTTGTTGGGCCAGAAGTGTTTGGAGCTCTTCAGTTGTCAGCTCTTCTTTGTGTTCCTCAATAAGCTCCTCTACATCCTCTTCAACGATTGCTGCGACACGTGCGTAAGTTAAGCGTACTGCTCAGTGACTAACGACTGCCTGCGCGGAAGGATGCAATAAATCGGCAGTGATCGTGTGAAGTGGGCGACTTCGTTGTGTGAAGCGAAGTTCGTTGTGTGAAGCGAAGTTCGTTGTATGAATCGTGAAATGAACGAAAAGGAAGTTCGTTGTGTGCAGCGTTCGCTGTGCGAGGCGTTCGTTATGCGAGGCACCACTGTATTTACATAAAGAATTCTTGCATGTTAGTTTAATTGGTGTCCTGACAAAGAGACGGGTACGTATCGAAACCAATAGACATAGAAAAGTCGGTAAGTGGTTTTATACAAATATTTAATAAGATTTAGTGTAATTAACATGTTTGGAAAAAAAAAAATATTTTCCATACAGAAAACTTAATTGTACACTGTAAGTAATATTGAAGACAAATTTAAACTTCCCATCTGGGAGAAATCGAGAAATTCAAAACGTTTTCGTGAAATTATTAGATAACGTATTTGGGAGATTTTAAAATCAGTAAAAAGGTTATCTTTATTTGTCTTCACCACTTTTTTATCAATATTAACTAAATATTAGCTTATATTTACATAATTTATCTGGTTTTTGTTAAATAACTGCGAAATGTTACGCGGTAGGTTGATTTTCTTGATATCAAGCGTAATAGGACATATTTATCATAATTATGAAGTTCATTTTTTAAAAAATATTTTTTAATGTGATAATATGTGCTATCAAACTGAGCCAAAAAATTACGTATCGTATTATGAGCGCTATGATTTTTAAGGTTTTTTAATTTTGAAATTATCCGCCTGTGACGTCACAAGTTCTCTTCGGCAATTGGTGAATGAGGAAGTTCAGTGTTGTTTATTTGTTAAAAGACTATTAAATTAACTGAACTGAACAACTGTGGGTGGCTTCAGCCAGACGACAGAATTTGATCCAGGATACGGCTCTACCTAATGTAGGGAGTACCGCTTTACCCACCGTTAAACTACTGGGAGTTTTACTCAATTCTGACCTATCTCTTGACGCTCAAATTAGTAGAACGATAAGTTCATGCTTCTACCAGCTGAGACAAATTAAATGCATACGCAAAAATTTGCCGGTTGATGCCGCCCGTCAATTAATAAATGCGTTTGTAGTGTCTAGAGTCGATTATTGTAATGGTATCTATGCAGGTCTACCAACGAACAAAATGACTCGCCTACAATCTGTATTGAATGCCGCAGCGAGACTTCTTTTCGGAATCTCTAAGTTCAGTCATATCACTCCACTACTTCGGGAACTACACTGGCTACGTTTTCCACAGAGGGTCGAATACAAACTCTGTTGGCTTATGTATAAGTCACTGCACAACTCGGCTCCGGAATATCTAAGGGAACTATGCATTCCAGATGAACTAGCTGACAGGCGTCTCACGCTTAGATCAGCTACGTCTACGGCGAGAGGAAAAGTTATTATACCTCTACGCAAACAGCGCACTAATTTTAGTGAACGCGCATTTGCGGTCGCAGGCCCTATGGCATGGAATGCTCTCCCAGCAGAGGTGCGAGGCTGTGAAAGTGAAGTGATGTTTCGGAAAAAACTTAAAACCCACTTGTTCTCTAAATCATTTGAATAAATCCGTAGCACGTGACAACAAAATAAATTATTTTTATTAAATTACAAATTTAAAAGCTTCAATTAAATTAACTTAACAATAGAATCACCATGTAAAGCGCCCTTGAGGTATTTTATTACGAAAATGGCGCTGTATAAGTTATCCATAATAAATAAATTAAAGCAATTTTTTTTTTCAAATTTTATATTTGGTATTATCCGCGCCATGGTTTTTTAATATTTTTTTTTTACCGATTTGTTTTTCTGAAAAATCAGGTGTTTTAGGCACCCTGTGCAGGCATCCCTCCATTTTAAAACGGTTACCCCAGTCGCGGGGGACATTTGTTGGATATCATTTATATAAAAATTTGTTCATTTACATTAAAGTGCGAGATCTAGGTGTCATCTTTGACCAAAGGCTGTCTTTTGTCAGTCACATAAACTGCATAGCCAATAAATCCTTTAAAATGCTAGGCTATATTTTGCGCGTAACTAAGGATTTTAAAAATATAGCTACGAGGAAATTGATGTACACAGCTTTGGTTAGGAGCCAGTTGGAATACAACTCAACTATATGAACTCCGCATAATAGTTCTCACCATTATACTCTAGAAAAAGTTCAAAATAAGTTTTTAAGATACGTTAACTTTAAACTTGGAATAAGATATGAATTTACTAACTATGATTTTTTATTAAATACTTTGAACTTGTTGAAACTTACTGAGAGAAGAAAAATTATAGATTTACTGAATTTATTTAAGATTGTAAACTTTACATCATGGGTGGCCAACCTTTTCAGCAGCCGGGCCAGATTTTGGAAATGAGATTTCCTACCGGGCCGTACAACAAAATTTCTTCTATTATTCAATGCAAATAAGAAATATGTATATTTTTTAAGAAGATATAACCAAAATGAGAGTCAAACATATTTATTAGATTAGAGTTACAACACAAAAAATAGCAATCCACAAAATTATCATAAAAAATAAACAAAATATAATAAATTTTATATATTGTAGGCATGTAAGATTATAGCAAATGGAGACAGATTAAAGCAGGTTGAAGAATTTGTATATTTATGAAGTATGTTTATAAGAGACGGAAATGTGGATAAGTACATTGAGAGAAGGGTTAGTGCCGGAAACATAATTAATGGTGCCTTAAAATCGATAGTGGCAAATAAGAACTTATCGAAAGAAGCAAAATTGACAGTACATAACGGAGTTCTGGTACCAACCCTTATGTATGGTAGTGAAGCGTGGTGTTGAAAAAAGAAGGATGAAAGAAGACTGAATGTTGTCGAAATGCGATCTCTCAGGCGAATGCGTAGTAAGATTATGTATGATAGGTGTACAAATGTCGAAATTAGAGCAGAGCGCAAGGCTGAGATAAGCATTATCGACAAAATTAAGAAAGGGCTCTTACGATAATTTGGTCGTGTGGAGCGAATGAGTGATGAAAGAACGGCTAAAAGATGTTATAATGCAAGCGTGGCTGGATGTAGAAGCCGAGGAAGGCCGGGAAAGACGTGGCCGAGAAAGATACTTCCATAATATGGGATATCATACAAACTATGCACGATGGAATGTTCTTTTGGTGGTTTTATGTACACCATTAAATCGCCCATGAGGTATATTTATACGAAAACGGCGCTTCATACATTCATTATCCATAGTAATAACAATTTATTTATTTTTTGCATAATATGCCCCGCGGGTTATTAGCAGACACCCAGCGGGCCGCATGCA